>NW_017731833.1:719232-722497 GCF_001890085.2 Hipposideros armiger | reverse complement strand
GTATTGTTCCTGAGGTACCTGCATCAGAAATAAACTGGGAACCTGTTAAAAATATAAATTCCTGAGCATCATCCCAGATCCACGGAATCGATTGTCCTGGGAGTGGATTTCGGAATCTGCATGTCTATCCAGCTCCCCCAAGCGCCGTGACCAGCTGTTAACGATGAAAACCACTGCTTTCAGCAATGAAAAGTCCAAGTTTTGAGCCAACGATGAGGCTCATCGAAGGATTGTTTTAAGAACAGTGGAAGCGGTGCTGGTCGTGTGCCTCCGTGGAAAGAGACTGGAGTCCAGGGGTCACTGCAGCAGCCCAGCTTGAGAAGCAGGACAGATGGAGGGTAAATATGGGAGTAGGAAGAAAAACTGTAAGGGGCATCATAAAACTCACGATAATGTCCTCTCTCTCTTCTACAAAACATCTATCCTTACTATAGTGTTGCTTTCATTTCACCCAGGCTCCACTCCCCATTGCTAAGAGGCCCCATGGATTCTGTGAACATACGTCATTCATTGGGCCCACAGCTCAGCTTGTGTGTGTGTGTGTGTGGGGGGTGTGGGTGTGAGTGTGTGTGTGTGTATGTGTGGGTGTGAGTGTGTGTGTGGGTGTGGGGGTGTGGGTGTGTGTGTGTGTGGGTGTGTGGGTGTGTGTGTGTGTGTGTGTGGGTGGGTGTGAGTGTGTGGGTGTGGGTGTGAGTGTGTGGGTGTGTGTGTGTATTTGTGCGTGTGTCTCCTCTCGCTTCACACAAAGGGATTCAGCTTTGGTTCATGTAAGACAGTTTAATTAGTCTCCAGTGACTAAAACTGAGCTTCTCTGCTAAAGTCATTTAGATAAGAACAAAAGCTGGTGAGCTTCCAATACTGGTGTCCAAAGCATTTCAAATTCATGTCTAAAACTGCAACCCTCCAGGCTTTTTCACGTGTGCTGGAGAAGTCCATGGCAACATGGCTTTCCAACTCCTTCTGGGACCCACAGTCTGGAGCAGAAACCACAGAATGCATTTCCTGGAAAGGCTCTCATTTTCATTTGTGTCCTTTGTCCTTTGTCCTTGCTTCTCCTTGTCTTTCTCTTGCCTCCTTTCTCTCTTCTATGTACACATTCAAATGCTGGCCAATGTGTTGGATGATTTAAGTTATTATCTTTCTCACTGTAGACTGGAACTCTGTCAGCCTGGAACTTAGAATGCCTGAGTTCTAGTTCCGGTTTTACCGCCACTTTCTATAGGACCTTGAGTGATTCAGCCCGCCCTCTAGAGTTCAGTTTCTTGTCTGTAAAATGAGAAGACAGCATTCGGGGGCATCCAAGGTCCTGCCCATCCAGAGTCTGCAGCTCTAACCTGACATCTCTGGGTCCCTTCCAGCAGCATGAAAGTTTAAAACCTCCCAATCCAAATTCCTCTTTGGTCCATTTGAGTTCAGAGCATTTAAAAAAGTATCTAAGATTGTTCACTAGAGTTTTAGGCTACAACAGTAGAGCTATAAAAAAGTTAGTTTAGCTACTTGGCTGCCCACTCGTATTTCTCACCACAACTGCTTTAATCAGGTCCAGAGGGCAGACAAGGAAAAGGAATCTTAATGAAATAAGCAGCCCTGTTGGCCTCTGATCACATCGGAGCCACGTCCGACGCTTTTTCATCACTGCAGGCCTCTCTGTGGATATTGTTCCTTCGGCTTCCTCCTCCCTCCATTGCATTCACTGAGAAACATGAGCTGATGCCAAGGCCACACAGGGCACCACAGCAGCAGGACTAAGGTGGACAAGACATGCCCTGCCTCCCCAGAGCTGGCCGGAGATATGGGGACCATGAGGCAAGGAGGGGATGGAAGCGGCCATGAAGCTTCAAAGTCGAAACGCAAATTTTCACAAGTTAAAAGCAGCAAATAGGTTTGGCTTGGGTTGGGTTGGGTTGGGCTGGGTGTTTGTTTTGGCTTTGGCTTTGGCTTTTTAAAAACTGCAGTGATGCTAACCATACATAAGCAAAGAGCCACTAGCTGGTCACCATAGTCGTGACTGCCATCTTCCACTTCCCAGTGATCAGACGGCACTCCTATCATCTCCCAAGTCAATATCCACTACAGTCTGGCCTGCCATTCACTCAATCTTTCACTTAATAAATTTTCACTAATTTCCCATTATGTGCTCTGGTGGGTGGAACAGACACAAGTCTCTGCCTTCACGATGTTTACAATTTGTGGGGGAGCATGGCTCGGCGATATTAATCAAGCATCTACAGGAATAAACTGTAATATGTATTATACATACATATTTTATATGCATTCATATACACACACATGTATTTGGAAAAAGGTCAGGAAATATATACACTCAGATGTTAATGGTAATAATTGCCAGGGGACAGGGTTATGTGAATTTTGTTTTTCTTTTCTTCCTTATAATGTCTTATATATCCTCTGATTTTTTTCATAAGCATTACACTCTTATAATGAAAAACCACCCTTTCTACTGTAAAAATTTCATGCTTTTGGAGATTTATTTACATAGGAAAATATGGCATAAATTGTCATATGTCATAAACTGCTATAAATTAAAGTTGCAAACCAGCATGTATAATAAGATTTCATTTTGATTATATAATGCAATAACAACAAACTGGAAAGACATGAACCAAAATACTAATAGCAATTATCTTTGGTAAGATAATAGATCATTTTGTCTTTCGTGCTTTAAAAATTACCCAAGCTTTCTACATTGAACGTGTATTAACTTTTTATTCCATCCTTGGAACCTCACTCCTCTGGGAAGCGTTCTCTGACATCACAACCGCAGCCCACGCGATCTGCCTCTGCCGAACATCTAGAAAAAACTTGAATCTATTGACACTTTAACACCAAGCACGAGATACTGTTCATCACCATTTGTCTTGTAAGGAAGGTACCAGGTATTGATTTCTTTCACCCACAACAGTACTCGGGCATAGTCAGGAAACCCTGAGAGCTTCACCCCAGACGCATGGACACCTGTGTTTAGGGTTCGGCTGTGAGATAAGCAGGCAGCAGCCCCGCCCGCAGCCGCCCCACAGGTGGTTCCCAGCTCTCTTCACCTTCTCACAAGGGCACCCCCAAGGGGTCGGCTCTCATTTCTAAACTGAGTTTTTCCTGCCTCAACCCATCAAGGTTCACTGTGAGGAGAGCCAGTGACGGAACCGAAGGAACGGGCTTGTTGTTACAGAACGTCATTTATTACCCGCAGGAGTATCACGTCACTGCCGCGGGGCAAGGAAATGGAGAGTCAGAGAATCCTGAGCCC
>NW_017731833.1:708858-717972 GCF_001890085.2 Hipposideros armiger | reverse complement strand
GGGCAGCAGAGGGGCTTCACGTCACCCGATAGGTGGGGATAATAGTTTCTATCAGGAAGCCAAGCAGGTGAGCTTGGCATCAGTTACGATAAGACCTGGAAAGGAGATGAAAAGGCAAAAACTTGGCCTTACAAGTATCAACAGGCAGGCTGTGGGATGCTTAGATACAGGCTGTGTGATAAGGGACTGTTTCAGATTGGATCCAGCTAATAGTGTTTGAGCCATGTTACAGTGGCAATGGGTTTTGGCTCCCTAGAATCTTCCCCCATCTCTTATTTTTATAACAAACTGTGCCATATGTACCACCAACAGCACCCCCACCTGAGCTCACACAGACAGACGACCAGGTTAGCCAATTGGAGTACCTCATTTCTAGAGTTGGAAATTAGGGTTCAGGGCAGAGAGAACGAGATATGCAAAGGCCCTGAGGTAGGAAAGAGCTTTCTGAAGCAACTAAACGCAGGGATGGCATGGAAGACCCATGTGGTGGGAGAAGTGGGAGAGGCAGGCGGGGTCAGATCATGTAGGCCACACGTAGTGCTCTGTAACTCATTTTTTGTATATTATACATGACTATAAATCTACATTTAATGGCATGATACAATTACTCGAGCCAATGTGCATTTTCCTAAACACCTGCTCCAACTCAAAACTCATCTCTCCCAACTCCAAGCCTCTCCACCTTTGCTTGACTCAATCAATATACACATTTCCTACTGCACTCAGCTGACTCAAGGTCCAAATTCCTCTCATCGTCTCGTCCTCAGCCACAACAAAGCACAGATCCTCTAGTAGCAGATGGCAGGGGACAGAATACTCAGGGCACCACTGCTGCTCCAATAACCAAGTTTCTGGAGAGTGGCACCAGGAGGCCAATTAGAGCCAACATCCAGCTCTAACTAATAGTGGTGCCCACACCTCTGATCTGCCCTCACCTTTACACAGCTCTGCTTCACTGCTTCTCCAGGTCAGATGTAAGGGGAATTTGAGGGTGGAGGAAAATGTGGTTCCTGAGAAGTTTAAATACCTGCTCCCTCTAAGGACAAAACATCCGATATTCTTTCCTCCGGCTCTCCAAGGTCTCGCATCCTAAAAGACACACTGTGCATTCTCAGACCCCTGACATATCAAGTCTTTTAAATAAACCACTTGAGCTAATAACAGAAGTACCAGTGGCAGCAGCAGCACGAGATGCTTCTTAAAGCCATTATGAAGCACCGAGTGGAGTCCCTACATCCTTTGTCTCATCAGCCTACGAGTTGGATGTTACAATTTTTCCCAAATTATAGACAAGGAATTGAGGTTGTGAAAGGTGAGTTTCTGACTAAGGATGCCCAGCAGGTAAGGGGAGGAAATGAGAAGCAAACCTGATGCAAAGAGTGTGTGCATAACCACTGTGTCACATGACCTTCATCCTCAAGAAACTGCTGCCTAACGTACAAAGGAATTTAGATAAAAACAATTAGCCTCTGGGAACGTAACCTCCAAATGAAATCAAACAAGTAAAGGATAGACAAACACACGCTGTGTGGCCAATTTCTCCCTGTCTGGTCGAAGCAGGGCTGCGGGGAGCCCCATGCCCTCCTGCCCACACACGGGTCGTCCTCCTGAACAAGCTGGCATCTGGCTGCTGACATTTTCTCCCTGTGAAACCCTCTGGTGAGCCTTTGACAACCACCTTTCATTTAAATGTCTACATCCCCCAAAGCCAAGAAGAGAAACCACTACAGCTTGTCGTAGTCATGTCACTTCCGAGAGTTTCAGCTCCGCTCCTTTCTCACTGGGTAATATGAGGCCAGCCATTCAACCTCTGAGCCTTGGTTCTCCATCTGTGACGTTACCTTCCTTGTGAAGTTACTGTGAGGACCACATGAAACAGTTCATTACAGCGTTTGGCATCATGCCTGGCACATAGTAAACATTTAATAAACTCTACCTATTATCAGCCATATTGCTGTGTATGATCTGCTCCAAGAAAACATTATGTATGAAAATTAGAAATTCCAAATAGATAAATTAGTTATAGATTACTAAGAATATTAAAAGAAACTTCATTACAACATTAGACTTCCCATAGGAACTGCTTTCTTTTTTAGAGAGAAAACTTCCCCAGCGCATCACACATGGGACTTGATTTGCACTGTTTCTACCCACAACACCTGACACCAAATCTGTGGGATTTTTCCTCACACCACCCAGCCCTCCAACTCTCCAAACACCAACTGAGTCTCCAGAATTCAATTCAATTCTGACACAAACCGCCCAGAGGTAGCATCAGACTCCGCAGGCTTAGGGCTCCGTCCCACAAGGCCGCCCTCCCTGCAGATGCCGGCTGCAAGTTGTGGGCACCCAGGGTACCCACAGTTCTGTCCAATTTGGCTACAAAGTTGAGTGTCCCTTCAATAAGACCTTTCAGGTTTAATAATTTGCGAGAACGGGTTCACAAAACTCAGGGCAACACTCCACTTGCATTTGCTGGCTTATTATAAAGGATACAACCCAGGAACAGCCAGAGGAGAGCTGCATGGTGGTGCATGGTGGTGGGGGTGCAGAGCGTCCATGCTCTGTGGGGACGCCACCCTCCCAGCACCTCAGTGTGTTTCCCCAGGAGTTCTCCAACTCCTTTGGTTTGGGGTTTTATAGAAGTTTCATTACATAGGCATGGCTGATGAAATCACTGGCCGTTGGTGAGTGACAGCCTCCACCCCCTCTCCTCTCCCTGCAGTCCAAAGTTGGACTGAAGGTCCCAACCCGCTAATCACACCTTGGTCTTTCTGGGGTCCCAGCCAGCAGTCATCTCATTAGAATACAAAAGACACCCTGATCATCCCACAGGTTACAAGGGTTTGAGGAGCCATGTGCCGGGAACCTGGGACAAAGACTGATATGTATTTCTTACTTGAGTACCCAAGTGTATCACACTTGAGTACCCAAAAGTTAAATTTACCACAATTTCAAAAAAATCCTGTGGTGTAAAGGGAAGTACATTTGAATTCCAAAATTTAATAACCTTTGTCCACAAAAGATTTCTAGAAGGGATAAAAATATTATCAAAAAGATCTGCCCATTTCTAGGGAAATCAAGCCAGCTAACAGATAGTCTCAAACCAATTCACCACCCAAGGGAACGGCAGAAAGCAAAACCTTCCACCCTGGATCCAACTAGAGAGCTGGCCTGTTAATGGCTGGGCATCACCCAGTTTGGGGAGGTGAGAATGAGTTTATTACAAGAAATTGAGGAAGAGGAGTGTGATGTGACCAACTACGTTATCTTAGCTAGATCACATAACCATTATGGACTTCGGTTTCCTCGCTGATGAAGTGAGAGAGTTGTGAATAGATGATTTTTTAGGCCCCCTTTTGCTTTCAAGGGCAATAGCCCTAGCACGGCTACCACTGCCTGGGGAAGACGATACAGAGAGCTCATCTCAAATAACAGCACTCTTCAGATGGAAAGCACGTCATTATATTTCAACCTCTAACCCATCCCTTGCTGCTACCCAAACCATGTAACAATTTAATCTGCAAGAAGTGAAACCTGACCTGATGATTTGGGGAGCAGGTCACGGAGGTGTTTGCCATCCCGATGGCCCCACTGAATGCCCTTTCCTGCTTATGCATGCAAAGAAAGAGACGTGCTCTTTTCTTTCTTTCCAGTTTTACTGATAAATAAGTTATGGGAAAGAGACGTCCTCTTGAGCAGTGAGAGGCAGATATGACGGCCTTTCCTCAGGACACCCCTTTACCTTGACAGCATACAGCTCTTTGTGTTGGAGAATTGCTGCAGTTATTGGAGGAATAGGTCAACGATGGTGTGCTATTCTACTGGCAAGGGAGAATCCTGGCAGCGGGAAGTCCATATGGGTGCCACATGGGGACCTGGGACAGAAAGCTCACTCTACCTTTATGTCGCAGTCATAAAGGCTATAGCGACGGATCTCGTCACAGAGGGATTCATCCCATGTTTTATCAAGCCAAGAAAAAAATATGCATCTCTTAATCCTCAAGTGGCAGAGAACGGGTGCTGTTGGAGAGAATTATTTAATGGGGATGAACAGAACGAGTAACTATGACTGGTGAGTGTCCAACTTAAATTCCTCCCAGTGCCTCATTGATAAATGTAAGCAGAGCCGCCAGACATGCATTGGAGTTCCTGATTGTAAGTAAGCATCAGAACTGACGGCGACTGACTTAGTCAAAAGCAGCCATGTTGTGGGTGGACAGTGTCGTAGAACCAACAGGAGCAGGCTTGCACCGGGTGCAATGTAGTAACAAGGAAAAGTCAGGGAAAGTTTAAGCACAGCCTCCGCTCGCCACATGTATATGGGCTAGGTGCTTGGGCTGCAGATATTTTGGAGGCTCCCTTCCAAAGTCACTCTACCTTGCCCCCACATGGTAGCGGAGCGTATTAGTCTCCTCCGGCTGCCATAACACAACGCCACAGATCGGCTGACTTAAACAACAAACACTTATTTTCATAGAGTCCTGGATGCTAGAAGTCCATGATCAAGGTGCTGGCAAATACGGTGTCTGGTGAGAGCTCTCATCCTGACTTGTAGATAACCACCTTCTCACCGTGTCTTCACATGGCCCATCCTCTGCACATGTTCGGAGAGAGAGCGATTCCTGATGTCTCTTCCTCCTCCTGTGAGGACACCAGTTCTATCACATTGGCGTACCCCACTTATGACTTCATGTGACCTTCATCACCTCCATAAGGCCCCACTTCCAAGGGCAGTCACACAGTATCACAGGAGCAGGCTTGCACCTTGCAGCCATCAAGGGAGCCCCAGAAGCCAAGAAGTGGGGAACACAGCAAGCAAACACTGCAGTTGGGACAGGATGCCACTGCAGCTGCTCCCCATGATGAAAGCTTCCCACTGAACTCTGTGTCCTTAAATCACTAGCTCAGGGGACAGACAGAATCTGACTGCCAGGACTAGTCACATGTCAGCCCTCTGGGAGCAGAGAGCCGAAGGTCTGTCTTCTTAGGATTCCATGGAGGGAGACAGGCACCTGGAAATGTACCATCCCAGCAATGCCACATGAGGTGATGGGGGACAGCTCTCCCAAAGGAAATCAGGGCATTATTCAGAAAAAAGAATTGATACTTGCTTGCAGACAAAAGCAAAACAGAAGGAAAAATAAAGCCATAAACAACAGCTTGCATGTGTGTCCGCTTGTTTATCATGTAATAAAACTTTCAAGGTCACATGACATTGTAAAGAAGACAATCCCAGAGCACAGAAGACCTCACCAGCAAAAGGACGCAATCTCTAACACACTCTCACTACCTTGTGTGCCCTGAGCAGGAAGAAAGCAAGCCGCTCCAGCCTGGCTGCGGTGCCCGTCCTCAAAAGGAGAAAGGCTGAGACCAACCCCCACGTGGTCAGTGGGTTACTGTCCTTCCTCTGCTCCTTCATCTGAAGAAGGGAGATTCCACGCGTGTCGCCAGGACTCCCTCTCTCTCAGATTTCATTATTTTATGTGTAACCAAAGCCTATGGATTTATGTAAGACAAGTATCTGTGCCCCTCCAAAGCCAGGTTTCCAATAGTGAATCCAAAACAAACGATCTGGACTTCGGGAGACGGAGCCTCAGATCCAGGCGCAAACAGGCGTCGGGAGCAGCAGGCCTTTTGTAGATCAAGGGGCAAACATCACACCTTCTAGGAGCTGGACCAGCATTTATTCTCAGACCTGCAGAGGGCGCCACGATGCATTATGTCCCATCACACCCGGGCCAGTCCATGTGCTTCCAAAACCATCTCCTTCCAATCGCCCTACTTCGTTGAACAATGAGGTGTAAGTACAGTGATAAAACTCCCCGTGGGGGGGTTTCACCTCCAGTGGGCAATTTTCTTATTTTTCAAACCCATTCTCACTTTTTAATATGAAATGATCACGAGCTACTCCACGATGAAAGCAGCCCACGGAGGTGTTTTCAGTAAGTGATCGCTAAGCTTTAAAACAGCACCAATTTATTTTGGCATGTTTTTTAACACCCACAAAAGGCTACCCTGTTCCACTAATAGATCACACATCCAATGTGAATTGTTTAATGTGAATTATGCAATTCAGTGAGGCCTTAAAGTATCACACTGCAGTTTGAAAACGTCTGAGTCATGAGAAATTGGGTACAGGTGAGCAGATGTGAAAGGTCCGTGAACCTAGTGTGAGTCAGGCAAGAAGGTGAATTATGGAACTGAAATCAGTACCAAAGGAGCCCCTGAAGGAGGGTGTGTGGGGAAAGCGGGGGCTGCTGGCCCCTTCCTCAACACAAATGCTCCAGTGTTTCCACTGATGTACCCATGAGCAGCGCGTGGCACCCAAAAGTGTCCCAGCATTTACCAGTCCCCCAGCCACTAACTAGAGCCCCCCACCTAATTACTTATAAACAGTTTGTCGTTCATCAGTGTCCTATATGCACTGAAGGGGTTATCTCCTAGGCTGAAAGAATTACAACCATTTTTCTCTAGTACCTCAATTGGGAACCTGGATCATTTTGTAAAAGAAGCACATGCTATTAAATGTGGGGTTTGTTTTTCATGTTTCTGCTTTTATTTTTTTCCTTCCACAGACTTCTTTGAAACACCAAAGCCCTATGTAGATGGTGAATGGAATCTTTCCATTTCTCATGCACATCCACGTACTCATTCAACAGACATTTATGTGAATGCTTGTGTATATTCATAAAGGTACAGAACTCAGCCTACTAGGATCCAATGTGCAAACAAGAATCACTGTACAGCATGATATGTGCTCTGACGGAAAAAGTAGAAGTGTTTCCCTGGGAGCACCTAGGCATTGTACCTATTCCAGACTTTTGTGATCAAGGAAGGATCCGGGGAGGTAGAGATATGTGAGTCAGCTGAGACACAAAGATGGGAATAAGTCACCAATTAATTAAATCGGGGGAGGAAGAACAGACCAGGCAAGAGAAATAACCTGTGTAACATTCCAGAAGCATAAGAGAGCACGGCATAGTCAAGGGAAAGAAATTCTTCTAGCAAGAGATGAGGCTAATGAGGTCTGCAGGCAAAGGTCATCCAGGGGATGTGTGTGCATGGGTTTATGTACGTACGTATCGTGATGGTTAATTCTAAGCGGGCTAAGGGATGCCCAGAGAGCTGGTACACATTGGTTCTGGGTGTGCCTCTGCTAATCTAGGAATAGATTAGCATTTGAGTCTAAACTGAGTAAAGCAAACGGCCCTCACCCATGGGTGTGGGCTTCATCCAATCTGCTGAGAGCCTGACTAGAACAGAAAGGCAGAGAAGGGCGAATTCACGCTCTGCCTGAGCGGAGACGTCCATCTTCTCCTGCCCTTGTTCTCCACAGCTCCTGGCTCTTGCTGTTTTGCACTCAGACTGAGACTTACACCATCAGCCCCAATTCTCTGGCCTTCGCACTCAGACTGAATTACACCATTTTTCCTGGTTCACCAGCTTACAGACAGCAGATCTGAGAGTTCTCAACCTCCACAACCACGTGAGCTGATTCCTATAATAAATCTCTTCATATGTATCTATAGATATAGATATTTTTGATTAGATAGATGATAGATAGATAGATAGATAGATAGAGTGGATGGATGGATGATGGATGGATGATGGATAGATGATGGATGGATGGATGGATGGATGGATGGATGGATGGATGGATGGATGGGGAGATAGAGATGGGTAGTTCAAGCAAGAGAATAACCTTGGCTGAATCTGTATTTCAGAAAGATCACTCTGGCTGCAGCACAATGAATGAATTTGAAAAGAGTAACTGGAGACAGAGAAACCAGACAAAAGCAGCTGCAGTAGTCCACGTGAGGAGCAATGGTGGCCTTGGCAAGGACAGCAGTGGTAGAAATAGAAAAAAGTGAACGGAACAATAGAAAAAGGCAGCAAGGACCATCAGTGGGACTTGACCAACTAGATGTGGGGGACCAAGGAGGTGGAGGGGTCAAGGCCGGCACCCAATTTTCTTGCCTGAGCAATTGTTCGATGGTGGTGCCATTCATTGTAACGTGGAAGATTGACAAATTCCGGCGGAAAAGGGTAAGCACAGCTTTAAATTTCTTAAGTTTCAGGCACCTGTTCAGGAACGTGCTAATAGACTAGATTAGAGGTACAGATTCGGGAGTCATCAGCATACTGAGGGTAAGATCCACCAGGGAGAACGTGCTAAGACAGAAGAAAACCAGGCCGAGAAGAAAGCTCTCAGGGGTAATCAATCCATAAATGGCTAAATCACTTTTACACAACTCTGTAGAAGCTACGCAGGCACTACAAACTATAGCCAGGAAACCTGCTCTCTGATATGCTGCTGCACATAAGCCGTCTACCATAAAACTGAATGTGATGACCACTGAGTACTTACGGGGGGCACCCAAGGCCCTTCCTTGGTCTTTCTGGGAGCACCTCAGGCCCTCATGTGTCTCAAGGCCATGAAAGTTTGAGACAAGCAGCAAGGAGGTTGTCTGCTGATATTTTTATGTGTAAGCATCTCTGACGTTTTTGAATGAGCATTGCCAGAGGCTAAGAACGCCATCTCCCTCCACGCTGCCCTAAATTACTGCATCCCCCCCCAGCCCCCACCACCAGGCCTACTCACCTCTGAGGTGGCTTCCATGACAATGGGGAAATCCTGAGGAGGAAAGACAAACACACCACCAACCCAAGGTGTACGACACATTAAAATTAAGATTCCAAAATCTAGTTTAAAATCTACAAAGGAAGCTAATAGAAAACCATATAGCCAACAAAATTGGGGGGGCGGTAAATAAACATGAGGTGACTTCCTCATCTTTTGTAGCACAGCATCAATAGACACTTCCCAAAGCTGAAAAATCAAGAACTAGAGATATAATTACCATACAACTACCAGAAAACTAAAAAGAGAAATGAGAAATAGCCAAAGATGAATTTTTTCCTCATGAGTGGCCCTGCAGAAAAGGGGGAGGAGAGATCTTGTTTTTTCTTTTTTTTTTTAAAGATTTTTATTGGGGAATTGGGGGATGGAAACAGTGCTGGGGAATTGGGGGAAGGGGGACAGACAAGTTGCTGTCCTTTTGTTCTTCAGTCTAGTTGTGGAGGACGTTGCTTCACTGGCCCAAGTTGGCA
>NW_017731833.1:684812-708753 GCF_001890085.2 Hipposideros armiger | reverse complement strand
TGCTGGCTACACACGGTAGCCCATGGCAACCCACTGCCACAGGGGCTGCAGCCTACGCTGTCGCCGGTGACTCACGGCAGCCCAGCTCCAGGTTGAGCTGTTGTTCAGCATCTTAGCTGTGGAGGGCAGCATCACTGGCCCTCATATGTGGGATCCGAACCAGGGCCCTCTGGCGTCCCAAGCCAGCTCTTAACTATCGTGCCACTCGGCCGGCCCTTGTTTTTTCTTTAATAGACATATTTTCTAAAGCAGCTTGGGGTTCACAGCAAAACTGAGTGGAAAGAGCTCCATATCCCCTCTGCCCCCACCCCATGCACACACAGCATCCCTGCACCAGATGGTACGTTTGTAACAGTCAATGAACCAACACTGACATGTCATTATCACCCTGAGTCCATAGTTTACATGAGGGGTCTCTCTTGGTGTTCTATAGTCTATGGGTTTGGACAGACATATGACGACATAGACCCACCATTATAATAACATATGGAATAGTTTCACTGCCCTAAAAGTCCTCTGCCTGTTCATCCCTCCTCCCACCCCCATCCCCTGGCAACCACTGATCTTTTTACTGTCTCCATAGTTTTACCTTTTCCCAAATGTCATCTAGTTGGAATCATACAGTATGCGGCCGTTTCCGATAAGCTTCTTTCACTCAGTTAGGTCCCTCCCTGGCTTGTCATGGCTTGATAGCTCATGTATTTTTAGTGCTGAGTAACATTCCATGGTCCGGATGGACTACAATTTGTTTATCAATTCACCCACTGAAGGACATCTTGTTTGCTTCCAAGTTTTAGCAATTATGATTAAAGCTGCTATAAATAGCCATGTGCAGATTTCTGTGTGGATTTAAGTTTCTGACTCCTTTGGGTAAATACCAAGGAGCTCACCTGTAGTAAGAGTATGTCTAGTTTTGTAAGAATATGCCAAACTGACTTCCAAAGTGGCTGCACCATTCTGCATCCCCAACAGCAATGAATCAGAGTTCCAGTGGCTCCATGTCCTCACCAGCATTTGGTGTTGTCGTGGTTTGGACTTTTGCCATCCTAATAGAGGTGTAGTGGTATTTTATTGTTTTAATTTATAATTCTCTAATGACATATTATGTTGAGCATCTTTTCATATGCTTATTTGCCAACTGTATATCTTTTTTGGTGAGGTCTCCTTTCAGATCTTTTGCCCATTTTTCCAACAGATTGTTCATTTTCTTGTTGCTGAGTTTTAAGAATTTTTTGTATATTTTGGATAACAGTCCTTAATCAGAGATATCCTTTGCAAATATTTATCTTCCAGTCTGTGGCTTGTCTTCTCATTCTCTTGACAGTGGCTTTTGTAAAACAAAGTTATTTTAATGAGGTCCAAATTATGAATTAGTTCTTTGATGTTAGATTGTGCCTTGGTGTTGTATTTAAAAAGTCATTGCCAAACACAGGTCATTTAGAGCTTCTCTTATGTTATCTTCCACAAGGTTTATAGTTTTGCATTTTACATATAGGCCTATGAGCCATTTTGAGTTCATTTTTATAAAGGCAAAAAAAATTGCTCTTAATTTCTATTTTGAACCCTTTGGTATTATTTTGTGCCTTTGGTGTTGTATTTAAAAGTCATCACTAGGGCCAGCCGAGTGGCTCAGTTGGTTAAGAGTTCGCTCAAGAGTGTGAGCTCTGAGCAAGTCACCAGTTCGATGCCCGAGCTGAGCTACTGCTGAGCTGCCACCAGGTAGCAGGATCGCTCAGCTAAAAACAAGAAGAAAAAAAAGTCATCGCCAAACACAAGGTCATCTAGAGTTTCTCTTATGTTATCTTCCACAAGATTTATAGTTTTGCATTTTACATATAGGTCTATGAGCCATTTTGAGTTCATTTTTATAAAGGTAAAAAAGATTGCTCTTAATTTCTGTCTTGAACCCTGTGGTACTATTTTATTTTTGTTTCCAACTATAGTTTTACTTTTAGAAGGATGATTTTTATTTCATTATTACCCATGAACCTGATAATTCAACTTCTAAGCAATTATTCTAAAAAAAAATAACCAGAGATTTGGACAAAAATATTCATC
Source organism: Hipposideros armiger (assembly GCF_001890085.2). NCBI lineage: Eukaryota > Metazoa > Chordata > Mammalia > Chiroptera > Hipposideridae > Hipposideros > Hipposideros armiger. The sequence goes on along the minus strand of NW_017731833.1, from coordinate 706,695 downwards.
CAACACAATTTATGATAGTGAGATAATGGAAACAACCTAGGTATCAAAAAATTACAAGGATGGTTAGATACAGTATATTATACTCAGATTATGGAATGTTATAAAGCTTTTAAAAATATTTTTTACTTTCCTGGAAGAAATTATACCAAATGTTATCATTAGAATATGAAATGTGGATTATCTATATTTTATTCTTTATACTTTTTACATGATGTATGTTGTAAAGAAAAGAATTAAGATTTTTCATAAAAACCCTCAAAATAAGATTTACAGTGAGAAATAACATATTTTTCAGGACACTGGACCAAAATAAGATATGATGCCCCTTCTCACTGTTATCATGAAGTAGATATAAGGATCCAAAACACACACAAAAATCGACAGCAGAAATCAGTGGAAAATAATTAGCAGAGTTTGGTTTATTATGGAGAGAATTTAATAACATAATAATTAGAAGGGAGATCTGGGGGTTAGGGAAGATAAAGGCGAGGATTATACTCAAGAACCAGAGCGGGCTATTCAAACATCTCTGTGTAACATAATATCTTGACAGAGAGAGAATGAAGGATCTTCCACTACCAAACCCTGTGATATAAACTACATCCAGACTATCCTGATGTCTGTCATTTATCTTCACTGTGGGGCAAGGGGCTGCAAAATGAAATTTCACTGACCCCTTGTTCCCAAATAAGAATAAGTCCACTTAGAGAAAAAGACATTTGGGTGGGTAGGATAGGTCCTGGATTGAAGTCCGAAGGGCCAAGTTTAAGTCCCAGCTCAGCTGTTTCAATAGAGCATAATTTGGGTAAGTCATGTAACCAATCGGGGACCGTTGTCTCCCTGATTAATGATACAGCTCTGTCCCACGAGGATCAATGAGATCATATACAGGAGAGCTAAGAAGCACTCAACAAACAGAATGTATTTTATAATACAATAAATCTCAGCCTATCAACAATGAATTGTTTGGCCTCCAAAAGCAACTCAGAAGATCAAAAACTGATTCCCTGGTTGAAAGAGCAACTGACAGGCTGATCCGGCTGCCATGGCAGCCGTCTCTCCCTCCCTGGCTACTCCATGGACAACTGAGTCTGGATCCAAAGGCAGATGACCTTCTCAGGTAGACAAGGGCCATTCTTTAGCTGAAGCTTATGTGTAGCTGTGCTTCCAAGCTGGGACTACCAAACAAGCTCACAAATGCACCACCAGCCAGTTTTACGTTGCATTACTTGATCTTTTCGTTCCTTTATTCATCGAGAGCAGATTACGTGCCAGGCACTGGAAACAAATGATAAGGAAAAAAAATCAAAGTCCTTCCTGCTTGGAGCTCATACCAAGAGGTGGAAACAAATATTAATCACAGAATCATACACAAACGTAAAATGGAAATTGTGATGACAACAAAAGGAAAGAATAGTTAGTTGGAGGGGCTTATGTGGATCAAGGAGTTCCTGTAAGTCTTTCCTGAGCTGATATTCGAGAGATGAATAGAAGATGAATAGGGGAGAGAAGAATAAAAGGATCAAGTAGAGGGATCAGCATTAGTTAAGGTCCCGAGGCACAAGGCAATGACATTCAAAAACTGAAAGAGGACCGTATGTCCGGAGCACAGAGAGTGAACATGAATGAAGTGTAAGATGAGTGTAAGACGGTGAACTGTGGTAAGGATTTCTGTCTTTATTCTGAGAGCAATGAGAGCCGTTGGAAGCTACTGAGTAGAGAAGTGACAAAATCCATTCTGTACTTTGAAAAAGTGTTCTGCCCGTAATGTATTAGGAGGCCAGGCCACTGTATATGAGATTTACGTACAGGTTTTTTTACACAGAGTTACATACAGGGTCCTACACTTGAAAATTTTCTACTACAGTTCTAACTTCAAAAGACCACTGTACGAGGTCTGACAATTAAGTTTGTAAACTCCTAGAAAAAGTGCCACATATCTCATTGCTGAATATCACTACAGTCACCTCTGAAGTACTCCCCTTGGGAAGCTATGCACCGATGCCAGCACCTAGTCCACCCTTCAAAGCAATTTTGGAACTCTTTTTCTGGAATGGCCATCAGAGCTGTCGTATTACCCTTGATGTTCTGAATATCATCCAAATGTCTTCCTTTCAATATTTTCTTTATCTTCAGGTAAAGAAAGAAGTCATTGGGGGCCAGATCAGGTGAGTAGAGAGGATGTTCCAATAGTTACTTGTTTCCCGGCTAAAAACCCCCTCCAGACAGGGCCATGTGAGCGGGTGCATTGTTGTGATGCAAGAGCTCCTTTGGGACCATTTTTGTACACACCTCCCTCACACCAAGATTTTCAGTTAAGATTTTCCTGTTTCTCTATCAATGTTTACTTGGTCTGCTATGCTTCTCACAGTCAGCTGACGATTTTGATGCACAATTCGATGAATTTTTGCAATGTTTTCATCAGTTCTGTTCATTACTGGCCACCTGACCTCTCTTCATCAGTGACGCGTCCTCTCCCCTCAGAAAAACCTTTACACTGCCGTTTTCTCCATGACATTATCCCCATCAACTTGGACTAACACGTCCCTGATTTCACTTCTACTCTTGCCAAGTTTAACAAGAAATTTAATGTTTGTTTGTCACTCTAATTCAAACTCAGACATTCTTGCGACGGCTCACAAAAACATGCAACAACAATAATGAACGCCACTCAGCAAGACATCCACACGTCAACATGAACACAGCTGTGAGACAGATACACCAAGGTTATGAAATCTTCCCGAGCTGTTTGTACAGTGCTGCCAATGTAAGCGCACCATGGCAAGTTCGCCAACGTAATTGTCAGACCTCATATTTCTGTGACCATACTTCTACACGACAATATTGATGACCAAAACCAAGAAACCCTTGATGAATCCTGACCTTATCAATGCTGCCTGGGAGGAATTGATAGCATGTAATGAGTTTGTGGCTTCATTTTTCTCATCCTTTTCCAGTATGGTATACAAACAGGTTTTGGTTAATGAAAAGGAAGAGATAGATTACATGAGGCAAGGGCCAAAGTCTAGAAAATTCTGGCAAGAGCTTTGAATTTAAGCATCAGCGTCTGGAACGGAGTTCTTACCCATAGATACGCTAAGGAGTCAATCAGCAGTGAGATGTCAAAAGTAACTGGATTCTAACGACAGCACAAGTGCCAACATGCTGAAGTCAGTGGATGACCAGCCTCTGTGGATACCCCTGTAATAACTCTGCTCTCACTCATATACATTCTGAAATGATTTTTTAAATGAAAGAGAAAGGAGCCATTATAATACTGAGATGTACATAAGTGCACAGAACCCACAAACGACCTCATTTGTGCTAAAAACTTCACTGTTCTCTCATCACTAATATATAATTTAGTAGTTGAAACCATTTTTAAAAGTATTGCACCGAATTCTATCTATAAGTTTCATTTTTCTTTTCTTTTTTCTCACACAAGCATAAATATTTAATAGTAATACAAGCACTGGTTAAGAAAGTATGAATGTACATGCACGTTTACCAAGTGCCTGAGTAAAAATGATGCCAAGAACATTTCTGCTCATAATAGTACAACAATTACAATTTCTAGGTCAAAAACCATGAGATAGTATAAGTGAACTTTGCAGTAATACTGGTCACATGGCAACATTTAAAATCTTGAAGTTATAAGCCTTACAATTATCACAATAAAATTAAGCATTTTATGAGTATATGTATCCTTCGATAGTATATAGTTGCTTGCTTCATTACCTAACAGAGCATAACTCCTCTTCAAGTGAAGGCAAAAATCAGATTAGTCATATTAATTTATTTTCCTATGTAAATTAAAACTTTGAGATTATAAAATTCGTAAATTGTATTACCGACATACCAGCAAAATGCCTTAATGAATGCCATGCCAGATGAATACAAGCTGGTGGTACTGTTTGCTTATTTACTTTTTTATCCAAATCTGGGTGTGCTTGTGGGAGGGTAACACTCATGGGAATAGTACCCATCCAATGCATCATGTCAGGAAAACTCGTGTCCAGGGGCCTGGGCTGGAGAAAGCGAGCGGGCAGGCAGGGCAGCGAGGCAGAGGGTTGGCACAGGTGGGAAGGAGCAGGTAGGCATCCCGGGAGCGCCCAGGGTTCCAGCGGTTAGCACCGTGTGGGTGGAAGAAACACACAGTGCGGGCGCAGGGGACGAGGAGCACGAGCCTGTCAGAAATGGGGGACACGGAGGCAGGGAGCAGACACCGCGAGTTGCCAGCTTCCAGGCTCCAAGAAGCTGGGGGCAGGAGCCAGAGACCAACCCCCAGGAGCGCAGAGTACAGGCTGGCAGCAGGGCCTAGAAGGGGCAGGAAGAAGCGGTGGTGACGTCAGCCCTGACAGTGCCCCCGGCTCGGGGCAGAAGGGCCAAGGGGGCCGCTGGCAGCCACGGAGGGGCGCACACTTCTTGCAACTAGAGTTCAGCCTTCTAAGGAAAGCTGACCTCGGGACTCCAGAAGAGTCGGCGGGACCAGAACGAGCAGGGCCACGGGAGACGCTCACGGTGTGAGACGCTTCATCCTTGAGCGGGAAGTAGCAAGGGTAAGGAGTCACGAGTTCGAACGCCGACACTATTACCAACAGCTCTAATTAGGCAGCCATTCAGCCTCTGTGCCCTTAGCCTCCTCCCATGCACAGGGTGAAAAGGGCCGGTAATTCCCACTCCTCAAAGCCGTCAGGGGACTCAACGGGGGAAGGCCTGTGAAAGAGCGCGGATCCCGACGAAGGAAGCGCCTTCCTGTCCCTTCACCCTGCTGTCCGCCAGCACCGGTTCCTGCCCCCCAGGGTCACACTGCCCTGCGCACTCCAGCCTCCGGGGCTTTCCTACGCACCCTTGGTATCCCCTCCCTTGATTTCATGCTGCTTTCCTCTCTGCACGTGTTGTCATGAGGAAATACTATTCTTAGTCTTAGCAATGAGTGCCCTTTGCTGAAAACGGTCTGGTCACTGGTTCAACAGTGTGTCATCTGGGGAATACCTGGAAAGACTCAATGGTCTGCAACTCTCCTTTGTACCAAAATGGAGTCAATGCTCAAAGCAGCTAATTTTTTCTACCAAAATCTACATCCTATAGTCGAATGACAGGCAAAAGAAACGGCTGGATTATACCGACCCGAAATCCCTGCTGCTTTTTAAAAATCCTAAGTAAACCGCTCCCATTTCTGTACGCGTGGCAGATAAGCGCAACTCACAGACAACCTCAGGTGAGTGACGGCAGCACCTCAACGGCCCTGCTGGGAGCAGGAGGTTGTAGAGACACATAGAAGATACAGGATTTTAAAAAAAATAATAAAAATTTTTAAAAAGATTAATTGTAAAAGTGTGTAGGTGGCTACCCACCTATACTTTTAATAGTTAACACCTCCCTCTCTCTACAGGCTGTCATTGCGAAACACTAAACATTAAGTCGGCTCTGAAAGCTCCGTGACCTCAATCAATTTTTGCCCTACACCTGGCCAGTCAACAAGCAACCACAGCAAGCATTACGAGGCATTACAATACATAATCCCTGTATTTGCCTTGTAATTATTGATTGATTCAGTCATTCATTCAATTTAACAAGTAGTTACTGAGTGCCCACCGCATACGCAGCATTGTGGTGTGTAACACATGATCATTTTGCCCCTCAAATTAAAAGGTGAAACATAAAAGAAAAAGGTATTGAGAGTCTAAGGAGGAAACTGGAAAACACAGCACCTCAAAGAATCAAAATATTTTAAATTATTTTAACTACCCCAAATGGCAGTGTATCTCTCTCACTCACAATCAATTTCAAGTCCCTAACCCTTATAAAAGTTAAATAATTCTGATAACTAATTTACTAAACCTGTAGTCCTGTTCTCTTAGAGTCGTATCTATTTTCTGAGGTCTACTCAAATTTTTGGTAATTATTAAGACCTCCTCTCTTCAGGCACATAATGGGGACCAGTTGCTGATTTGTATTATTTGAATCTGTTTCTGTGGCAGAGAACCCTGTTAAAACACTTCCTCCAGGTCCCACAACTCTCTGTTACTTTGTCCGCTGATGTAATTACATTTTCAGATCTTTGGCCACAATTTGTACAAAAGCCGGCCTTAGTAAAGGACCTTGTAATATAGACACTCCCAGAGTGACTCATCTCTCCTTTTCAGTTGCCATTGTCATCTGAGCTTTTTGTTTTACTCTGTTATGGATGTCTTTTAATTGAAGATATTTCACAAGCCACCTAGAGAAGTGGTTGAGTTGCCAACTTTAAACAAGTACCCCCACCAATCTTGACATTTCCACATTTCCGTAAGACACAGAATAAGGACAAATACAACAATGACCTGAGGAAGTACAGCACAAACTCTGTAGGTCATGGATCTGTTGGGTATTTTAATTCTATATTTTCTTAACATGTAATTTGTTTTTGGTTAAGTTCAACCAATTTTTTTCAGGGTTAATGAGTCCCTAGCAACTATGGAGCTTTAAGCATGTATCATATGCAATTGATTTCAAGGCATATCTATGAGCTGACCTTGTAGGGGCTTTTTTTCCAAAAAAAACAAACAACCCAATTAAAAAATGGGCAGAAGAAATGAAGGGACATTTTTCTAAAGAGGACATACAGATGGCCAAAGGACATATGAAAAAATGCTCAACCTCACTAATCATTAGAGAAACGCAAATAAAAACCACAATGAGATACCACCTCACTCCGGTCAGAATGGCTATCATTAATAAATCAACAGGCAACAAGTGCTGAAGAGGATGTGGAGAAAGGGAAGCCCCGTCATTTCATTGTTGGTGGGATTACAGATTAGTGCAGACACTATGGAAATCGGTATGGAGGTTCCTCAAAAAACTGACCTGTTTTAAATATTTATTTCCATCCTGCTACTTGATTGGATTCCATGCAAACAGTAAAAACAATGACAGTGCATGACAAAGGAGGCACATACTCTGCCCTGCCCACTGCCCAGATGGTGAAACAGTGAGTCAACAGCAGAGGTGAGACCAGAGTCAAGGCCAGATAATTAATTCACTGTGCAACTTCCATTGCATATAACATATGCAGTGTGATCAGACAATACAGTGAATGTTTAAATAATAAAAAATTATTGCAGTAAAAGACACATTGCCATTAATTCCCCTCAAAATATTCCCCCTCGCTTCAAACACGCTTATCCCATCATTCTTGCCACTTTCTGAAGCAGTTCCAGTCCTCTTTCGTGAATGTCTTTAGTTGCGCTGTCATGGCTGCCTCGATGTCCTGAATCATTTTGACTTTGGGGAAGAGCCAGGAATCACACGGTGCCAGATCCAGTGAATAAGGTGGATGAGGACACACAGTAATGTTTTTATTTGAAAGTAATTGCTGCATACCAGAAGCAATGTGTGACACAAAGCATTGTCATGATGGAGGATGATTTATGGCACACTTTAAAACACACCTTCTCTCAACTGTAGCTCACGCCTGACTGACTGCACCGAACAAGTTGAAACTTGTCACACACTGTTACTAAGGTTCAAAGTGCTACTTCCCATATTGAAGATCCTGCCTTTCCATTGGATGGCACGCAGGAGCAGCAATCATCGTATTTTCTGATCACAACGGAAAGGCCCCGTGTCACACATCGCTTCTGGTATGTGGCAATTTCTGTCAAAACATTATGATGTGTCCTCATCCACCTTATTCACCGGATCTGGCACCGTGTGACTTCTGGCTCTTCCCCAAAGTCAAAATGACCATGAAAGCTAAATGTTTTGAGTCAATGCAAGACATTGAGGCAGCCACGACAGCGCAACTAAAGACACTCATGAAAGAGGACTTCTAGAACTGCTTCAAAAAGTGGCAAGAACGATGGGGTAAGTTCGAAGCTGGGGGGAGGAGACATTTTGAGGGGGATTAATGGCAATGCTTCTTTTACTGTAATAATTTTTTTTTAAGATTTTTATTGGGGAATTGGGGGGATGGGAACAGTGCTGGGGAATTGGGGAAAGGGGAACAGACAAGTTGCTGTCGTTTTGCTCCTCAATCTAGTTGTGGAGGACGTTGCTTCACTGGCCCAAGTTGGCACCATCATTGCGCTCCTCTCTGGCGAGGCAGATCAGTCGCCGGCTTCTGGACGGCCGCTCACTGCGGCTGCTGGCCGCTCACGCTGGCTGCTGGCCACACACGGTAGCCCATGGCAATCCACTGCCACAGGGACTGCAGCCCACGCCGTCGCCGGCGACTCATGGCAGCCCAGCTCCAGGTTGAGCTGTTGTTCAGCATCTTAGCTGTGGAGGGCAGCGTCACTGGCCCTCATATGTGGGATCCGAACCGGGGCCCTCTGGCATCCCAAGCGAGTTCTTAACCATCGCGCCACTCGGCCGGCCCTGTAATAATTTTTTTTAATTTAAACATTCACCATATTATCTGATCACACCTCATACAATACTTAGGAACATGTGTTCTACAATTTCCACATTTGGCCCAGTCTACTCAGAGCTGATAATATGTCCTATATAGTCCCAAGAACAGCAAAAACCATTCATTCAACTCTTCAGCCCTGAGCTAGACTGAAATCAACAGGCCCCCAAATACCAATAATGATTTCTATGTAAAGCTATTCACTTAATATTAGGTTCTAAAACTAGGATGCAGGAGTTTGGAAAGTGGCCATGTTCACAAGTCAACACATTAATCATTCAGGAGACCTAATTATAAACTACAGTAAACAGGCTGAGGAGGACTGATGGGGGAGGAAGCCTGGTGGAGATCAGGAGTGCTCGCCGATCCCAGACTACGCAAGACATGAGTCGGAGCAAGCAGCTGACACCAGGACCAAACTCAGAGGAGTGAGTTTCAACCGGCACAGAGGGAGTCGGCCAAGAGCAGCAGCCCACAGGCCGAGAAGAGCACCAAGCAGAAGCATGGCCCAGACAAACAGCCACAAGACCTACTGATCCAGAAACCAAGACCTCCATGATGTGCAAAGAGTACCTGGAATCAGAACGCCCCAGTTCCAGCCGGAATCTCAAGCTAATGACATAGGCGACCTAGGGATGTCCCCTTGATCTCTCTGCATCTTAATCCCCTCATACAACCCGGAAAAAGAGCAGGCCACCTTGCAAAATGGTGGAAAGAATTAAGTATTTCATCAGAAAAAAATGGTGTGTAAGATACAAGTTGATGCCCAAATGTAAAGCAGTGGTAGTGGCATTATCATGGCTTTTGGCATCACTAGCATTGATTTGATGCGACATTTTGAATACCGTTGGACACATTTCTATCCCGGGCAAGTCCTGCTGCCCCCCTGACCCTCTAGCCATTGAGGCTGAAGCTCCCACCACTGGAGGGCAGGAAAGAAAAAAGTCACTGCCCAGCCTTGGCGTTTTTAAGTCCTAAACAGTGTACTAGCTACGAAAGCAATCAGTATCAACTGCCGAAGCCATGTGCTTACACGGAATTAAAAAAGGTTTTCTAAATTCCAGAAGCCTTCCTTTCTATTAAAAACCAGAGACTGACTAACTCGAGGCATTCATCTTTTCCTGTACGCAGCAGAGCAGGAAAGACAGAGGACATGATGCAAGAGCAATGTCCCACCGCAGAGGAAAGCGCCCAAAGCCACTGCTGGGCCAAATTCAGGAGCTGAGAGAAAAAATGACAAGAGTGAGCTGTAAGGGACAGCCTCTGCCCATCCCCCACACACCCCACACACCTAGGGTTCGTTCTTGGGATGGGAGAGTGGGCACGAGAAACATCTGTCCCTTCAGCTCCGCTTAGGGGAGTAGAAGGGACCTTTTCCTGCTTCTACCTGGGATCCCAGGAGAATGCCACCTTCAGGGTACACCCACCAACATGGGGTGGCTATATTAGAAAATGACGGTAGACAGAGGGGAAGAAGGCATGGCAGAGAGAGGGCCAGTGAGGGCAGAAACACATTCCTAGACGTGTTTCCTGCAACGTGGGGCATGGAGCCAAGCCAGGCACACCCAGCTGTCCCCGCTGGAACCTGCAGACGTGCTGAGAGGATCAGTGGACCCAACGAGGCCTGACTGATGCCCAGGAGACACCAGAGCAGCAGAGGCCACGGTAGTGCGAGCGCACGAGCGTCCGTGCCCTTGGCCTACCTCCTCACTGAGTGCTGTGCCTGCAGCCACTTGGTCTGCCTGGCAGAGGGGCCTCCCACCCCTAATTCAGGAGGCATCTCCCTAAGGGACTGGCGTGCAAAGTTAGCAGGGAAAGGACGCTCTCTGTTCTCCAGGAGCTGAGCGCTGTTAGTGTGTGACATTTACAAGCCAAATACCAAGGGACGTTTAGTCAGCCGTGAACCACGCGTTCTGCTGAGCCCCCAACCCAATACAATGCAGTCAGTGGTCATTTCCATCCTAATGTCCTCATTGTCCTCACACCACTGACATAATTAAATAAAGAAATGGCTCATTGGGGCTGTTTTCCCTGAAAAAAAATGTCCCTGAAAAATAATGAGGAAGATCCTAATCTATAAATACACTGTATCTGCAAAATGGAAATAGAATTAGATGTTTGAACTCTATCCTCTTCTTTTCCATGGGCTACATAAGTGCCATTTCTGGGACAACCAAATCCCCTGAAAAGTCAGAAAACTAAGTAGCAGATGATAATAGTTCTGCAGGAGAGTTTGGATTCCTCTTCAAACACACACACACACACACACACACACACACACACACACACACACACAGCTGCTTAAAAACTTTGTACAACCTGCCCACATTATCTGTTATCTCAAAGTACAAAAATAAAGAAATCCCTAAATAGACTCACCCTTTTGAAAGTGCTGAACTTTCCCATATGAAAAGTGAAACCCTGAGTGGCAGGAGTGGGGAGCGGACACAGCCAAGCTCATTACCAGCTTGCCTTTTGGCCCTTTTTACAAGTACAATGAACTCCACGGTCTCGGGGAGAGAACGAGACGTAGGAAAATTGAAAGTTACAACCTCAAGCAGTTTCCATCAAACCACTTTCTTCCCAATCTGCTCCGTGCACCCAGCCAGTCCCTTCAATGATGAGAAAGTCTGTTCTTGAACCAGGGACAGTGGGGAGTCACAGCAAACAAGGAACTCCACCCCCTGCAGGAAAAAAACGGTCAATCGCCTGCCTTGGTGAATATTCGGGCAGTCAGCAGGCAATCTGAAATTGCACCCCTGTTTCTTTATATTCAAACACAAAAATTCACTCTGGAACCAACGTGTTCATGATGTATTCTTATCTAAAATGCCGACTTCTCTACCAGTTCCTAGCTCTTCTGAAACCAGAATTAGGGAGAGTTCAATTTAGATCGTCTAACTTTCAATGTACTTCTTCACCAGTTAGACTTTATTATGTGCGTTTCCACGAGGGTTTTCAATTTCTTTTAAATCCAGCTAAATTTTCTAAGTCCGATGAATTGTAGTGTAAAACAAGAAAAAAAAAGGCACTGTTTAAAAGCTTTTACAACATAAGCTCAGTTTATGTAACCAATCCTTGGTTCACTTTCCATCTCTGTGTTCCCTAAGCTGAGAATGGAGCTTGCACATCTAGAACGAAGCTTCTTTCCATTGTTCCTATGCTTTTGTGGCCACTGCAATTTTAATTTAGATTAAAAGCACCCTATTTGATCTACATAATATGGGCAAAAGGACAGCTTTCAGGGTGTCAGTAATTGTTCAAGACAATATGATCACTCACCATAACATGAAAATCTTAAATGTGAATTATTTACATGCTTCTGCCCTTTCAATAAAGAGATGCTTGGTTTAGATGTGGGATAGGTGACTTTTTGAACTCTGGATTGGTTTTTATTTTTATTTTGCTTTTTTCTTTCAAAAAAATCTCAGTACCTTGCCTTTTGGGTTATAAATGGCTCCAAAAAATCTAGGAAGGGAATTGCAAGTCTCAAAATACCAACAAAATACCAAGCAATGAATAATTTTCCATTCAACTCTCTGCCTAAAGCCCAGTAGTTGTAGCACAGAGCCTAGTGGAAAAAGAATGTTTTTGACATAAATAACTGCCATTAACTTTTTTCAGATTATAAAAGTATCTGAATCGCTGGAAAATACATTTTCCAAAGAAGAAGGCTATTAAAACAACCCATAATTTACTACCTAGAAACAAAGTTACCTTGTTTTAATGAATGTTTTTTTACAAACAGAAAGAAGCCAATAATACTGAAAAACCTCAATTAACTGTGATGCTCAAGGGAAGGTGAGCTGGAAAGTTTTCTCAAAAGCCACAATATGTGTATTGCGTTTGAAACCAGGGTGAGAGGGAAGAGAGAAGGTACAGTAATCTGTTTGTCTAGCTCAATAATGAATAAATCATAATTAATGACTCAGGAACTTGCAGTACTTCTGGGTCATCAGGGTGAAGATCGATTTTACAGTAGGAGTGAAGTCACAGAAGGGAAGGAACGGAGCTAGACAATTCAAACGCTTACTCAGGGACCCAAGTGGGTAGCACAAATAAGCAGGCACAAAACTCCTGTCTGTAGAAGACAATCGATAGGCATTACTCAATCCTGGCTAATTGCTGCCATGAGAAAAAAAAATGCCCTAGGGTTATCAAATTCTCCTACTTTTTGCTGTTGTTCCTTCAAGACAAGCTGGAAACGTATGTCTCTATGTGACATCTCCCAGTGTAAAATTTTCCTATTGCACAGCCATTTTTAAAGCATGTAGGCCAACCTACAAGACGATGGGCTAATTGGGCCTGTCAGTTACCAGTTGCTGCCCTGGTTATCAGAGACTCAGCTGAATCTGGGTCAGACCCCGATCACATTCTTGATTTGTAGGACAGTGCTGGGAAGACAGCAAGCTTCCCAAACAGAATTTAATATTGACAGAGACTGAACTAACACGTAGGCAGACTAATGCCAGGCCATCCCTGCTCCTGCCCAAAGATGTCCTTGCCCTAATCCCCAGAACCTGAGAATATGTCACCTTCCATGACCAAGGGGCTCTGCAGACGTGACTAAGGTTAAGGACCTTGATGGGAAGATTATACTGGATCTCCCTGGTGGGCCTAATCTAATCGTGTGACTCAAAAATAGAAGAGGGAGACAGAAGAGTAAGTCACACAGAGATGTGTGGTGCGATCGTGACCGGCCATTGCTGGCTTTGAAGATGGAAGAAAGGGGCCACAAGCCAAGGACTGCAGTGGCCTCGGGGAGGTGGGGAAGGCAAACAGACTCCCCCCTGGGGTTTCCAGAAAGAAACACAGCCCTGCTGACAGTTTGACTGGAGCCCAGTGAGATCACGCTGGGCTTCCGGCCTACAGAACTGTAAGGTAACACATCTGTGTTATTTAAGCCACTAAGTTTATGATTGCTCATTAGAGAAACAATAACAAACTACTACACTAATTCTAGTTTGACATTTTACAGATTGGAAAATTGAGGTTCCCAGAGCGTAAACTCAAAGTTAGAAGGACACTGTGTCACAAGGTTCCCAGGCCAGTGACCTTGCCACCTTGATTGCCTTTGTTTGCTTTTAGGTGATTTCCTCTTAAGGGCAGAATGAATAACCTGCAAAAAAGGGTGGGGGGAGGGAAGGAGGAAAGTGTGCCTCTCTAGAAGGCACAGAGGTGTGGTTTGGGATTCAGAGCAAGATAAGACGAGGAGGAAGTGAAGGGAAGAAAGAGATGTATTCAGTTTAAAAATACAAAGCGGCCTCAACATATACTCAGCCCGCCTTTTTCCTGTTACGTAAACACCTGCCTTTGGTCCTCTCCTGTCTCGCTAATTTGGGACCTGAGAAGATGTAGACAGCCTGGGCCTAAATGACACCTCTTGCTGTCTTTGGAGTCCGTGGATTGTGCACGTGTGCTGTTGGCTTGGGTGTCAACCACCTGCAGTGAAGCTGAAGCGGAGATACGCCTGCCGAGATCACGGCTGCACCCCTGCTCCACGGCCGTGCCAGAGCCAGCAGCAGCGGGAGGGACGGAGCTCACAAGCCTGCCTGGAAGATGTCTCTTCCTCCTCTGCTGCCCGTTCCGCTGTGCAGCAGAAGCGCAGCCTTGGTGCCACACACCGACCTCTCCCCCACGTCCCCCAGTCGGTGCCTATGCTGCTGGCACCTGAGCACTGACGCAGGCAGACAGCCGACAAGCACAGGAGATGCGCATGGTCTCGGTCCTGAAGTCCACATAAGCACCCACTCCGTTCTGTAAACAGTCTAGGTGACTCTTTCTGCCTGTCCTTGAAGTTCATTTTAGCCAGATTCCGCCCGGGAAAATATTCTGGGATGAGAACAAGGGGGAGAAAACCAAGCACACAACAAGGCCTGCCCCTCTTTTGCCCAAAGCGACCCAAACTGACCGGATTTCCAATCCTTCCTGTGCGCTCAGAGCTGCTGTTAGCAAAAGTACGTCTATGCCAAGTCTCATCCCAGGCAGACAGTTGAAAGGTGGGCGGCCACCCATCCTTTCCTAAACACTGGCCACGAGGGGGCCTGGAAGTACCCCTTCCTTGGCCCAGTAGGCCGAGGCCCCTGCTCAGCAGAACCGCAGAGGATGATGGACACAGCCGAGCCTCATGAGCCAGCAAGCCTAGCCATCCTTCAGAGCTCGTTAGAACACCCCCTCCTACATTAGGGCTCCCCACACCATTCCAGCGCCCACCGACAGGCTCTTCCCCTGAGCTCAAACCTAACACCTCGAGTATTTCTGCATTCACTCGTCAGTGACAGAAACACAGTTCAAAGCAGCCAAAGCAAAAATGTGATTTGTGGCAGACATAACAAAAATAAAAGTCCATGACTATAACGCCAATTTCCAGCAGAGCTGTACTCAAGTGAGGTCATCGGAAAGCTAGCTCTCTCTCTCTCTCTCTCTCTCTCTCTCTCTCTCTCTCTCTCTCTCTAGCTTTCAGTTCTGCTTTCCCCCTACTGGGCTTCATTCTTACCCAAGTGGTAGCAAGATGGCTGCCAGCAGCCTTCAGGCTTAGACTCTTATTTTCACGGCAATCCCAGTGGGAAAGCATTCTTCTTTTCCATCATAAAGGCACATGAAACATCACAGAATTGAGTCTGTGGTTCTGAATGGTCGGATCTAACCACATGCCCATCCCCAAACCAATCATCATGGGCAGGATGATGCACTGTCCATGTGACCATGCCAAGATCCTTGTAGATGGAGCAATAGGTCAGATGGTCCAGGGGCAGTTTGTTTCTCCAGGGCAAATCACAGTCTACTCAAGAAAGTACCAGTAATGAATGCCAGGCAGGCAAAAACAACCCAAGTCTGACTCTGCCCTAACCTAGGGCAGTAGCTCTGTGACAGGAGGGGACTCGTGAGTATGTTTTCCCCTCTGTTCCCAAACTCTCTGTAATGTTATATGCTGTCTTTATTTTTAAAATGAAGGTGGAAGGCATGAAGGAAAAGGAAAGCAATGCCAAGTTTGAAATACATGTAGATATGATCAGGTAACAGTCGAGGATTTCCTTCAGAATAAGAGAATTTCCCATTTGTGATAGGTTATCCTTTTTAAAGCCTCTCGGTGGATATTGTCTCATTTGATCTGTTTCAAAAGTCACGCCTTCCAAAGATGACTAAGACAAATCACATCATGAGCTCATCTTCCAAGCAATGTCTGTTTCACTGAAATGTATTGCTCTGAAACCAAGAGCGTGATTCCAAAACAATTCGAGGAAAAGGAGTGTGATTTCTTTTTTCTTAAAGCACAGAAAAAAAAATTTAAACTGGATCCCAAAGCTAAGGGAAGAGATCTGGTACCATAAAATTCCTTAGCCTAGGGGATTCAAGACCCCCCCTTGATCCAGCCCCAACCTGCGTGTCTGGTTTTGTCACCCAGCATACCTACCATGTCCCCAACACTCAGCAGCAACAGTCTGTTTCTATTCCCGCAACCCACCAAGCATTCTGAGGAGTCCTGGCTTCATCCACTCAGATCCCTAACTAGGGAACACCCTCAGCCTAGACTTTGCCTACAAAACCCTTCTCATCTTCAAAGACCCCACTCAAACACCACACTTTCCAGGGAGCAGTCCCCGGTCCCTCTGTCACGTCCTCTGAACTCTCAGAGCATGTTAAGAATGCTCCTCTTTCACCCCCACTTCAGTCTGCCTTGTATTACGGTAGTTATGGGCTCTTAGTGGGCGAGGCTGTGTCATTTTCTCCATATTTATAAACTCTTTCCTACCCTGAAGATCGCAATCGTATTTCATATTTTATTTTATTCACTATACCATTGAGGGATAGAAGACCCAGAGAAAAGAAGAGTTTTCCTCCTTCAAAAGCTACAGACAGGAAAACATATGGCAAATCTGTAGTATAATGTACATAACCTTTCCCAGAGAAGTCTGTCATTTTATTCCCTTCTCCTAGTGGAAAAGAGAAAACGGCTATGAACCTTACCAAATAAAAAAAAAAGGTCTAAGAATGAAAAGCCGAGCTGTCCTCGCTAGGCTCTGACTTCAGCAGGCATCTGAAATCAGGACTAGAGTTAAAAATAAAGCTCTCGCCCAGAAGCCAGCAGGACACAACCCAGTTACTTGCGCTGAGCCAGCATCTTTGCAGAGCCACTTCCCCAGCGGTTAAATGCAGCCGCGTACATTCCTCTGGGCCAGAGCCCGAGCTAATTAGGGAGTCTGGAAAAGAGCAGTGAGACTGTTCATGAAGAGCCTACCACAAGCCATGGCACTGGTTTTACGCCTCTTCAAAATGGCACAGTGCCTATTTTGTCATTAAGCATAGCCACACTAACATGGGAAAGGGGAGTTTTGTGAGCCACAAATGTTTTTTACAAGGTGCAGCATTGGAACACTTTTTCATAAAGGAAAAAGAGCAGGCAAGGCACACATTTTATCTTCCCATAGATATGACGGGTAAACATTGAACTCAGCTGCCCTTCCACGACCTTTAAAGTTCTTTTCTTTGGAGAGACATCACACCCCACTTAGGCTGTCCATCAAGCTTGATTAATTGGGTGATAAAATGGATACCGTTACAAAGTACATAAGAAAGTGGGCTCCTAGCAAATGTATGCCAGGGAAGCAGAGCCGGGACTCTCAGATACAAAAGTGACTCTTAACCAAAATCAGACATCGCTGCAACAGCCACATCTAACACGTCCGACCCCAACTTTCATCAGTAACACTTAGGACAAAAACCGTCCTCTGCATCTGGCAAGAGCAGGGGACACCCT
This sequence comes from Hipposideros armiger, assembly GCF_001890085.2. NCBI lineage: Eukaryota > Metazoa > Chordata > Mammalia > Chiroptera > Hipposideridae > Hipposideros > Hipposideros armiger. Next base: position 689,542 of record NW_017731833.1, on the reverse strand, counting down.
GACTGTGGGGACTTTTTTGTTATGTTTGAATTCTTGCTTGTGATTTCAGAGAATCTCAAGACTATTCCCTAAAAAATAATCCAGCCAAACCTTTAGCCCAGAGATCACAAACTTATGGACCACATTTTTGTTCCTTTAAAAATGTCCATAATTATTTCTAACAGTGGCTTTCAAGTGTGGTTTGTCAATTTTTTTTTTGGGGGGGGGGTGCAATAATGATTATGATTCCTCCCATATGAATAACACCTTATAGCTTAAAACACTTTTTCACAAATGATATTAAATTCTCACAGTGTTATTTCTCCACTGTCCAAAGCTTATCTAACTACCCCCCAAAATATATAATGGTATTTCCTAGACAAAAATATTTCAAATCTTCCCAGTTTATTTCTAAGTGGTAAAGTATATATTTTTTTCTCTTAAAGAATGAAAGAATTACAGGATCATATTTCAGAAACCTGAGTGCTTAACTATTAGCAACATGCACTTATCAAAGTATATAATAATAAGGTTCCCTGGTGGTCTAGTGGTTAGGATCCAGTGCTCTCTCTCAAAGTATATAATACAATGTATTGGAACTACAGCATTCCAAATTTTGAAGCCTTAAATACAGAATTATAATTTTAATTTAGTTCATGAGTCATAATTAAAGGATATTTAATAGGTACATGCAAACATTAAGCAATTTTAACAAAGTGCCACATTTAAAATTAGCTAGAACGAGGTATGATCAAACAATACGGTGTTTAAATTTTTAAAATCTATTACAGTAAAAGGCACATTGCCATTAATCGCCCTCAGAATACTCCCCCTCACTTCAAACACATATCCTATCGCTCTTGCCACTTTCTGAAGCAGTTCTGGAAGTCCTCTTTTGTGAATGTCTTTAGTTGCGCAGTCCTGGCTGCCTCGATGTCCTGAATCATTCTGACTTTGGGGAAGAGCCAGAAGTCGCAGGGTGCCAGATCCGGTGAATAAGGTGGATGAGGACACACCGTAATGTTTTTATTTGACAGAAATTGCTGTATATCAGAAGCGATGTGTTACACAAAGCATTGTCATGATGGAGGATGATTTACGGCACACTTTAAAACACACCTCTCAACCATAGCTCACACTCGACTGACTGTACCGAACAAGTTGAAACTTGTCACACACTGTTACTAAGGTTCCATGTGCCACTTCCCATATTGAAGATCCTGCCTTTCTGTTGGATGGCACGCGGCAGCAGCATTCACCGTATTTTGTGATCACAATGGAAAGGCTCTGTGTCACACATCGCTTCTGGTACAGCAATTTCTGTCAAATAAAAACATTATGATGTGTCCTCATCCACCTTAGTCACTGAATTTGGCACCGTGCGACTTCTGGCTCTTCCCCAAAGTAAAATGACCATGAAAGGTAAACATTTTGAATTAATTCAGGACATCGAGGCAGCCACAACAGTGCAACTAAAGACACTCACAAAAGAGGACTTCTAGAACTGCTTCAGAAAGTGGCAAGGATGATGAGATAAGTGTGTTCGAAGCGGGGGGGGGGACATTTTGAGGGGGATTAATGGCAATTTCTTTTACTGTATTAATTTTTTTTATTTAAGCATTCACTGTATTTTTTTTTTATCATACCTCATACAGGAGAAAGGAGAGTAGATAAAGGCCAGAAGTAGGGGAAATGAAGAATGAAGTGAAGGAGTCATCTTGACAATCAAAAATTCAAATTTTCTAAAGCCCAACAGTCCTGCTCAAAGGCAAAACGGGCCAATTCCTCATGTGGGATAATTTTGGAGGCCATGAAGGAACTGACAACGACACTCCATCAGCTCCCTCCATTCAACTGATTAATGCCTGGAATTCCACCCAAAATGCATCATTCTGTTTGAAGATTTGGCCTTATTAGATTTCCACTCATTTGGGGATGGGATGGGAAACACAGGGTGTGTAATACAAACCGCTCTTAATTACCGACACTCGGTGTATTTGGCACTTATCTAAGGAGGGATGTTTTTGACGGCGATGATGAAGTGAGACCACTTATTAAGTGACTGCCGTGTGCTAAGCATTTTATAGCTACCATCTCACTTAATCCTCAATCAGCACTGTTAGCTAGGAATTCCTAACCACATCTTATATATAAAGAAACAAAGGCTCAAAAAAATTAGATCATTTACATAAGGTTCAAGAGGAACAAATAAACACCTGGGGTCAGAGCTGGGCCTACAGGAAAGCTAAACTGATGCCAAACTGATGCTGAGTCCATGGCTTTGGGCTCCTTAAACAGAAGCCTCCACTATAGTTACTAACACTGCGCTGCTATTTGCAAGGAGCCAGGAGAGTGGACCCTGAAAGTTCTCATCACAACAAAAAAACTTTTGTGACTCTCCATGGTGACAGATGTTACCTGGAGTCACTGTGGAGATCGTTTTGCAATATACACAAGTATCGAATCATTACATTGTACACCTGAAACTAATGTAATGTCAATTATATGTCAATAAAAAAAAAGCAGCAGCAGCAGCCTCAGTATGGAAAGGATTAATCACTGAGGCATGACGGACTTTGTAGTGATCAAGTGGTCCCAGGTCTGAATCTAGAAGAAAACAAGTGCAGAGCAACAGCACTACGGCCTCTGCTCTCTCACCTTTCTCTCTCTCACACACATGCCGCTTAAATTCAGAGCACATTGATAAACAGAGAGGAAACTTACACCATCTAATAAGCATTGCATTCATAAGTATACTTCCAAATGCTTTAGGATTCTGCCACAACAAGGGTACATATTTACAGTGACAGAGGAAATTGAGCGTAAGGGGAATTTTAATTCATGGCAAGAGGAAGGTCGTCAAAAAATCAATGGCACTGAACTTTGCCTCAGGTTTTAACAAAGGACACCATCAGGTGGGAAGCTCCGTAAATACAACTGGCATTAAAACTTAATCGGGTCTGGTAGCAGGGTATTTCCTGGTTTTGCCAAGCAAAGATGTTAAATAATTCAATATTGATATTGATAGGAACAGAAATGAAGCGAGTGGCTATTCGACTTTCACTTTGTTCAGAACCTCCCTAGAGGGCTTTATAGTCTGAAGCAGTAGCATTTCGCCCAGGAGAATAATTCTGGACGCCACAACATGAAACCAAATCACGCACAATGGAAACTGGTCAACTAGATCTGACCACACTATGGGAATTGTCAAAACAGCAAATAGAAAATATTTTAAAATCTGAATAGTTACACATATCAAAAACCTTGATAACCATGGCATTAAATATGACTGGAAATGCTAAGAAAAACAACAACTCCTGCATACACCAAACTCTAAGTCACTGAAAGCATACTCGGCCCAACTCGCCAATACAAAGCCCCATCACCAATCGTGTTCCTGGGGATCTCTGGGGTGATTTTTCTTTAGGGATAAATGCTTTTTAACTCCCTGAAAAACTAGAAATAACCAAAGTCCTGTAATAGAAGAAGGGGGGCAAAGCAAAGTGAAAAAAGCATTTGACCCAATTTTAGTCCTGGTCCTTGGTGCTCGTGAACCAAACACTCCAAGGCTTTCACGCCAAGTATTCCCACCTACAGAATGAAGACGTGTGAACGCAACACACTCTGGAGCCTAACTTTCTCTAACTTTATAAGTCATCCTTGATTTTTTTTTAATTCACTTTGTTCAAATGTTTCTACACCATCAATTGAAACATTAATAAATTAAAAGTTAAAACCACAGCCCATGCTCAGAAGTGTGTTTTAAAAATGTGTCCCTAGAAATTCTGCTTTTTTCGAGCACAAATGAAGCTTATTCCTACAGATCTCTGGATGATAATAGGAAGAACAAAGCGCCCGGGGTGTCTGTGATCATTACATTCTGCTTTATTTTCCCCAGCCAGCTACTAGTTTAACTAGCCTCTCACTGCCCTCTCTTGGTAGATGCTGAGATACCAGAAGCTGGTTTCTATGCAGAGACTGGAATCTGGCTTTACACGTTAAGAAAATACTCTTGATGCTTGCCAGTAGAGGGATCTACTTAATAAGACAAGTGTAAATGTAATCTATAATATTTAAAAGGTGGCAATTTGTAGCTTTCAAGGCTAGTTTCCTCAAGAGCCAACTCAGAGATGGAAAGCAAGGTGCAGAAAGCTTATTAGGGGGTGCCCTGGAGACCAGCCCTTCTGCAGGAAGGGAAGAAAGAAGCCCGGGGCTGGGTGGTGATGCGGTTCTGACAGGGCCTCAGCCAGCCCCCCAGGGCTCTGATGCTGGGCAGCCCTTCGGAGCTGTCCTGAGCTGGGGCAGGAAGGCCATGCCTTCATAGCCTCATAGCCTCACTCAAACAAGTCACTGGAGACTGGCTGCCCCCAGGAAGGGACCCGGTGAGAAAGGTGACTCTTCAGCCAAAGGCAACTTCTGGACAGGTTGGAGTCTGAGGACAGTCAGCTAGCAGCACTCCCAGAAGCTGGGAGAACAGAGCCTTCAGGCCTGACGGAGAATCTGGTTGTGACATTGCGGTGTCTGCTACATAATTACTCTAATACTATCATGAATAACTTTCCTAATAAACACCATGCAACTAATCTTACAATAATTACAAAAACCAAAGGTCATAAATACGTGGCTGTGCAGCCACTTTGGAAAGCAGTTTGGTAGTTTCTTTTTTTTTTTAAAGATTTTTATTGGGGAATTGGGGGGATGGGAACAGCGCTGGGGAATTGGGGGAAAGGGGAACAGACAAGTTGCTGTCG
>NW_017731833.1:681308-683797 GCF_001890085.2 Hipposideros armiger | reverse complement strand
AGAGCCATGAATTGTTGGCAAAAAGTTCAGGTCGTCTAACTTTTTCACACCACCTTTTCAGCACTTCCAAATAGTAAACTTGGTTCACTGTTTGTCCAGTTGGTACAAATTCATAATGAATAATCCCTCTGATATCAAAAAATGTTAGCAACATCGTTGCAACAGGTTCGTGAACTTAATTGTCAGACCATGTACATAAGAGATGACAAAAGCCCTCTGTGAGAACAGTTCCAAGAGGCACTTTATAAACACACTACTAATGGAACCAAAGATCTAGTCAAGAACACCTTGGGGTTTTAAAAAGCGTCAGCTTACTGGATTCACCTACGTTTGCTTGTTCCATACTACATATTACAAACCACTGGGAATTAGAAGATGAAAAGATACAACGCCAATCCTCAAGTAGCTCAGGGCCTAGAGGTACTTAACTTAAAATTTTAAACCAAGCCAGATAGTCCAGTAGAGAAAAGAAGAAAGCACACAAAGGCAAGAGCCCTTTATGTGGAAGGCAGGCCAAGAGGGCCTTATAGAGAAGGTGGCATTTGAGATGAAAATGGAAAGGCCTGTGTTTTAGCTTCCTGAGCCTGCCATACCACACACCACAAGCGAGCTGGCTGAAGCACCAGAAATGTACTGTCTCACGATTCTGGAGGCTGGAAGTCCAGGCCACAGTGTCTGCGGGGCCGCGCTCTCACTGAAGCTGCAAGGGGAAGGTGGTCCTCCTGGCTCCTGGGAGCTCTGTGGCTTATGGCACCATCACTTCACCCTGCAATGGCATCCTCCCTATGTGGGTGTCTACCTCTGTGTCCCAGTCTCCCCTTTTATAAGGACTTCACCCTGAATTAGGACCCACCCTAGCAATCTCATTTTCATCTGATCATCCTATTTTCAAGACCCTATTTTCAGATAAGGTTGCAGTTACAGATACTGGGGGGTGAGGACTTCAACATTCGTTTTTTCTGGGGGGACACAATCCATCCCACAATAGCGTGTCACTTGGATAAGCAGGGAACAGGAACTCTAGGCAGAAAGAAAAGCATGGCTAGTACAGCAGCAAAGAGGAGTTGCATGAAACGCAGGCAGGCTGGGGAGAAGGGCCCAGGTCGTGAAGCATGTCACACGCCCTCTGAAGTTTTCCCTCCATGCACGTGATCGAAGCCACGAGACGCCCACTCTACTTGCGCTGTTTAGGACAGACGGACTGGGGCTCCTGGAGACACGAAGACTATTTGTGAGGTTACTGCAGCCTTAATTTAGGGAACAGATGATGTAAAGGGGTGATTGCACTTTGGGAGAAAGAAAGAGCCAGAGGAAAAGGAAGCAAAACTGACATATTGATTGCCTGCCATCGGCTACCAGGTGAGCATTGCCTCATTTCATCCTCACAGCAAGCCTGTGCCCTCGGCACTGACACTTCCATTTGAACAAGTAGAGTAATAAGACCTGCAAGTTTAACCCAAAATCACACACTTAGTAGCAGTAGAGAAGGCACTCAAACACAGATTTGTCTGACAAAGAGCCAGAAAAATCTAGGGAAAATGTTTATGGTTCAGGGGGAGAGAAAATAATTAGAAGAAATGACAATTAGAAAAATTCAGAACAGTCTGTATGTTAAGCGAACTTTGGGGGTGGGGGAGAAATGGGGCAAGGGAGAATAAACATATGTATTTACATAAAGAAAAACTGGAAGGACTTACAAGAAATTAATAAAAGTTGTTACCTGCAGGGTAGAGTATAGGAGTGCAGAAAACACAGCAGTAGTTCTGAGAATCCTTACCACATACTTACGTTGTTTTGATTTTTTTAGCCATGTGAATATACTCCCTTTTCAAAAAGCAGCATAAAAGCATTTTATGAAGAAAGAACAATTCGGTAGAATAGCAAAGACAAGCCAGAATACAGAAGATGATATATGGGTTCTTAGAAGCTGACTTTGACCTTTTGGTAAAAACTCACAACCTAAATTTTGCTTACTTACCACGCCTGATCTGCCATTATCACCACACATTTTACTTAATGTTGCTTAGAGCAAAAAGAAAACATCTTGAAAGACTCTGCATAGGTTAAAAAGACAACTAAGCCCAATAACAGTGTAGAAAAAATTAGAATCAATAATCCCTATTATCATTTTTTTATACCTCTAAGCTCCGTGAAACATAAAATCAATGTATTTATCTAGTCATAGAAAAATCACATTCGCATGAATGGAAGGAAAAAACTTTATGGCAGTGTTATCAGAAATAATACCTGGCCACAAATAAGACACAATATTAATAATTTTAAATCTTGCTTTTAAAAGTGAAGAAACCTACGGGGGTGGGGGGGAAAGGATGTAGTTAATGTGTGGCTGTTCCTATTTAATTTCTAGTCATTAACTAGAATCAAAAACGGATTCACAAAAACCTTCCACAAGTTCTCTACTCCCTAATTCTTGCCTTCTCAGAGTAAAAAAAAAATAGAACTACTTGGTACCAAGAGTGGCGGGGGGG
>NW_017731833.1:613296-681153 GCF_001890085.2 Hipposideros armiger | reverse complement strand
GTGCAAAAGTGGAGGTGAGAGAACTGTGGCTCAGTCAATTCTTATTTAGAAAAAGATCTTAAAAGAAAAAACTGATTTTAAAACATAAAGGCACAAAGCACTTCTCTTAAAATAAGGTGTCTGGTTTTGTCCTGCATCAATAGTGTATTCCTGTCTCCCATCACTGCTTTGGAGACACAGTATCTCCGAAGACACTGGCAAACAAAAACTCCAAAACTGTCTTTATTGATCACTCTGCCCAATGAAAAATTATTTTTTTACTGGAAATGGCTGCCAGAGCTATTTTTATCACTCTCCTAAAGACTCAATCTGCAATCACGAACTCCACTTCTCTACTCTGAAAACCAAATGAATTAGACGACTGCTTCTCCTTTTCATATTGCATGTTATGCCATTTTAGGAGCTCAGGCTGGATCTGAGAGAGCCGATGGTGGCTTTCCCTGGAGGAGCTTTGGACTCTTAGAGAAGTCACTAAAAAGAAAAGGCTTGCAAATCGGCTACAAGATTGTTTTTCTCTTAGTTTAAATGTCTTAGGAAAATTGCCCCCCCCCTTCCGCTTGTGGGGGCTACAATAAAGTCTGTAAATCCTTGTGGAAAAGGAACTACATCAGCCTATTTGCACTGAAAGACACAAATAGCACTCCCCACTCTTCCCTTCTGTCAAAACCCAAATATATATATATTCAAGCGAAACTGTCTGTCTGTTAGGAAAATAAGGGTTCAGAACGACACCATGCCTCCAGATATCTTCTGAAATTTAACATTTGAAAACCCATCTGAAACCCATCTGAACATTTAACATTAAATATTTGTTTTTTCTCGCTGAAGGTTTTTTGCAGTTCTTGAAATCCTTTCTAAAAATTCAAGCAACAGTGAAAGATTAACAAGTTTAAAATACCTTAAACAACTAACATCTTTTTTGGGAGGGATCAGTACATCGGCTTACTTTCCAACATGATAACAGAGAAAAGGACAAAGGGAGGAAACACGAGTAAAACAAAACACTGGGACCACGTAAAGAGGGCAGGGGTCGACGTTCCCCTCGGAAAGAGAGCCTAGAAGAAACAGCAAAGGAGCTAAGAGTGGAAAGTGCTAACCGAGAAGCTGGGAAAGTAGGAAAAGTGGTCTGGGCTCTTCCATCCGGCATCCAGGGCCCTGCTGTCAGCTTTCCACTCCCTACATGTGGAGCAGCCGCTCTAAGTCCTGTCTTTGGCATATCTCTCGCTCCAGTGCCCTGTTTTCTTGCCACCAAAAACTGTCTTTAAGCTGGCTCCTCCAAAGAATTTACACTCATATCATCAATTACTTAAAATTTTTAAAATGCATTTAATACAAATCTACTGGGAGCTGGGGGAACAGAGTCCAACACATAAGGAAGCATGCGGCCATTTGTTATTTTAGGTTATGTGTGCCATGGTGCTTTTCAATGGAAAAAAAAAGAAGAAGAGAAAGGGATTGTTTAATATACGAATTTTTTGTAAGTGGAATAAATATCTTAATAAGCAAGTGTTACTTCAAATACAAATATTTAACGGGTAATATTTATGTGGACATACTTTTGACGTGCTAAGCTTTCGCCTCTCGTGTATAAACCTGTCTCTAGGATCAGTGGATAGTTCTTCTCTCTGAAGTAAAACAAGGCTTGCTCCTGTTCCTCAGTAGGACCTGTCACACTCCTAGAACTCCATGAGTGAGGCTGTCCTGTCCCCAAGCCACCCAACGAGGGAGCTGCATTACGGCTTTCAGATCTCTTGGGTGCAATGTAAAGTTAACCCCATAATCATGGCTAAATCACTATTGTCCATAAAACAACTTGTGCTGAAAATAACCTGACTGGATAGCATTTCCTCTTCCAAAATCACCAATAATAGCAAGGGCTGTGTGTAATATCTGCTTACTCCTAGAAGTGTACTCCGAATGAGTATCTCTACAAAGCACTTTTTCAAAAGGCTCTACTTAAAATAATGAAGTGGCTGGAGCCAAACACCAAAATATTAATGACGGTAATTGTTATATGAAATTACAAGCAATTTTTCTTCTTTGTGACTGTCTAGAGTTTATGAGTTTTTCACCATGAGAATACATGATTGTAATAAGGAAAAATATATGTCATTAATTTCAATCTTGGACAAAATTTCCCAGTCAAAACTAGTATCACTTAGAGAAGTGTATACAAATTGATGCTAGTAATACTTGTTTTCTAGTATATAGCATTTTCTTCCATATGTTCTATTTCCTTATGTAGATACATCATAGATTATAAGCTCTCTGAGGACATATTCTGGGTCTTATACATATTGGTAACCACCCATGGCGCCTCATAACGCTTCATATATGGTAAGTGCTTGAGAAATAAATGACGCTTCTAAGAATTTACATAAAAGGTTAGAGTTGATATATTCATTTGATAGGTGCCAGAACTGTTAAAGGGTTAAAAAAAACTTCCATAGTGCTTAGTAAATGCAATAATAATAATAATAAAAGCAGAAAGAGTAATTAACATATAAATTATAACTTACATTCATTAAATCAAGCCAACTGTCAGGGCACATCATGAAACTAAATCATACATGGGTCTCCCTTACCAGCGAGAGAAAATAAATGTTCACAGTATCCTCTGTTTGGCCCACGGCACTATGCAGCAAGAAAATACTGCACATTCCTTAAAAAACCGCCTTAGGAGCATCACCAGTTTATAATATCCCCAAATTACACCACTGCTTCTAGCTCTACCTTGTTTCTTTGTTTTCCTTTGTTTTTATTGTCAGTGGATAACTCTTGTAGAAGTAATAAGTGCACAGTTTTTGGTATTTATAAATGCAACTTCATAATAAAATATTAAAAACGAATACTCAAAATAAAGACTATAAAGTTAGGGGATCGTTTCTTAATGCTCCTTTTGAATATCATAAACTTGAATGCTCATAATCTATAGGAAAACAAAGCAGAAATGATATTAATCAAGAACCAAGGCTGGGAACACCTCCTAATACTGTACAAAGTGACAACAGCCTCAGAATGTCTTTTGATACTGAGCAGGAATCAATGCAAAGCGAGACAAATTTTACTTCTGGAATGAAAAATGATTTATTTGAACAAAAATTAAGATTGGCTTATTTCTTAACAAAATGTTGAGTAAAAATGATGCTCAAAGGTGTTACTGTTTGTAATTTCTTAACGGAACAGCCATCATTGTCTGTTAAAGCCTATGGTCCCAAAAAGAGAAGATACGATCAATGAGGAAAATACAAAAGAATATTACATGGACAATTCGCACACTTAAAGCATTTAAAATAATTACAAGTTCAAAAGATATTTTATTAGTGTCAATAAAGCAAATGAAAAGTACTTAAAAATATCCATCATAACACTATCATAACATATCAAACACTTAACACAAATGCATGACACTATGTACTATAGATAAAAATCAAGCATTTTTTTTCATCGAGCATTTTTACACATGAAATATTCAAACAAAACTTAAAAAAAAAAAAAGAACATTGCTATGGGTGTATCACTGCAATCCAGATTTAGATTTTCACTTATTGTGGAAACCTATCTACAGGTGCTCCCCAACTTGCCGTAGGGTTACATCCCAATAAATCAATCCATCGTAAGTTGAAAATATCCTGTCGAAGGTGCATTTAATGCACTTAACCCACTGAACACTGTAGCCTGCTGGCCTCGCTCACCTTAAGCGTGCTCAGAACAGAGTATCAGACAAACGCTGGGAACATGCTGCACTGTAGACCGTGGGCTGTTTACCCTTGTGGTGCCTGGCTGACCGGGAGCTACCACTCACCACCACTGCCCAGCATCACAAGAGAGGATCGTACTGCCTCCTGCCCGCCCAGGAAAAGGTCAAGATTCACCGTACAGTTTCTAGTGAATGTATATCGCTTTTGCACCATCATAAAATCAAAAAATTGTAAGTCAAACCATCATAAATTGGGGACTATCTGTATTATAAATGTTCTCCAGGTGTAACCCAGGGACCCCTGGGATATCTGTGACCACCACAGGTCAAAATTATTTTCATAATAATACTTCAATGTCATTTGCCTTTGGTAACTCTCATTCTCTCATTTTCATAAAACAGTGACCTCTCTCAGCCTTGTATATTTGAATAAATGAATGCGTAGAAATGCCTTATAGAAGCATATCCTTAACGAGTGCACAAGGATAGATACCGGATCGCTAATGTGCTCTCTGGTGGGGGTGGGGAGGAGAAGGTAGATGGAGGAGGCAGAGAAAAGCCAGTGCAAACAGAAAAACCACTTTTAAAAATAGGTACTTGAAAACATTTGTACATTTAGACAAAATGATGAAGAAAAATACATGAAAGCTTTTAAAAAGAAAAAAACCACCAAAACCAGTTTTTATAAGTGGTTTAAACTATAGGTTGACAAACTATTTTGGTTCATAGTAACCTTCAATGTCTGACTATGTTTTTCATGGCATCCCAAGGCCAGAAGAAATACATAAGGGTTCTGGTTAGGTCCGAACAACTTAGGAACTATCTATGCCCCAACTATTTAATAGCTGTTTGGAAGGTTAACTCACATAAATTGAAAAAACTGTATTTTATTCTTGTCCACATTTACTTACTAATGGGACGTGCGGGCCGATTTGTCACCGCACAACTTCGCAAATTTTGGAGTCAGCTCAAACAGTTACTCTCATCTCCTGGTACACAGCGCTTGCCCCTGGTACTTGCTTTGTATCACAGCAATCACCAAAACCCAGTGTCACAAAGCTATGACCTAATTAAAAGGAACATGGCACGATCTAATATGGACACTGTGGGCTACCCCAGAGCTAGTAACTGGCACAGATGTTCAGTGTCACTGTGTCCCCTGAATATTTAAAATATGCCGCAGTAGCCCCCAACTGCCCTTCAGCACCCCAAGGCTCCTCAGTACATTTGGGGAACAACAGGTTTACAGCACAGAATGCTTTTCCTTGTCACCTTGGTTAGTTCTGCATTAGCAGTTGTTTGTACCTAGAAAATTCCATTGGTATTAACTAAGCAAAGCTTAAATAAATTGGCAAACTTCCCAGCAGAGGAGAAGACATGACTCTGAAGCCTTTCTGACCCCTCATGGATTTGGATGACGCCAGCTGCTGTCCTGACTGCAGCCCTTTTCTCCTCATCTTCTGAGCTCCCCTTCCCTAGCTCCCCGGTAGCATGAAAAATTTAAAGATGATTCCAGGTAAAAGCACAATAATGACCCCTGAGATTTCAGGCACCTGCTATCTTCAATCCTGGTCTGTGACCTAGAACTATCTCCCCGGAACACACCAAGGGAAGGTGAGGCATACACAGTGACAAGCCAAGTTCTTAATTGCTTCATTGTCAATGCATAAATGCCAGTTTCCTAATCTCAGTGACTATATCTGAGCAGGATGCACACGGCACTGACAAGCAGGAAAACTATGTGTGGACAGAATTTCCCTTTTGGCATAACACAAAAATATCAGCTTTAGGCAAAGAATTTAGAAGCATAAGTTATTGTTTTGTGTGTCTTTCCACTGTAAAAAAATAATAATAATAAATATTCTAAAGCCTTTGGGTGGATGTGGAAGGATTCTGAAAGAATTACTATGGTTGGCCTCCATCCCAAAACAACTATCCCTGTGGGCTTAGCACCTGGTTCATCCCGCGACGCTCGCTTGGTATTGCAATAGAATCATGTCACTCAAAACACCAGAAGTTACGCAGCCCTCTATTTCTAAATGAAACTTATTTCCTCCTACCAAGGAAGGTGGTTTTGGAGCTCTGCAAACTTCCCTTCACTTGACTTCCTTCTTATTTATGGATCAGCTATGAGATTCAAGAAGGGCCTCAGGCCCAGCGTTACCGTTCTCGCTAACTCTGTCGTTACTCATCATTATCCAGCTCTCTCTGCCACCGCGCCTAGAAAAGGTTTCTCCTGGTGGCCTGCCATCACACTCAGAGTGAGGGGTCTTTTAACCTAACCCTCGTCAAACCGGAACTGAACTAGATCAAAAACACCTGGGGCGTCGGGATGGTGCGGAGGAAGGGGGTACTGACAGAAAGGAGGCCTGTGACACTCAGACTGCAGGGGAGGGAGCAGCTGGAGGCCAGGACACCTCATCTGGGGACAGGGACATAAATTAACAGACCTCCTCCCCTGCTTAGTACTTAAGGAGCAGTTTCCAGTTCCCAAAATACATCCCTAATGAAATCTTCAGGCCTGTCCTATGCGACTGGTATTGCCATCAGGCGAGGGAAGGCTCTGTGAGAGCAAGGGCCATCCTGGGCCCCTGGGGTGGCAGCTCCACTCACAGATGGTGTGTGGCGGCACGTTCTCACATCACTGCCCTGACACTTAGACACTTGAAGGAAGACTGGAAGGAACCTAAGAGACAGGACTTCCGCTCTTACCTTCAAGCAAGGATATGTCTGAGTGACACCAATTCTGTGTTTGAAGATTTCCTGGGAAGCACCGCCCCCCACACTCACCGCCCCCTGGACCTCCCCCCCCATTCCAGAGCTTCTGCTATTGTTGACTAAATCTCCACCTCTCTTAATTTAAACCCATTTTCTTTGGTGCTATCATCTATTTTGGGGGTAAAATGTCTGGTTGTAAAGCTTCTAGCTGGAGGACACTATGAACTAAACGATCCTTTAAAATAAGCATGTGAATAACTAAATGAAACAATGCTGAAAGCTAATATTCCTTATGATAAATGACTCTAGCATCAAATATGTTGTGTTATCCATCAAAACAACATGTTTGAAAAGTTGTACTGTAATTGGTCAAGCATTTTTGTAGCTATTGGCAGGTCCAGACATGACAAGCCCCAGACCAGATATAAGGCATGATGGGCAGATCACACACGCATGATGACCAGCACGCTGTCACCATTCAAATCTGGTAAACGAGTTTAAATTACATTGGTTTGGGCTTTTTAATCACAGGTAAACTTAGACATTCCCAATTCTTAACACTCGGACAAACAAAACACATTCCCAAGTTTAGCATCTCTCAGTGCTATTTCATATCTTTGTCAAATGTATTCACTCAGTCATTTCAGAATGCCACGCCTACTCAAGTTATACCTTGAACATGAATATCTCTTAGATTGTATATAAATGTGAATCTAAACAGATCATGGCAAAAGAAAGCATTTCTCTGGAATTCCTCACCACAATTCCTACAAGCATTTTCACGCTCCTTGTTCCAAAAGAGGAAAACCTTACGCAGCTTATGTAAATGGGTGTTTTACTGTTTGCATTTAAGTGGAGCAAAGGATAGCGCTATTCCACCACCTTGTGGGCCATTCAGGTACTGCAGCTGCAGAGCCCAAAGCGGGTTTTAGGAATGAGAACATTGAACGGCAGCCGCTCATGCTTTTCCATCCTCTGCAGCTATTCTGCCCCTAATTCCACACCTTCGAGTCTCACCCATTCCTCAAAACACAGTTTAAATGTCCCCATCACAGAGCCTTCTCTAACTATACGTGAAACTTCCAAGAAAACGGCTAAGTGAAAATGGATGCCTGCCCAAGACGTCCAAGCTGTCCGGTTCCCCTCACTCTCCCGTTGGCATCACAGTCTTATCTACCCTCCAGGACTGTGGGTATTTTGAGGCCATGGAGACAGTCGCGTTGGGTGGTGTTTGGAAGCCAGCTCATACCCAAGTCTAACGCTCAGAAATTTCACGAACCAGTTGTTACACTGTCCGCAGATTAAAATCAGCTACCGTAAGGATTTTATATAACAGAAATCAGAAAACACACAAATCAAGATGCTTTAAAAAAAATTATATCAGCTTTAACTTCTCCACATCTCATTTTCTCTACATGTAATATGTAGTGAGGACAAGTGGCAACAGTCCCACCTCAGAGGGTGGCTTCAGGACTGAACATAACCCACATAAAAGGCTTGGTCTAGTGTCCGGCATATAGTACGTCCTCACCAAAATGTTATAATTATTCCCCACACCATCACAGTGCCTCACAAGTAGTAAATCCTCAATAAATACATAACTGTTAAGTGACAGATAAAGTCAAGAATTTCAGCGGGAATTTGTAAGATCTGCTAATCCTGACGGTGGTCCCAGTTTTCCAACAGGACAAACGCTTCCCAGGAACAAGCCCTTTACTTCTTGGCCTCTTCCTGCTCTAAATCAACCTCTCGCTCTGCGTTTCTCTCCCACTCCAATTTTCTCTCAAGCGCCTTCCTCTCTCTTCCTCCTTTTACTTTACTTCATAATGCAAAATAAATAATGTATGCCTCACTTTGTTCCAGAAAAGGTTTGTGGTGAATAATAGATAACTTGGTGTCATGTTTAGTGAATAAGCATTTTCTGTTCTCCCAGGGAAGAGAAAGCAGCAGCTTTGCACCGCCTCGCTCACTGACCCCTCGCTCACTGACCCCTCGCTCCGGTTTCACTGGGCCTTGGCAGGACATGGGTCCTTTATACTGACCTTTGGGGAAAGGCAAAATTGAGTTTCCAAGCACAAAGCTGAAAACTGAATTACCATGAAGGCCAGACACTTTCCAAAAAGGGAAGCAAAAAATGTCCTTGTCCTGTAAAGCTGCTGTCACTCTCGTGTCTCTTCACCTACCTCACCCCAATCCTTATACGGTGTCTCTTTAGCTAGAAGGCTGTTTCCAGGAACTGACAGGCTAAGTAAGGGTTGGCCATAGCTCCATCTGCTTGCTGATAAAAACAAAAACTGAAACTACGTAGTTGCAAAAACAGGCTTAGAATGGGGTTTATTCCAAATGGTTTGGAATAAAATTCCAGTTCTGCCAATGTAAAATGTATTCGTGTACAATAAGTTTTTCCTTACTTAGCTATACTAATTAGTATGGACTTTTTTAATGGAGGAAAACAATGAAGTATTGGCTTAGTAATATCTCTAAGATGACTATGTGCCCTAGAATACAGAAATTCTGCCCAGGATCATTTCTGATTTAAAAACACATGTAGGCTGAAACAAACAGCATGGCCATGGGGCACTCAGCTTAGTGGAACACCTACTTGAATGTTGGTTGACATAGTCCCCTTATCTAAGAACATGTGGATGACACAGCATGTGACAGGATGGGGCTTCTTCAAGAAGTGGAAACAAGGTGAGTGAGTCAGAAGTTAAAATTCCAATAGCCTGCAGGCATCTATCTATCAGGTGGGGTGATCTGCTGTATTTCAGTCACCTCCGGTCTCATTCCAAAGGACACTGTCAAACACGATGACTCCTTTCCCCACCAGCTGTCACCACCACGTTGGCTATAGCTTGTATTTTCCCTTTGTGTTTGAAAGCCAGACCTAGAGCAGATGGCTGGACTCGGTGCCAGAGCACAGGTAAAATTGGCTGTCTCACCTGAAAAAGTACTGCCAGGCTTCATTAAGACAAATGTCCCAGCAACAAACAGCTACAACATCTAGGGTCTGGAGAGCATGGTCTGAACTTCCTGTTTAATTTACCAAGGACAAACAAAAAAAAACACTGTAGGGGAAAACTTTAATTAATTTGCTAAGAGGTGATGAGAAAACTCACGTTTCATCCTCAGTGAGAAGTGGTTTCCTGTGTCATCAACCAGGTCGTGTCTAGGCCCTGTAAAAAAGCAAATTACAGTCAATGTTCTTCTGAGCTGAGCTCACAAAACTCCAGAACATGAAATTTAATGTTCCAGAGCTGAAACTGCACTAAAGCAAATAGGTTTGAAAATATTTGACTACAAAAAACCACCAGCAATTAGAAATTATAAGGGAACAGCCAAATGAAAGGGGAGACTTTCCAAGTGCGGGGATTAAAGTTATAATCAGGATTAGAGAAGGGATTTGGGGCTGCAAAAGATGACCAGTCATTCATTGGTCACGTAGTGAAAATAAAATATCTAACTGAGAGTGGAAGAGTTCGGATGAGGAGGACCCTGAAAAAACCCTCATTGCAAAGGAAGTTCAGTCTCCCACAAAAGTGACCTCCTGGCCTTTCATTTTGAAGCTGAAAGTTTCTAGAGTTCCAAAAGCCACTTCTTTGTGCCTCTCCCGAGTGCCACAGGAACAGAGCAATTTGTTACTTCCATTTACTTATTAAAAATGCCTACAAGATTAAGAGTACAACTAGAAATTACTTCTATGGCCATTCATAAATTGGTGATTTTCTCTGAATTTTTATTACTACCGAGAGAGATAGAATAATATATGCAATAGATTTCTGTTATTCAGCCCCCTCTCTCAGGTATACATAGTATACCTGCAATATAATAGATAGATGATAGGCAGATAGATAGATAGATAGATAGATAGATAGATAGATAGATAGATAGATAGATTAGTAATGACAGTTAATTGTCACAAGGCTGAAACCTCAGTGGCCTAACAGACTGTCCTCAGTAGTCAGGCTCAGGAGTAGGACACCCAGCAGTGAGATCAAGATTCATTTTCAAGCAGACTAATTAACCTGATTGTTTTTTTCCAAAGTCCAAAGGCACAGCCCTTAAAAAACAAAACAAAACAAACAAAAAAACCCCCTCAAATTACATAATGCTCTTCACTACATAAATTACTATACTTTCAAATAAGATGAAATACTGGGTTGTCGGAAAAGTCATGAAGTATTTTTTTCTATGTTTTTCATTGCAAAAATGCGTCATGACTTTTCCGACAACCCAATATTACATTTTAATTTCATGATTTCTAATCCTTTACTTCCCCCACAGCCGCTAGAAGACAGCCAGCCTCTGACTATGGCAACACGTTGCAGTCTTCCGAGGTGGCATTTCAGACCTGGTCCCCAATCCCAGTCACACACGTGGGAATCCATGAAAAATTTATCTGAATGTCAATTCAGTTCCGGATCTTGTGCACTAGAGATGATACCACCTACTTGGAGGAGCTACTGTGAAGGTTCAATAAGAAATGTATGCAGTGTTTAGTGTTCTGTCTACAAATGTGCTGTCCAATACAGTAGCCACTAACTATATATGGCTACTTAAATCAAATTCAAGTGAATTAACGTTAAAAATTCAGTTCTTCAGTCACACTACCCATATTCCAAGTAATCAGCAGTCACATGCGCTGCTGGCTAGTGTATCAAACAGAATACAGAACATTTTCACCATCATCCGACATGTTTGGACATCACCAGAGTATGTCGTAGGTGCTCAGTAAGTGTAAGTTTGGTCTGTCTGGCATTTTTTTCCTCCTCTTCACCAATTCCTCTAAGTTTTGTGCTCAAGGCATCTCCTTTTGGGGAAGGAAAAGGAATATGATAAAACATGTGTTTTATCTTTTTTTACTTTTTTCACTCCCAGAAATATTGGAGTCCTAAAAGAACAGTGTGCTTTGGAGAAAGCAACGCTGACACAAATGGGCGAACATTTCAGCTGGGAGTCAGGCACTGCAGTCAGGCACTGGGAAGGTCTTTTGGGATCATGAGTTCGGGGAGAAAAACAGTCTCCACAGCTCATACTCCTCAGCTCATGCTACACACCCACCTGCCCACAGAAATGATGCTGACTTTAACACACTAACGCTTATTGAGATCATGAAAAAGAAAGGGGCTTTTTCCTCTGCATTTCATACCAAATTGTTCCTGGTTGTAATATCTAAAACTAAATATATATGTCATCAACTTTTTTTCCTGATACTTTAGCCCCGTTAGTCTTGAGCACTTGAGAAGAATTCTTCACGTTCGTTTTTTGGTTGCATTGGTTCCATTTCCTTTCTCCTTCCAAATACCAGAACCACCTACCAGAGTGAAAATGCTGATAGGGGTCTGGAGAGTTGTGGGAAGTAGAATTAAAAGAAGCTGAAATTTAACATGATCCCTAAGAATAATTCTGGTCACAGATGATTCTTGGGGGTATCTGGTGAAATTACCATGTGGAGCCTTGCAGATCTGGGCTTAAATGTTCTGGGTAGAGTCCTCTGAAACAAGACATTTGTGGTACTAAACTTCAAAGGATATACATCTTTGCTTTCAAAACTTCAGTAGAAGAGGTTGGCCCATGTGTCTTCTTATAAATGAGGAGAAGGAATATCTAGGACTTTTTAAAAGTCATGATGTGCTGCTTATAGGTGGTTTCCTTCTGGGTAATATGCAAAGCTGCTTTCCCAAGTCAAAATGAAAACGTGTGAAAAGCTGTGCCTTTCAAGGTCAACTTGCAAACAGAGCAAGTCTGTTCTCGTAGCCTTGGTAATAGTATTTGAATACACCTGGCAATAAATTTGATCATATGTCTTTGATGAGTGAAATTAATTTCTTGCTGGTGACATTTCAGGTTAAATAAGTACATAATTTGCTTCTTTCACCTCTTCACCTATAATCCACAATCCCCATGTGATTGCATGCCATTATGAGTTACTATCCTATAATCATCAATCCTGGATATGTACAACTAAGGCACTTACACTAACTGTTCTGATTGAGATTATATCTTGATGTTTTTGTTGTCCTATCAATAAGAAAAATTATGGATTTCATTAAACCACAACACAATGATAAAAACATAGGACAAGATGCAAATATTTATTCTGCTGAAAACATACATTTACTAGCAGTCTAAGCACAAAAATATAAATTACTATCTTTTGGAAAGTATAAAGAACACAGGACAGTAATTCTGTAAAACACTACTTCAAGTTATTTTAATCAACTGCCATAATTTTTCTTATTGCAAAATGATCCACATGCCATGCACACTTTGACATAAAATTTCAGCTACTAAAAAGCCTTTTTTTTTCCAATTTACTTTTTATTTTGCTTTTTATAGTACTGAGCACATATGTGAAATATAACTATTAGCCATTGCTACTATATTATTATCCCTTCCACTAGACAGAAATTTTTCATATTTTTTACTACTTTTTAATATAAATTTCTATTCATATTATTTTGGGTAGGCATTCTTTTGTGAAGACACATCAAAAAGGCAAAATGTTCAAAAAATTTACCAACTTTAAAAAATATATGTAACTTACCAACTAATAAAATGAACAAAAATTCATAGATATCAACACTGTACAGTACCTGGTTATCCAGCCCACACTTTCTAATAATAATGGTAATAATAATTCCATCATTTTCACTAGTCAAAATTCTTTGACTAACGAACAGGAACCATACTGACTTAATCTAAACCCAAAGGAAGAATTTGTTATAAGAATACAAATACGTCATGCGAATCAAAACAGGACTGGAGCCGGAAATGGACAGGTGCCAGGAACTAGGAAGCCCTCTCTCCTTGTCGCTGTCTGGGTCATTTTTGTCCTGGAGGACTGACTTTTCTCTACTTCTCCATCAATGCACCAAACAGAGCTACCTGTCAGCTCCCAAGCTATACACACAGTTTAACTGTTCTTTGGTCTCAGCCACTCATCAAGAGAATCTGACTGGCCTAGCTTGAATCAGGTGCGCATCCAAAATCAAAAGCGTGGGCCACAGCTTAGGGGTTGTGAAACATAAATATGGCTGCCAGTGAGCACCCCCACATGATGGGCTGTGTGGGGGCTGGCATGTTCTCAGAAGGGACAGAGTCAATGAATTGGGCAGAAACCCCCAAATGTATCAACTACTATACATTGTCCTCGTCAAAATGATTTCATCACACAATCTTATTTGATGAAAAAAACCAATGCTTATCCCACGCTGTCATTAACACTAACAAATATATAACTTCTACTGACTTGACAGTTCATTGCTGGTTATAAAGCCTATTCAAGATTAAGCTCAGACAATGTTAGCGAGACTTTGATGAAAGAATGGCTTCTGAATACAAAATCATGTCAAATTCATTAAAAAATACTGGCAAAAAAAAATAGCAGAAGAAAAACATCTCAATTTAAGACCATTTTTGTTGAAAAAAAAGGCAAGGGGGAACAAGGTCATATAATCATACTCCATAATTTAGCCAAAGATAATTAAAACTATAAAATGTTGAAGTTTTACTATATTGTATTCTTTTTCTTTTTTTCTTCATTACTGATCAGATTAGGTTCTCTTCTGCCAGTGAAAAAGCCAAAAGAAATTTGAATAATAGATGTAATATTCAGGCACAATGCTTATTTATAGCAGTCAATTTGGGCAGCTCATTAGTGTCCAGGAATACATGTTTTTCACCACGTAGCTATAGTGGTTTTCAGAACAATTTCGAGGATCCACGCTCCTGGTCAGTGAAGAACACTGTCTAGAGAAAATAAGATAGGCTCTGAGGCCTGGAAAAGATGAAACACTGACTGCTTGAAATTCGGAAGACTGGCTACATCAGCCTGCAAACATCCTCTCATTATTTTAATCTCAAATTATATAAATACTTTTGGATCCTTGCCAGCAAGATAAAAACAAATTAAACTGATGGGCTGACATAAACTGAATACCTTATTATGGAAGCACCATCACTAACAGCTTGAAGAAAAAAAATAAAAGACTGGATTGTTCAAAACGTTTTCCCAAAGGGCAGACAGTACTACCAAGAAAGAGACAAAAAATAAAAACAGCATAATAATCTACAAACCCGGGAGTGTGGTTCTTCTCACTGCTCCTAGAAGTCTTTCTTCACACACTCTTACAGTTCTTACTAAGTTCTGGGTGTATATGGTTATTTGCGTGCTGGCTGGAAGCTCTCTTCAGGCACCTGTTCTCTTTATGGGTACCTTCCCCAAACTGGTAAACAGCACCGTGCATATATCAACGTTCAAACACTTGTCTTAAAATGAAAGAACAGTATGTTCTTTGGATATCTGCAAAATTCCTTCACTGTTTCCAATTTTTGAAAAATGAAATAAACCTGGTCTCCAGCCAATGTGAAACTACTCTTTCCCATACGCACCTTTCTCTTTATTCCTTTACTCCGGCTGTTCCCGTGGAGTGCCCTTTCCTCATCTTCCTAAATCTTATCCATGCTTCAGGGCCTATGGCAAACAGCCCCCTCTCCGTGAAGCCTTCCCTGAGCTCCCCAGCTAGAAGGAAGCATGCCCTCTGTGGAAGTTCCACGGTCCTCTCCCTAAGCCTTCCTCACATCCCTCAATTATACTACAGCCAATTGGGTTACATAAGTGACTAACTCCTAAGAGTGAGCAAGTGTGCAGCCAGGTCTGATCAAACATTTACTCCGTGACTGCCTTGCAGCCTACGTTTAAGCCGCCCAGACGATGGCATTCTGTTACAGCAGCTGGCATTGAGACACTATTCATGACACGTATACCTTTCTATAATTACCCGAGAAAACAATGATGAACTATGTGCATAAAGAGTTTAGCCCTCTAGGAAAAGTAAAGGAAACACTCTGGAAAGACTTGAAAAAGAGGCAAGTCACTAAGAACGGTTTTGTCATGGAAGTAGGTGTAAGAAATATAAAACACAGGGGGTGGGCAACCAGATCATGAACTCGGGTGGCCTGGCTATCGTCTAGTTCCTGCCCATTTTAAAGACCTCCATCCAAACCGGAACTCAGAGTTAGCCTGACATGGAACGCTAATCAGTAGACCCACATACAACACCACCACCAAAAACAAACGAACAAAAAAAACCCCACCTTGGTCCTATATCAAAAGACTTGCAAGTAAATGTACCCAAATTATTTAAAACAAAATGTTTCTGTCTCGCTCCCTCTCCCTGTCTCTTTCTCTGTACCTCCCTGTCTCCCCCCATGCATCATTTGTATGGCGTCAGTAGGATTTTGTCTGAGTATATTAAAGAGTTGCAGAGACTGTGAGAAACGGCTGATAAAGAGTAAAATGGAGCACAGAGAACAAGGTAACCAAAGCTGCAGGAAAGAGGTAGAGACGGGGCCACGTGGACAGACATGGGGAACAGGCCCTGCAGGCACAAGAACAACGCCAACAAAGGCACAGGGGCCCCAGTGACGGCGTGTTGAGAAGCTGTGACGGCTACCGGGGGCTAAACACAGAGCCAGGCCGGGGCTGGGTCTCCAAGGGCCTCATCGCCCAGATGCGGACAGTGGACTTGGCAATAAACGCGGCGCAAACACGGGGTTCTAAACAGCGGGACGTAATAATTGGGGGTGCATCCTCCCAAGATCATGGACGCAGCAGCAGGGAGGGTGATTTGGGGGTACAGAGACTGTTAGGCTTGAACAAAAATGACTTCAAGAGTCCAAGCAAAAAAAAAAACAACAAAAACAAAACCAAGAGCCTGAGACGGAAATGAAAACCATGATGCAAGTGGCACCAACAAGATTTGGGCGGGAAGTTCTAGCGCCGGAGGCCGAAGGAGAGGCAGGGACGCGGGGGAGACGCTTCGGTAGCTCCGGGGCGCGTGGGCAGGTTGTCCCCAGTTTGTTCTAAAGGAGAAAGGGAGGGGGGGCTGCGGCACACGCCCGCTCGGGCCGCGGGGAGCTGGACGTGCCCGTGGGTCGGCACGCAGCAACGTCCGGACGTGGGTGGGCGGCCGCGGGGTCGGGGCCGCAGGCCGGACACTAACACCGGGCAGCCGCACCGGAAGCCACGGGAGCCGCTGTCACGGAGGAAGCGCGGAGGTGAGGAGCGGTCGGGGAGAGACCTGCGTGACACCCACCACGCCGCAGGGACACTGAGGTCGCCGCGGGGCGGGACGCGGCGCGCACGGGCTGCGAGGAGACGGGCTTCCACAAGGAGCAGCGCTTTGCTAAGTCAGGCGATATTCCACTGGCTTCGGCAATTTCGGGGACACCGAGCCTTGGGCGGGCTGGGTTTCTCGGGGTGGGGGGGGGCCCGACCGGGAACAGACCCCTGCAGGGAGGGGGCGCCACAGGCCACGGCGCCGCCGGAGGAGCCCCGTCGCGCGACGCCCAGCCTCCTCGCAAGTTCCCAGTCTTCAGAAGCCCGGGTCATTCCCCCTCGCCCCCCACTTCTAAGCCCTCAGAGACCTGGACCGATGGCCTCGCCTCTGAAGGCCTCCCTGAGGCTCACAGGGAAAAGTCAAGCCCTTCCTGTTGTGTTCCCAAAGCTTGGTCCGTACCTCACAAGGTCTAGCTCTGTATGTTGCGCATTTGGCTCAACACAAGGGACGAGCCAGACCAGAAAGTTAAGGGAAGCTTGAGGAGGGTCCAGGGCGGAGACGCCCTCACAGGCCACTGGGGACGGGAAAGGAAAAAAACTGCATCTCCCATGAGGCAGTGGGGCCGCGGGACCACGACTCCCAGCAACCTCTGCGAAGCGCAGCCTCGGCGAGGCGGCGGGCGCTTCGCGACCGGACGAAGTAGCTTTACAGGATGGCTGCTTCTGAGGACGGCCCCGAGGCGCCCACGGAGGAGCTGGATGTCGCCTGCGGCCTAGAGAACTTCCCCGTGAGCACGTGGCCCCCGGGGGCGCGGCCAGAGCCCTTTCAGGTAGGAGGCGGGACTCGGCCGCTAAGAGCGGCGCGCGTGGACCCGCGCTCTCATTTATGGGGCGGGGCTTGAAGACCACGAGCGCTGCGCGCGCAGCCACGGAGGCGGGGCTGGCGCCTTCAGGTAGGGGGCGGGGCTAGGTGGCCGCGAGGGCTACGCGCGCTGCCCTCTCACGTGGTCGTACATCTGTGGGTGACTTTCATATTGCAGGTGGTTCCCAAACTTCACCTTTTTTCTTACCCACTATTTGCGGGCGGGAATAGCTCTTAAAAGCACAGGTTTAGATCTTTTTCTGTTAACCCTCCATAATGACCTTAACAAGAGTATTCCTCTTTCCTGCCCATAGCCTGGCAGTTCCCTGAAAGGCAAAACTAGAGGTTTGGTGAGGTCCCTTGGAAAGAGCCCTGAGAACCTGGCTTTTTGCCCTTGTTCTGTCCCCAGAACTCACTGGGGGATGTGGGGCAAATCTCTGATCTCAGGTGTCTCATATACAAGGTCAGGCTAGGGATCTCAGCCTAGTGTCATGGTTAAAAGCTTGGCCCCTAGAGTCAGACTTAGCTGAGTCTCCCTCATGCTGTGAAATTTTGGGCAGATATAAACTAGCCTCAGCTAAGCCTTAGAATCCACCCCCCCACCCCCGTGTACAATTAAACTAATAGTGCCTCTCTCCCTGGCTGCTTCGAGAATTACAAGTAAATACAGTTCCTGGTTTGCTGAAAGAACTCAATAAACGTTCACTGCTATCACTACCTCAAAGCACTTCCTTCTCGACCTTTCCCACTCTGACCTTGACCTGCATGCTGCCTAAGGAATGACCAAAAAAAGAGGAAAAACAAAAAATGTTGGGGTGGAAAGAGCACAGAACTTGGAGGTAGGAGCTAGGTTGAAGTCTTGGTCATCTTTGCTATTTCTCAGAGCCTGAGTTTCTTCATCTGCAAAATGAAAATAACTAAAACTTTATCGCCCTTGTCACATCCATTACAGTCAAACCCTGTCTGTCCATCCTGCTGCCTAGGGTTGTCTGAGGATCAAATAAGGCAGTAGACTCAACAGCAATTTTCAAAGAGTAGAGCAGGATGTTGATGTCAGAAATGGTTAGTTTTCCCCAAACGAGCCTAGACAGTTTAGGCTTAATAACACGGTTGGCTAGCACCATATTAAACACAGATTCCTGAAAGCTTATTCAAAGCCAAACACTGCTGAATGCCTAGTCAAAAACACTGATACATGTTTTCTTTATTCAACAGATAATTGAGTGCCTGAAATGTGCCAGGCACCATGTCAAGCTGGGTACATAAGATAAAATGGTGACGACAACACAATTCCTGCCCTTGAACTTACAAGGGCAGATAGAAAGCACTTGATTGCTATAAAAAAAGGGGGAGGGGTGAGTAAGCCTGGTGATTGAGCCTTATACCCACAGCTGATGGGCATGAATGAAAATCAGCAGACAGACTCCATCCCGCAGTGTTCTAGCTGCCTGGCTATAAGCACAGCTCTGGGCAGAGTTAAGAGTTAGAGAAAGAAGACAAGACCCCTTCCTTGAGGAGTCCATAGTCTTACCAAGAAGATAAAAGATGCTTCAAACATTTAAACGACAAGCCTGAAAGTGCCTTCAACTAGTTTGTTTCCATATATTAACAGAGCACAAAAACCAGTCATAAAAGGTCAAAACAGCTTGCTTGCCCCAAACCCTGCCTTCACAGGCATATGCACACATAAGAATTAAGGCATGAAAAACTCAAGTTAAAAATAACTTTGTGTCTGGTTTGCTTTGGGGTGCTCGTGCAAAAGCACAGAGAACACTCAGATGTTCAGATTGAAAGCAAGCATACCATAACGCCATTGGTGTTGAAACCTAAGCACAAAAAACGAACTGATTTTCTTGAACTATGAGCTGGATCTAGCCATTTTTCAGATTTCTGAAACCAACTTCAAACATCCTTTTTAAGATCTCAACTTAGCCTTGAAAAGAATTATCTGGCTCACAGTCTCCTAAGAGCTTCTTGGAGCAAAAGCAAACTCATGGGGCTGGAGGCCAAGTACAAAGATTCTTGTGGCTGGTGTTTCAGAACAACCAAAAAAGGAATGAAGATTTCCACAGCACTTCCTTCAAATTCAGAATCAAGGCCTAGGTTTTAAGCCCAGAATACTGTGAGGTGTCATGCATACTTCAGCGTCGGGGCCTTTTACAGAATGTAACTCAGAAAAGTCAGACCTCCCATCAAAAGTTAACAACTGCAATCAAGCAATCAAAAACTATTCCCTGAGTCACCTGCTCTGTGCCTAGTACTATGGATAGGAACCTGACCCCTCACCCTGCCACACCCCAAACCGCATGGCCATCCCTGGCCTGGGGGTGTAGTTGAGACGTGTAGTTGTTTACAAGACAAGACCCGTATATTTAGTACAACCGGAGGACACCACAGTCTATGTCATTACATCCCAAATTTCATGCCATTAACATGCAGGTCTAGTTCAGAGACGAGAGCTTGTGTGTGACAATAGCCAAGGAGGTGTATTTGCTCTTAGCATGCTGTCCTCTGCTCCCATTTTGGCTTCTCAGGTGACCATGGTTTATGAAAAAATTTTCTCTTAAGGTTTCTGTCAACAAATTTGAAATCTCTACCCATTTCTTTAAGGATCTGGTTTTCAGTTTACACTGAACATTTTACATTTATTCCCAACTCTTGCGTGATCAATTTTGCACTTCATACCAGGAAAAAGTAAAGCTGATGTTAGGACAATACAAAAAAATGATAAAAATGGTGTCCACACCTCGTGTGTTTTTCTGAGTGGTTCTTCTCAAGTCCCAGCACGTGCATGTAAGCGGCAGGAAAACGATATTTGTGGATGAAAGAAGTCCGCTGGGGCAGCTCTTGGTTTTCCCCCATCAAGTAATGGAGAACAGGAGGATAATATGGCTTCCTACACATAATTCTGGTTTGAGTATATTCGAGCCTGAGAAGTTAAACTCCAGAACCTGGTTTTTTCTTAACCTGATTAGATAGCCGTATGTGCTGGCCACTAGAATAAGCTTTGCACGTGGACTCACCCATTTTTTTCCTCCACAGCAACCTGTGAGATAGAAAGGAAACGTTTAGAGTAAATAATGTGCCAGAAATACATGATGCCTTACAATTAAAATCTAGAAATAACACCTAGAAGAATTTAAGGAAGCTGCCATTTTAGAAGTATCAAGTGCCTGGCACTGAGTCCAGTGTTACGTTGTTTAAATTCCATGAGAACCCACCCAGATGTGGGTATTGTTCCTGTTTTATAGTTGTTAACCCAAAGCTTAGCAAGTCACTTGCCGTAAGTCGCAGTGCTAGAAAGAGCCTGGCTCTGTACGTGTCTCCTTTCAGAGATCCCGTGTTCTCATTGACGGGGTCTCCGCGGCTGGCCCAGGGTTCCAGGCCATGCCGCCGTTTCCTGGGTGGCCGCCGCACACCGCTCTAGTCTCACCTCCCAATTGAAGACCTCATTGCTGGTTAGCCATTTCTGTCTTTCACTGAATTGTCCAGCCATTTCCTGGAACCATTCTCAGCTTCCACCTGTGTAGATTAATCAAGACTCATTTCTTTGCAAGAAACACAAACACAACACAAACTTAAGCAAAGAAGGAAAGGAGTTGCCTCCCATGACAGCAGAGTTCAGGAGTGGGAACTGGGGGCATATCTGGGCCCAAGGCCCCTGGCAGCGCCATCTGAACTTCCTGCCACCTCCCTTCGCACCCCTGCTTCCGTTTCCTGGGGCTGGCTCCACGCGTCTTGTGTGTGTGGTAGAGCCGGGGCATGCCGGGTGAACACTTTACTGACCCCAGTGGGAAAAGAGTGTCTCCCCTAATTGTTTCAGCAGAAGTCTCAAAACTGTATTTCATTCGTCTGCCTGAGGTCCTGTGCCCATCTGTGAACCAAACACTTGAAAAGCATGAGTGATGCTCTGACTCGCCAGGTCTAGGTCCCGGCCCAACCCAGACCCCCATCCAAACCACTGAGACAAGAAAGGTTCCTTGGCAGGAGTCGGGTGCTGTTATCAGAAGAACAGGAGTGGGTGCCGGATAGGTGCAAACATGGCTTCTGTGGGCGCATCCCCCAAGCTTTGCGCTCTCCTTGGCTTAGCGTAAGCACAGAAACCTTCAGGGTACCGCCCTTTTGGTTCAGTTTGGCCCTGGGCTTTGTACCAGGAAATAAGACACAGACTATGGAAAGAGTGTTACAAAGCGAAAGTATTTAAGCTCCTGTCAGATGACTCCAAATTTATAACACATTTAACATTAGTTTTCAGATACTCAAAATTGGACAGTTCACATGGCATATAAATATTTGAATAGAATGACAGGTCAATGACATCAGACTATTTCTGAAAAAAATAAATAACTTCAATATATAGTTAGATGCCTAAAAAGATGAATAATGACATAATCATGTTAAACTAGTCCACAGTTTTAAAAAGAGTATACACTTGGTTTGCGAGCATAATTCTTTCCAGAAACAAACTACTCATATTGCAAGACATCACTCATTTGCCACGTTAGAATACATCAGAAATGTTTGTTCGTCTTGCAGAACACTCGCAAACCACGTTACTCGCAATCCAAGGTTTTACTATACTTTAGAATACCCATTCTAAGTTAGGTAAAATACCTTTCTGGAATGGTATTTTACTGACCTTCTTTGGAGGAGAAACTGGAAACATGGGAGATAAAATGACTCGTGATGATTACTGTTTTCAGGGTCAATGATTACATGCATCGGGGGAAAACATCCTCTCTTTAAAGGGGAAGTTGATCCACAAGCCTCTGTCATCCTTGGGAAGATGTCTGCAGTTCATTTGTAATAAGCTACCATTTGTAATCTGAGTCTCTAAAGATCTTAGATTGTGCATCAAGTTTCAATTGCAGAATTAAAAAAAAAAAGTATCACTAGATTCTCCAAAATCTTTTTTAAATCTATAAGTAAAAATAAGCAAAAGCCTGTCCATATGCAAATAAGTTCAGCAAGGAATAATGTGCTCTCCTGGTTAGACAGCTGCAGTAAATCAGGCTTGATTTTAAAAGGAGTTATCTGTGTCCAAAAGACTCACGTGAGAGTTTAGCGATTTATATAATACATTAAAAATATGTGCTCCTTTAAGAACAAATCATTTTAAAAGAATTATTCATGAAAACTTAACTAAGAGATAGAAAAATCTTCATTTTACAAGTACTTCTGAAAATGTCTAGGTAACCACTTACATCTCCACGTTGACTCAAAAGCTGGAAGTAGATTCTGGGTACGACAGCAGTCATTTAATGTGACTGATGGGGCATCTTTTTCTAAGTCATCCTTTATCCCTTTAGGACATCTCTGCCAAGCTAAAGCTGTAAGAAGTGACACAGACAAGAGAAGCGAGTTCCGCTCCCCACCCCCGAGTCACATTTTAAGCGGAGCGTAGGCCTCCCTGCAGGGGCTCCCACTCATCCCCATCTCTCCGAACATGTCACTCCTTCCCACCAGCTCTGCGTTTTTTAAAGTGTAGCGTTTTGTAACTAATTGCATAGCTCCACTGAGCCCCTTATGATGTTCAATACCTTTTCCAAGCTTGGCCCAGAGATACAATATTAATGGAGGATTGACGGAAAGATACAGCAGACCCCCAATTTATCCTTGGGGGATACATTCAGACACCCCTGGTGGATGGCTGAAACCACAGATATTACCGAGCCTTGTATATATGTTCTGTGTTTTTTCCTATACATACACACCTATGATAAAGTTTAATGAATAAATTAGGCACAGTAAGAGATTAACAACAATAAGAAAAATACAACAATTATAACAGTATACTGTAATGGAAGTTACGTGGTTATGTGAATGTGGTCTCACCCTACCCCCCACCACCACACACACAAACACACAAAAATATCTGATAATGGAGAAGGCTAAGAGGTAAAGAGCAGGAACACACTAGACAAAGGGATGATTCACGTCCCAGGTGGGACGGAGCTGGATGGTGCGAGATTTCATCACACTACTCAGAAAGGCATGCAACTTAAAACTTACCAGTTTTCTTTCTGGAATTTTCCATTAAAGCAAAACTACAGGCGGGGGGGGGGGGGGGGGGGGGGGGCAGGGACACTACCAGGTTCGAACATTCCTCTAGATACTCAGGTCCATCCCTGAATTACAGGCTGTGCAGCTGGTCAGAGTGAGAAACAGCCATGAAACTGCTTCCTGGAAAAGAACGGTTTAGACGGACACATTGGTGACATTCCTCTCCCGTTTCCACATTGGGGAAAGTCAGTGCTGCTTCTGAGCAGGGAGGCTGTTCCTCATGGACAGTGCAAGCCGTTCATCTGCCCATATCTCCCCGTTTGAAGCGGCTACTCTCAGGCCCACAGGTATCCAGGCTCCTCCATGCTGTGTGTGTCTGAGCTCGCGCTTACTGTAGCCTTCGCCTCACGTACCTACTGTTCATTTATCTTACCTCTTTGTAGGCCTTATTAAACCCTTTTTGGAACTAAGCAGGTATGATATTATGATATATAATAAGAAAAATATATTTGGTCTTTGTCCTCGTTTCTGGACAGAGCTCCTAAAACTCTCACAATTTCCTAAGTTTGATGAGAGCCATGAAGGTGACTTTTGTTAAGTGCCTGAGTATGGGGACTGGCTGCCAGAGGCAACTATGTGACCAGAGAGTTGGAACTTTCATTCCTCCCCACCCCCACACCCGACTCCAATCCCACCCCCCAACCTCCAGGGAGGGGAGAGGGGATAGAGGTTGAATCAGTCACCAATGGCCAGTGCTTCAGTCAATCCTGACTATGCAGTGGAGCCTCCACAAAAACCCAAGAGGACGGGGTTCGGAGAGCCTCCAGACTGGTGAACTCATGGAGGTGCTGGGAGACCCACGGCCTTGGAGAGGGCGTGGAAGCTCCGTGCCTTTCTGCACCCCTTGCCCTGTGCATCGCTTCCATCTGGCTGTTCCTGAGTTATAACCTTTATGATAAACGGGTAATCTAGTGAGTAAAACGTTTCTGAGTTCTGTGAGCCACTCGAGCAAATTAATCAAAGCCCAAGGAGGGGCTCTTGGGAACCTCTGATGTACAGCCAGTCTGTCAGAAGCCCAGGTAACAACCTAGACTTTCAACTGGCACCTAAAATGGGGGGTGGGCAGTCTTGTAGGACTGAGCCCTTAACCTGTGGAATGTGGTGTCATCTGGTAGAGAGTGTCAGAATTGAGTTGAATTGTAGGACAAGCAGCACTGCTTGTTGGAGGGGTGGGGAAACCTCCCTCCCCCACCCCCATTGAAATTGGGTCTAAGCACACTAAAAGCGGCTATAAATGCATGAGTTATGTTCCGTGCAAGCAAGAGTTATTCTATCCATAAAGAAATATGCTTAATCTTCAGGGTGTGAAAATACGCTGCTTCATGCCAGTGAGGAAATAGGCAGATGCAGCCTTCACACAGAGGCTCGAGACTTAGGACTTCCTTCTTTTTCTGTAACATTTTTAAATATAAAATTTTGAGAAACTTTTCACATTATCCCTTTCTCATTAAGTAAGACATCTACATGCATGCAAGTACAAGAAATTTAAATATCTGCTAATATCTATAACAAATATGATTTTTAGAATTCCCTGTGAAATTTCTTAGCCAAATGCGTGTTTTTAACACTGTAAAGATTCAAATAGAACTATACAGCAATAGCGTCTTTTTAAAACAATATTTAAGAATTTAAAGAATCTTCAAATTAAAATTCTTGCAAAAAAATAAGTGGAAGACTCTCTCCCAAAGGCCAGTTTTCATTGATTTATCTATCATTTATGAGTTTCTTGTCGCCAAAAAGGATCTGAGGTGACTCACAATAAATAATACATATATGTATTTGTATTATCAGATAAATGTAAAACGGTCAAAAGCCAAGGATAAAACACTTAACAGCATTCAAAAACTAAACTCAGCACTGATTTTCCTGACATCCAGAGCTAAAAGGGGAACAAAATGGGTTACAAAGCTTTCCATTTCTGATGGGCGGGGGGGAGTTATATATGTATTTCCTATATTGTTATTCCTATACCTAAAATGAAATCACAGAATTTTAAATCTTAAAATGAACCCCCCTTTTTTTTTTTTTTAGTTAGGTATGTTTTCAGACAATATTTTAATTGGTTGCGTTTTGTCTTATTTTTATATACTCGTATGTTGGAATAACAAGTATCCGGCCAAACGCTGCTGGAAACCTGTATGAACTATGCGGCCAGCCAGCCTGACTCGCGTCCTTGTTCCCTGCAGTACACGCCCGACCACGTGGCTGGGCCCGGGGCGGACACGGACCCCGCGCTGATCACCCTGCCCGGATGCAGCTGCCGCCGCGCCCGCTGCCGCCCGGGCACCTGCGCCTGCCTGCGGCGTGGGGACAGCTACGACGAGGGCTCGCGCCTCCGGCTCGTGCTGACGGCCTCAGCGGCGCGGCGCGCCCCGCCGGTGTTCGAATGCAACGCCCTGTGCCGCTGCGGGGACCTGTGCGGGAACAGGGTGGTCCAGCGGGGCCTGCAGCTCCGGCTGCAGGTGTTCCGGACCGAGAAGAAGGGCTGGGGCCTGCGCGCCTTGGAGCGCGTCCCGAAAGGACACTTCGTCTGCGAATACGCTGGCGAGGTCTTAGGAGCCGCTGAAGCCCGGAGAAGAATCCAGGCACAGACGGTCCGCGATCCGAACTACATCATAGCCGTGAGGGAGCACGTTCGGGACGCGCGGGTCTTAGAGACGTTTGTGGACCCCGCGCGGGTGGGAAACGTCGGGAGATTCCTGAACCATTCCTGTGCGCCCAACCTGCTGATGGTTCCTGTCCGAGCCGACTCCATGGTCCCCAGGCTGGCGCTCTTTGCAGCCAGAGACATTTTGCCCGGAGAAGAACTCTCTTATGACTATTCAGGAAGATTCCTTAACCGAATGGACAGTGAAGACCAGGAACAGCCCGATGACGCGAAGCCACGGAAACCTTGTTACTGTGGTGCCCAGTCGTGCGCCGCCTTCCTGCCTTATGACAGTTCTCTGTACCGCCCCTCCGAAAAGCCGGGCGTCGGCCAGGAAGGAGACGTGTAGGAGGGACTCACCTGCCTCAGGAGGACAGTGAGAAGGAAGCCAGCGCGTTTGGCTCGGCGCTTTCTGGGTTCCCCTGGAGGGGCGTCTCCGCCCTGGGTGAGCAGCGGGCCCCGTGCGATAGGAGAGGCCAGTGGTCACCTAGCTCGGCCTCTGCCTCTGCCTGGCTGGGAGTTTAACCCAGAAATGTGGCAGGCACCATAGGTCGTCTCCCCTCCTGTAACGGAATTCTCAGCTTTTAGAATGGTACGTGGCTGCCCAGCTAAAAACTTCCTAGTTAGATGTGGCTGACCGTGTTCTCTCTAATGAGATATAAGCAGAAACGGTGTGTCCTTAAATGGAGACATCCTGCCCTTAACCACTCCTTGTTCCTGTCGGCTGGAATGTATGCACAATGGCCGGAGCTGGAGCACCCACTCTAGACCCCAAGACGAACTTGGCAAAGGAAAGCACACAAAACAAATCAACAAAATTGGTGGGAGGCTCGGTGCCGGGAACCGGGCAACAATCTACACCACCTCTGGACTTCTAGGTGAGAAATAGTCTCGCCCTCCTTTGGGCCCCTGAAATTCTGAGTTTTCCAGCGCTAGCATCCAACCTTTTCATCATGACCCACGGGAACCTGGCGGCTGCACACGCAAGCCCTGCTTTCCAGTCAGTTTATCAGTAATAAAACTGATCATTTCTGTCTGTCTGACGCATCTTAGTTCTCATTTGTTTCTAAACACGAGTCAAGAAAACGGGCATGAATTGATTATCACCTGCTGACACCCTAATAACTACCAGGAACAGTAAAAAACTGACCAGGACAGTGACTTCCGGGTATGTAACCAAAAGTCAGAAAAGGAAACACATTGTAAAATTTTCACCATGCACTTGGCTGTACTCCAAAGCTTGTGATGTTAGGCTCCAAAACTTCAGTCTCGTTTCTTCATGTATTTGTAACATGAAAATAAACCTGTCAACACCGCCAAAGGGAATGGGAGTTTTACGGTGAAACTCCTGGAGGGGCAAACATCTCGAACTCTCTTTGATAAGCAAGGATGTTGCCAAAACAAGTTACTTGTGGAGGTTGATTACACATTTTGAAACCTAAAATAATTACTTGGGCCCTATACTGTAGTATTATCTAAAAAATTAATATTTTCATTAGTACATTTTAACCCTACCACCAGCAGGCCCTGTACTTTCAAAGTTATATCATCGGGCCCCATATGCTATAGAACACTCTACCCTGTCCGCTATGGCAAGTAAGATGGCTGTACACGTTAAATGAGTGAAACATGGCATGCAAATTATAGCTCAATAAAGTTGTTAAATAATAAGTATGTGAGAGTTTGCTTGTTTATATAACATTATCAAGCATGGTTCCGTGTGACTAGGAGATATAAAGTGCTCATAAAACGCCCCAAACAACGAATGAGTAATGCCTTAAACAGAACCAATTTTTCCTCCAAACTAAACATTTCTCCCTGTGCACCTTCCTTTGGAACTTGGACTTCTCCAAAGTGGTGAGGCAGCTGGTACCCCTCATTGAAAATGGCCTTAGTCCTCCTCACAAGCTCTCCTAATAACCGAGCTACAGCACGAAGGAAATTGTCAGAGGGAAACGACGGGCTCACTGATCCCGGAGGTCGCCTCCCCCACCTCCTTCAGATTTTATGTCACCATCTGTGAATGACAGACATGACGATCTCCAGATCTGAGGCCTGGCCACGGGCAGCCTCTGCCATCTTGGTGCCTGAGACAGAGGCAGAACTACTGAAGAGAGACCCTTGGAAGTTTGTCTTCACGCACAAGATTCTTCTTAAATAGCACAGAGACCTGGAAATCAGATTCCTGGGGTACAAGTCGAAGACGCTTAATTCCAAGTCTTACATTTTACTGCCATGTTCTTAAGACTCTTGACACTTCTACTTTTGAGAGTGAACATCAAAAGATATGCTTAATTATTATCCTTATATAAAAAAATATATAGTTTTTTACAATTATAAATTGGTGTAAAATTAGAATTTTAAAAGATGGCATGTATCTTCATGGAATTAAGACATTCCTAAAAATTGGCTTTGAAGTCAATTTCACAGACTTCATTAAGAATGTGGAAATGTGTACTTCGGAAACCATTTTGGCCTGAGAAGAATAAAGATCAATCATACTTGCAGAACAGAGCTTTTCAAATCTTCTTTGTAAAAGTGAATTTTTTTAATTTCAAATTAGTAGTCACAAAATATAAGTGGCTGGTAGATTTCGTTCTTGGTTAAATGGAAAATTTTGCCTTAATTGAAATGAATATTCAGAGACAACTTCATTCTCCCTCTTTTTCTCAATATTAAGTCCCAATACCAGCTAACTCTGAGGCATAAGGCAGGAGTCAATTGAAGATGTTAGCAGGGGACCAGCCTGCATAAAACAGGATTTTGTCGTAAACTCAGGAAGGTCTTGTCAAAAATGGAGGCAGGGACAGGGACTCTCTCCAAATTGTTTTCATTCCCTTGAGTGTTCAAATTTTTATTTATGTATTTATGTAAATAGTGTTTTATTTACGTTGCCAATTAGAGCTCTGCCACTCTCCGGCGTGTTAGCACTGATCCTCCCTGAACCTGAATTCCCTTTTCTGGACATAGCAATGTCGGGAGGATGGAGTGAGTTAATACTTGGAAAGGGTTTAGAACAGGGACTCAGCTCCAGGAGAGCGAGAATCAAAAACCCAGGCGATCACACATGTTGACAAGGATGGGGAGAAACTGGAACCTTCATATATG
Organism: Hipposideros armiger; assembly: GCF_001890085.2. NCBI lineage: Eukaryota > Metazoa > Chordata > Mammalia > Chiroptera > Hipposideridae > Hipposideros > Hipposideros armiger. Next base: position 651,992 of record NW_017731833.1, on the reverse strand, counting down.
GCCAGTGGGATTGTAAAATTACAGAACTACTTCGTAAAGCCATTTGGTTAATTCCTTAAAACATTACTTATAGAGGAAGCACATGTCCCAGTAACTCCATTCCCAGGTATTGACCCAAGAGAAATGTAAACAGGTGCACAAGTGCTCATAGTGGCATTATTCATAATAAGCAAGCAGTACACACCCCACACGTCACCGCTGACTGATGAGTGAATCAACAGAAAGTTAGTATCCACACTGGGGAAGATTATTCAGCCACAAAGAGGAATGCAGCCCCGACACACGCTCCCACATGGGCGAACCTTGAAAATACGATACTGAGTGAAAGAAGCCAGACACAGAAGGCCACGTATTGTGTGATTCTATTTACGTGAAATGTCCAGAAAAAGCAATTCGATAGAGACATAAAGTAAATTAGTGGCTGCTAGAGGCTGGAGGGAGCGGATTATAGGAAGTGACAGCTAATGGGTACAGGGCTTCTTTTTAGGGTGAATACAGTAAAAACCACTTTCAAGGGGTGAGTGTTATGTTCTGTGACTTAATAGCTCTATAAAGCTCTTGTAAGAAAAGGAAGGAAAACAGGGCTGCCTGGGAAGCTGGTGACCTCTGAACAGTGCTGTCCAGAATGGCACCCTGCAGGTCCAAGGGCAATGCTGTTGCGAGCTCTATGTCCTCAAAACAAAACAGGGCTGCACCTAAAGCTGTGACGGCATTACCACCGTCAGAGGCGAACACCGCTTTGGAGCGTAGCAAGATTCTGAGTCACAGAAGCGCTTGGTTTAATAAGAACACAAAGTAAGTAATGTGTCAGACCCTTTCTCTCAGAACATAAATGCAATTCCTTTTTTTTTTTCTGTTTGTATCCCAGGCTTCATTGTTTGGTTATCACATCAAAAGAAAATACCGGGGATGTCAAAAAATGTGTATACATGACTTGTATTCACCTTTTGTTGTCAGTATACAATTTTAATACAGTTTTTTCCTTTCTTAAAATGTGTATCCATTTTTTTGGCACCCTGTGTTTGTTCCTCTTTAGAACCCCTGAAATAATGTACATTATCAAAGCCATTTTAAGCCAAGCACATTACAAACTAAAAAAACAATGACATAAATGAGAATTGTGGTTGAGATACTGCAAGAGAAATTTTTTTTCCCTCGTAAATACAATTCTTGAATAAGTAGTTTCCTTATAGCAATAAGTGTCACTTTTCTTACTTCTCTTTCTGTTTGAGTTTGTGTCCAGGGTCTCACAAATAGCACAGTATTTGCTACAGTTCACATGGAGACACGAATATTTTACCATGAATCTAAACAATTCGTATTCCTTTTAAATTTGGATGTAGAAGTTTGATATCGGCTCCTCACATTATTCACATTACTTGGTTCTTCTCGTGACATTACATTTAAGAGATCGTTAAAATGACAATATACGTGATGGTAGTTTATGTGATGAAATCAAAATCTTTCTGCAATAATAATTCATTAAATGTAATCTCATAATGTTTGAACATGATAAGTAAATTTCATGATTTATTTTCAACTCTCTCAGCAGAGTAAAGCTTCCTCAAATTGAAATTAATTTAAAAAAAAACCTTCAAAGAGCTACACTGACTCAAGATGGTCTCTCATGGATGGAATCGCTGTTAATAGAGCATCAACTCTGTGAAATGTTGTTTGTAACAGCACAATTTGTGATTACGATAAGAAAGAGGCTTTCTGAAATAAATGTGTAATCTTTTATGAATCAGATGGGTTGTTATTTTCTTATCCATCCAAACACCGCCAGCTCAGCTGAACGCCCAAGCACGAGCAAGGATCACTAAACAGTCATATTTCATATTTCACCAACTTTCAGTCACATGAAAAGCCGGCCTTTAGACGTGTTTTCCATTCCTGTGGCTACGAAGATATTCTTGTCCAAGTAGGAAGGTAACTGGACATGTAACTGTTAAGTGTTTGTCCACACTGCCTGGGCTCCCCCACGAGCTGTCCTGGCCTCGATGCTTATGGGGATGGAAAGGACAACCCTGGTATAAGGTAAGGAACGGATTAGGCTGCAAAGTACGACATGAATTTGGTTATCGTTACTGCATATTTCTGGGTTTTCACTGTGCTACACGGCACAGAGCACACAGCATATCAGAGAAGCTGCCTTTGGTTTAAGATCCATTCAGATTGAATCCTGTGGGAGGTCTTTCTAGGTGGTAAAGAGCAAGCTCCCAAAGGAGGCCTGTCAATCACTGAAGTAAAAGGACACCTGTCTCTGATCAGGTGAGGACAGCCGAGTTGTTCTGAGCAGGCTTGAATACCATCCGGGAGGTCCCCGTTACTTCAGGGCTATTTGGGATTCCCCTGGGATGATAAACACCCTTGCTATTTCGTGTGTATTGTTATTCTCTTAATAGCATTACTATTTGCCTCATTGCCCAAAGCTACAGGTTACTGTGTTTTCCTCCTCCTCCCCACAGCTTGTCAGTCACCAAGCCTGTGAGTTCCCGGCCTACACCTCAAACCTGCTCTGTTTTCTTCACCCCGTTGGCGTTCTGTGCCATGCTTCCGCCATTTCTCCCCAGCAGCGGCCTCCCTGCCTCCGGCCTCACCTTCCCCACAGCGCATCCTCTACCTCTAAGCCCGTGTGACGTCTCATCACTCCCAGGATGGAGCCCAAGCTTCTCAACTGACCGGAAGGCCCCCGCCTACCTCCGCACCTCATCTCTTCTTTATTTTTCTGAGGTCCGCCTGGAAAAGACAAGCTCGCTCTCAGCGGTAGCCTTGGCAATGGCCTTCCCTTCTGGAAGAAGCTTAAGAAAGCAGGTTGCTTCATTTTGCCTTCAGAGGGCATTAGAAGGCTGTGTGTGTGTGTGTGTGTGTGTGTGTGTGTGTGTGTGTGTGTGTGTGTGAGAGAGAGAGAGAGAGAGAGAGAGAGAGAGAGAGAGATTTTACTTTACACTGTTCTTCCCTTGCCTTCTTTGCAGAACCCCGGATTTCCTCCGTCCTGACGTCTTTCCTGGGACTCGCTGGGGCTTCTTACCCTCCATCCGCTACGCTGCTTGTTTGTGTTTTCCTTGTCAGGCAGCTACAGTAGCAAGAGAGCCAGCAAAATATTCTGTTCCCTGTGTCCTCTCCCTTCCCTCCCTCCCTCCCTCACTTCTTCGCTCCCTCCTTCTGTTTCTGTTTGCTGCTAGTCAGCTACCCATCGCTGCCATCAGCCTACTGTCCCCTTGTCACTCAGTTTCCTCCAGCCACCTGCCCAGCTTTGTGGTCACGGCCACATCCCCACAGCTGAACAGAGACAACACCAATTACTTGGCTGACGACCGTCTAACCCTCCCTGCCGCATACCCCTTGGCTACCTGTTGTCAGTCCTCCAGCCCAGACATGTTCAGTGCTCCCTGATTGCAAGTGCAGCCCCACCTGTGCACGGCCTGACCAGCCCACGCTCACGCTCCACCTCCCTCCACCCTTTGCCCACCTCTGTCTTCTCTCCCTCATCGGCCACCACCACCTCGAAGCGCTGGGGCACAGTAGGCAGACACAAAACAGTGCCGCCAAACAAATCTAAACCTGTTTCACCGTATTTGAACACAATTAAATCCCCTCAACTAGAGCTCCCAGGTCTCTCAAGGGCTTTAAAAAAGCGGGCTTGTCTCTCCTGTTTATTTTGGAGTGTTCGCTCTCTTGTCCATCTGTGTCTCGTCTTTCCCAACGCCTAAAAATCACCCCTTCCCCGTTTCCTCCCCGTAACTGAGTAACCGACCCGCCTCCTCCCACCCAGCTGGTCGCAGACTCATTGTTACAAGCTCAGCTCTTCCTGGGCAGACATCAGAGACAGCTCATGACTAGCCCTCCAGGCTCCCACTATCCCAATGTCTCCCGCAGAAATTGCTCCCAAATTTACACCAGTTTTAAAGAATTTTAGCTATAATATGTTGACATTTTTTTCCCAGTAAGAGTATTTTACAATGAACTAATATTTACTATCACCATCCTTTCAGAAAGAAGAAGCATTTTAACACACGGAGGGGGGCCCAGAGTCACTTAAAATCTCTCAGCATAGCTTTATGGACAATAGGACACCTGGTCCTTACTTTTCTCTGCAAAGGCCAGCAGTTGGGAGGGAGTTCCAGTTGAACCACCTAAACAATTTTGTTATTCACACATTCATTTATTCATTTCATTCATTCATTCACTCACAAACATCTGTCAAGTGTCTAGCATGTGCCAGGTGGTGTGCAGTCGGGTCCCTGAACTCATGAATCATTCAGCAAATGTTTCTGAGCACCTACTATGCTGCATTCTGGAAAAATTGGGACCAAAACCATTCTCAAAGCATGGATAGGCCAAAATGGAAAAAAAAAAATTAGTGACAGCATCTTAACTTCACAGATCCTTGAAACCCTCTAATTCAGTGTGTGAGTGTAAACTGGGCATTGTGTGACTGATGTACTTACTCCTGGCTCCTCTATGGCTGTGAGCCCCTTGAGGACAAGGACCAGGTCTGTTTTCACTTACCAGTGTCTCTCCAGCAATAATGGGTGTTGTTCAGGGGATAAACTAGTAAATGTTAGTGTGATGAACCTGACGTTACCTTTACGAACAAGTCTGAATCCTGTCGAGGGGGCACATTAATGCCCCCCCCCAGTCTCTTTTCAGCGAAACTCCATCACTCCGCTTTGCATTCACAGCAGCAATATTCTCAAATGTTAGCACCCATCGAAATCACCCAGAGGGCTTGTGAAAACACAGGCTGCAGAGTTTCTGATTGAGTGGGCATCTGGGGTGGGGCCTGAGAATTTGCATTTCTGACGAGCTCCCAGGTGAGGCTGGTGACCATACTTTGAAGACCACTACACAACCCAAGGTAACCACAGAAAACCTCAGCCTGCATCATTTCGGGCCATTCACATGCTCTCACCACTCGCTGCCGCGTGCTGTGTTACTTGTGTCCTCTGCTCATCTATTTCTGAGTCTCATCCCTTGGAGAACGCAGAGCTCTACAGGCCACGTCACAGTTTATGTGTGATATGGACTGGAAGCTGGTGTCCCCCCAAGTTCGTACATCGAAGCCTTAACCCCCAATGTGATGGTATCTGGAGGTGGGGCTTTGGGAGGTCATGAGGGTCAGATGAGGTTGTGAGGGGGGGCTCTCGTGACGCGATCAGCGCCCTTCTAAGAAGAGGACGACAGCTCCTCCTGCCCCCTGGCCTGGAGCACACGCCACGGACAGGCCACGTAAGCAAACGGAGAAGGTGGCTGTCTGTAAACCAGGAGGAGCGGCTCGCCAGACACTGAGCTAGTCGGCACCTGGCACTTGGCTTTCTCAGCCTCCAGAGCTGTGAGGAATACATGTCTGTTATTGAAGCCCCCCATCTATGGTGCTGTCTTACAGCAGCCCAAGCTGACCAACATAACAATCTTCCTGACAGTATACGGAAAGTCACTGGTGAGCCTGAGTACAATGGGATATGATCATGTTTCTATTTCAAAAAGAAATGGCTGCGGTGGGAGCACAACTTGGGTTAGGGGACAGAGCGGAGCTGCCCCGAAGGCTTCAGGTAGACCAGTTAGGAGGCTGTTTGTACGGGTCCAGGGGAGATACGCAGCTTGGATTATTGAAGATGGAGAGAAGCAGACTCCGAGGGGTAGTTAGGAGACAGCAGGGACAGGACCTGGAGAGGGACAAGGCATGGGGTGACGCTGGCCTTTCTGGCTGAGCAGCTGGATGTACTGAACATGGCCAGAGAACAGCTTGTAGGCCACACGCTCTCACAGACAGAGCTTTCTACTATTGGGGGGTAGGGGGTATCCCTAAAAGCACCAAGTTGCACATGCTTTGAAAAAACACAGGCTTCTCTCGCTATCTGAAAGGAGAGTGCTCCTGCGAACTCCTCTGTAAGCAGCAATGGCATAAAATGGAGCAGTGGGTACCTTGGGCGCACCTTGCTGCCGGGGCACAGGATCCATGGAGGTAACGCCCAGGTGCTCATGCAGCTCCCTGCTTGGGGCCCTGATCCCCAGGTGCCGAGTGTGGTTCCCGGAGAGGGAGCTCAGGGAGCCGCGGCCTCTACATCAGCTGCTGCAAAACTATCGCTAAACACTGTTTCCGCTTTTTGCATTTTTTCCTAAAAGGGAAAATCCACTTCAGCTTTCTTTCCGTTAGCAAAAACAGATACTAAGGTAGGTCTTTCATATAAGGGAGGTGGCATAGAATGCAAGGGGGATACGTATAACTCGTCACTTGCTTCATTTTTCTTCTTCCATGTAAACATGATTTTTTTCCAGTATTCCCAGTATAAAAATCTATGTTAAGTAGCTTTTGCCTTCAGGAATTCTTTCTTGAATAATTGGCCATCAAAAACCAATTTAAACTCTCATAAGAGAATGTCTTGTTCTGAACTGGCTGTACCCCCAAAAGTGACAAAGGACATCAGACAGGCTGGCAGGGTAGCCAGATTGTACCTCAGCACCTCGCCAAACCTGTTTTCCCGCCTCGCACACAAGCTCTGGCCGCCCTGGCGACAACATAATAAGAAGAACAATGGGAAGGATGACATAAAGGACAGAGTGATCAAACAGTGCAGACGCCGAGAGTCAATTCCAGCACACTTCGCACCATGCAGCCCAGGCACTCGGGTGGTGATACACCTGGGAGGTTAGGGGCCTGTGGCTGTTTTAAAGGCATTGTTTCCCATTTAAACCAGCTGTTCCCATTTCAATAAGTGTTTTTACTGGTATTATTTTTGTAGAGTATGTCTTTAAATAGCTTTGATATTTAGTATTTTAACGTTTAATATGGTGTGAAATTGTAACATGAGAAGGCGGAGAAAATGAAGGTGCCTCATATTAACTTTGTATTCACTTCACAAACATAGTTACATTCTGCAGTGTCTTTTAGATGGAGGCTTTTATCCCTAGTTCTGCTTTTGTTTAAAATTGAGAGACAACTGACACAGAACGCTGTGTAAGTACAACTGTTGACCTGATACATTTGCATATCACAGTGTGATTGCCACCATAGCGTCAGCTGATACCTCCCTCTCGTCACACAGTTACCATTTATTTGTTGTGACGAGAACATTTAAGATCTACTCTTAGCAACTTTGAAGTACATAGTAGAGTGCTGTTAACTGGAGCCCCGATGCTGCATGTGAGACCCCAGAACTTATTCATCTTACAACCCTGGGCTTTTAAGATCATCCTGCAATGAATGAATATATAGCTTCTCTTGTCTCTCTCTCTCTTTTTTTTTATTACAATACCCGATAAAAATGTGGTTTTTTTAATTTCAGAAAATTAAGACTACAAGCAAAGTAGACTTTTTGGCACCTGTCATTTGAAATGGTTTAAGATATAACAAGCATGCATTACACATTCCTTACTGAACAGAGATCAAATGGAGTCACTTTTTAAAAAAAAATTTCCTTTAAAAAGACTATTTCTTTACCGATACGTCTATACTTTTGTGGCTACACACATGGTGCACCTCGCCCAACACTGCCACAAAGCAGCAACTGTGAGAGCAAATACTATTAATTTTCTTAAAAGAAATTCACTGGAATTCGCCAACTGCACTTTCAGCGTATTCATTTATAAACAGTATCAGTCTGAGGACTGCAGGCAATAAGTAAGAACCTAGCCCTTATCACAAAGCCAACTTGATGATAAGGGTCTGGCAGACATTATAGACGTAAAAGTTCCAAAGCCCTAACTAAACTCATAATGTGAGCCCAACAGAGCCGACAAAGCAGCGAGGCCCAGGCCACGTAACCAAGGCCACGCCCCACAGACAAGCTGCCAGCAAGCTGACTGCGAGGCCTCAGTCCCAACAGATGTCAAGGCTCGGGTCATTTAGCCAACACCTGCGCTACACGACAGCTATTGCTTAGTCACCGTTTGAAGGCATGACAGAGCAAAGGCTGCTCCTTCAGTTTATGCAGCTGGTTTCGCCGTTGGGTTAATTTCACCCAGGGCCCCAGTCACAGAACCCAGAGGGAACGGGTTCTTAAAGGTTGTGCAATGAGGGGTTGACAACAGGTCTATGTGAACGGAGGCACCCACGTTTGTCTTACCTTCTTCCCAACTGCTTTTGTCACTCCAGAAAGGAGTCAGGAAATAGAGCCACAGAAGCCACACCTGCTTCCAGGAACAGGGCCACCAGACGATCGCACTGGTTCCTCCCAGGACCAACTCTGCTATCTGGTCTCCAGGCAGAACTGTCCTGACAACCCTCCTCTCCTCTGTTCCCTACAGGAGAGCTGAGCATTCAAACCCTCTTTTGACAAATAATGCAACTCAAGCTCCCAAGGGGCAGGGGGTCCCCAGTGCTCAGGGGATGAGAATGGGGACTTTGAAAGTATCTAATCCTGGGCCTCATTTTAGCCCTATTCACTCAGTCTTCTGGGGGTGGGCTCAGGACAAAGCACTTCTGACAATCTCCCCCAAATACTTCTAACGCGAGGAGCCAGGCATGGCCCAGGACCCAGCCCTGAAGACATGAGATGAAGAAGGGGGTGGGGGAGGGGAAGCTCAGACCAGATACATGTAAGGTTGCTGACCTTCAATGACTCTTTAACTTTCAGGGAGGAGTACCTGAGGTCAGAGCATCCTGACTAAAGCCATACACGGGCAAGGTCCGAGTTAGTGCCTCACAAAGGGGCTCCGATCTCCAAAGCACGAGGAAAATAACGGTCATTACGGGCAGTTAGGAAGTCGCTGTGGGCTGTGGGCGGGGGCGGGAGTGGAAACAATTCACTCCCGAAGACTGATTTCGTTACCAGTGATTCGCTTTTGCAGACTGGAGTCATTTGCAATCAAGATTGGGCCCATTAGCCTGCCCCATTAGCCTGTCCCAGGGCTGTGCTTCAGCCACAGGGGGCCTGGAATGTTCCAGTGCTGAGGCCAGATGATGACCTGAGTTTGGTTCCATTCACCTCCGCTGACAACTATTCCTGAATCTGACAGAATTTCCCCTGTGCTAAGCTACCTTGGTTGTTCTCAGACTCATTTTAAGATAGAAAAGAGAAAAATAAGAACATTAAAAAGCTGCAGATTGTGCGTGGGACTGTAAAACGATACAGCCGTTCTGGAGGCCGTCAGCGTCCACCACAAACTAAGATAACCATATGCTTTGATACGGGAGTTAGGCTCCTGGGAACTCTGATGCAGAAATGGCTGCACAAACTGACAAAGGTGTACGTAGGTACACTAGGTTTATTGGAACATCTTTTAACAATAAAAACTGAAAATATCCTGATTGTTATTCCTCTTAATGTTGTCTCACAGGCCCCTCAGGCTACCTTCACTTTCCGAAACTTTGTCTTTTTGCTGCTCAGTTTGGGTGAGCTCTGCTGACCTTAGAGACCACGGACCGCTTCTTCTGCGTCACCTAGCCCGCTGTTAAACCTCCTAAGGCCCTCTGCAGCTCAGTGATTGTATCTTCAGCTCTGTGACTTCTGTTTGATACATTCTTACATTTTCTGCGTCTTTGTTGACGTTCTCACTGTGTTCAGTTTCTCCTGAGTTTCGTGAGCCACTTTATGACAATTAATTTGAACTTTCTATCAGGTAAGTTACCATCTATGTTTCACTAAGGTACTTTCCTAAGGTTTTATGTCTTTTCTTTGAAACATAGTCCTCTCTTTCCTCATTTTGCTTCTGTTTCTATTAGGTGAAAGGCTCTCTCCCAGTCTTGTAGGCATGCCCGTGTGTAGGAACAAGCTTGTTGGTCAGCTCCGCCCTAGCTCTCGGTTATCCCTCCATCTTCTGTGATTATCTACGCAGCCTGATTTATTCTCGATAGGTGCCAGGTGATGAGGATGTGCCAAGACCTGCCAGTGTCCCAAAGGGAGGGAGGGACCTCAGCGCGCACCTAGTTTCAGGCTGATTGAATGCTAGACCCTCAGGTGGCAGCTTTTAAAGTATGCAAAGTATGTGTACACACACACACACACACACAGTCCTGTGGAACCACAATCATAAGCCCCACTGGTCTCCGGACCAGGCAATCTGGAGGTGTTTCCTGGGCCATAGTTGCAAAACTGGGGGCTCCAGACGAGTGTATAAGCTCCTTCCTGGAGCAAGCTGCTGTGAGGACAAGGGGCAGCTAATTCGGCTTTAGTGGGGCAGCTGGGGAGCGCTGTGACTTCGAATGCACACCGGCTTTAGTAGGGCAGCTAATTCGGCTATAGACCTACATAGTACTTTAATGAGGTGCACAAAATATATTAAATAAAGAGTATGTACAGTATGATTTCATTTTGCTTTATACAAACCAAATGTAAACTGTATATATTATATATGGTTTCTTTGTGTGTATATGCACATATTTATACATAATCTGTATTCAACATACATCAACATACACATGTATAATGTGTCTGTAAATGCATAGACAAGAAGTCTGGAAAGATACACTCACAGTTGATAGTAGTTACCTGCTGGCAGAGATTTGGGAGAAGACCTGACCTCACAGAACGAAGGGCCGCTGAGGGTACTTTGCATATTTTTTAGAGTTTCTAGTTGTACCTTATGCATTTTATTGTTCTTACAATTAAAAGAAGAATGAAGGCTTTTCTAATGACACTTGATGGTTATTAATAAGAATTATTAACGAAGGCAGCAGGAACTCAGACAGTAATCAGTGTAAGAAGCCAAGAGGCCACTCCAGAGCCTCTCCTCCCGTCTGCAGGTCACAGTCTCCATTTGCACCTTCTCTTTAGAAAGGTGGAGATCGGAACTGGAAGGTTCTCCAAGTCTAGAGATCATTTGTACAAAAACAGCCCCAAACCAAAAAAACGATCTGGCCACTAGAGGGCGAACGTTACACACAAAAGCGTTTTAAGCGGTCACTTCACAGAAAGCCGGTTCCCCCCCATGGGGCATGAGGGCCGGTGCCAAGAGACCGCCCAGAGATAAGAGCTAAGAGCCCACAGTGGCAACCAATGCGAGTCAGCTTTGGCTGCCTAACATGTCCCGAAGCAAAGGCTCTCGTTAATACAGGGTTGTCGGAAAAGTCTTGACGTATTTTTTTCTGTTTTTCGTAGCAAAAATGCGTCATGACTTTTCCAACAACCCAATAAATATAAAACGACACAAGTGAATATGGTTCCCACATCAGTGCGGTTTATTTCCTCCCCACCGAACTGAGTATTTACAAATATCCCGGAACAGAGGCCAACGCCGAGCTGGAAGCTGCCCTAAAACTGTCTCTGCAAACGGTCAGTTCTGAGTCGAGCAGCTGGGCGAGGGGCAGACAGTGAGAAGCTGTCCTTTAGTTTCACAAACGCCAGGAGATTTCACGTATCAAGGGCGGTCTCCCGTGCGCGTTTTCAGCAGGCCCTTGAACAAGCAGGGCACAGGGCACTTTTTTGTTTCATTCTTCACCCATGATTTCAGTCGTCTTTATAGGCGGGATTCTTCTCATGGATTGGAGCCCGGTACCAGTGAGCCGAGAATGCACCTTTTGATCGACTTTATTTCCTGAGGATAAATGTTTCCCGTAGCCCCAGGCTTCTCCCACCTCACCTCTCAACAAAACTTAAAAATCCACTTCTTTATGAACCCATGATCACTTTGCTGGGGGTGGGGGTGAGGGAAGGCGTGACGAAAGCACACGTTTTGAAAAGGTTAACCACCAAGTCTTAACCTTGGACGTTTCATTACCACGGAGAATAATTATTGCATTGACCTTCGAAGTTCGGAACGGACGTAAAGTAGGTCAAAGGTTTACACACAGATCGCTCTATACTATTTTAACCCTCCTGCCTCGATTCTACCTGTTCTAGAAGAACTTCCACTTAATTTTCAAAATCTGAAGAACAAATAGGTTCAGTAACTTGCCCAAAGTCACAATGCTATTATAGCAAGTGGCAGGACAAGAATTTAAGCCCAGACAGTCTGGCTCCACGAGACCACGCTTATAATCACTAAACCACGCCAGCCCCCCACTCTGCCTTTCTCCCTTGAGGCTCCTCCCAGTCATCTCCCCTCTCAGTCTACTCCCCCCACCCCAAATGCACAATACAACTGTAGGTTTCATGGTACAGAGGAGAGAACAGAAGTCATAAACAGGGTGAATCCCAGTTCTGCCTTTCAGCCATGTCACCTGGGCACCTTGCAAACACTGAGTCCTAGTTTCCTAAGAGCAGAGGTAGGGCGATCATGATTCACAGCAAAGCGAAGACAAAATCCACCAAGAGAAAGTCAGCTGTTTCATGGAAGTAACACTTTGACCCGTTTCATGGGGTTTATAATACGACCACCATCTGGAGGGGCAGACGTTGGTGACATGCAGGGTCCATGTCACCTCCAGCAGAAGCTGCAACAGTGGGGGATCTCATACTACATATTGTGAAGTCCTTTTGGGGGAGTCCTTCGATATCAAAGTCATTCCAACGACAGCAACTGAACAGGTTCCAGGGGCATCCTTCCATGTCATTTAAAAGTAAATTTAAAAAATTGTATGTGGCAAGTGTCTGGAGCAGAGGAAAATTGTGGACTTCAGGAAAGCAACCCCGAAGCGCCCTTCCTCACAAGCCCCGGGCTAAGCGCGGGTGACCCTGTTATCAGCGCCACCTGACCAGCCGGCTTATCTCTTTTCCCCTGGGCCTGCGAGCTGGTTTCACTTCCCCCTGAGCCTTGATTCAGCGCTTCTCACCTTACCCTGATGAGATGCCGAACTGACATGCTGGAAAGAGCAGCTCTGATCTGCCTTCCGTTTCCTCAGCAAAGAAAACAAGGAGTTTGTCCAGCATGACCCGGACCCAGGGGTGGGAGAGCAATCCTATCCGACCCTCAGTTACTGTGAAATGGAACTGCCTTCCTGACTGACAACCGTGACTAATTCCAAAGGCCCAGCCAGCCTTCTCTGAATAATGACTTTGGGGTCAATTACCATTTGGGGGCCGATGAGAATATGATCTGAAGCTGAAAAATTCCACCCCGCGGTGCTATGCCCCTGAACTTTCCAATCTGAACTAGGGCAACTAGGAGCATTTCTCATTTTACAACCTACCTGAATATTACCTGTTGCAGTTTGGCGTAATCAAAAAATTAATTAAACTCCTGCTCTAATGGTCTTCACACAAGAGTCATAGGAAGGCAGGCCTTCTGGCCCGCTGCCCCAGCTCCTCGCGGCCTCTTGGAGTTAATAATTTCCTTGGGGTTTATGCATCTGAAACAACCAAGGCCAACTTTCCCTAATAGCACGGCAGATCCTGGCAAAGCTATGAAAACAAGGCCTGCTCTGGAGTAGTTTTTGCTGCAGAGAATGAAGTTTAATAAATGCAATGAAACCAAGAGTCGAGAAACTGACATTTCTGCTATTCTTTGGTATCAATCTGCAAACTTAGTAAGCGTTTAAGTTCATGAAAATGGGCTGACAATGGCCCTGCTGCGATTCCCGGGGCTGTTGACCACTGCAGGTGGGAGCGGGTGGGGAGGAGAGGCGCCAGGTAAGGCGGCGCTGCCCTCCCTCACACCTGGGCATTCCCAGCTGGTACATTACCTACTGGATTCATCATTTTTTCCAATAGAAATATATGGAATTTTTGTGCTCCATGAAATGAGTTGACGTTTCATCATCTAGGTTGAGAGTGGCACCCCACAGGCTGGGTCTGGCTGCAGAAGCAATGTATGAGGTCTTCAGTGTTTGTTTTTTTCCAACCTGAATTGGTTGTCAACCTGAAGAGCGCAGAAGCCGTCACATGAACATGCGGGTGTCCAGCTACTCTTGGAAAGTGGATGACGGAGCAGCCCTGGGCCCGCTCGTGTGTGGCAGCGGCAGGTGAGAGCGGAGTGGCTGCGGCCCCTTCAGAGCGGGCATCACTCCCCCTCAGGCAGCGGAGGCCGGGCCCTGCAGCACCTGGCTCCTCCTCACAGCAGCCTGCAGGTTAACTTCCTGAGAAACATATGGCCGCTGAGGAGGGTACTGCTTGTGGGAAGGAAGGAGGAAGAAACGCATGCGAACTATGTTATAAAAAGAAAAAGAATTCCCACACTAGCCTCTTGTATGAACTACCTGAAGTCTCAAAACAGAAAACACCATAGTTCATGCTTTTTCCATAATACTCCTTTCACTAACTCAGCGGTGGATTTTACCCCTGGCAACAATTGTACACGTAGCTTGAAAACATGATGTTTTCACAAGGTGTTTAGCGAGAAGGCGAGAATTCTCAGGTGCTTGTGCAAGAGAGTGAGGCCTATTGCCTGATTTTCTGTCAACAACAGAATTCTCAGTAAAGACAGTCTGTGGAAAATAGAATTTACCAAGACACAGTTTGGAGTCACTACCCCATCACACCCCAGCCCAAAGAAACACTTACTAAACAGCACCTTCCATTTCTTCCTGTCCTCTAGGGTCATAGGGACAACACTGATGCCTTGTCAAAAAAAAGAAAAAAGAAAAGAAAAGAAAAAAGCAGGGAGGGGAGAAGAGGAAGAAAAAGGAAAAAAAAAATGTCTAAATTGATGCAGGTCTGTATTCTACTTTAAGCTGTCGGCTGAACCACACCAAGTTTGAGGCATCAATGTAATGTGACGTTTTCCGCTCTTGAGCACCACCATCACTCCTGGTTCCCTACTGCTTTCTAATCGTGTTTCCAAGGTTTTATAAAGAAAGATATGACTTGCTTCCCACTCAGCTCCTCGTGTACACCCCTGATGATAAAGTCAGCTTGTCCAGGATTCGGGAGCAAGGTACATTTGAAAACAAACCTCAAATTCCCTCCACGCTTCAGTGAGGGAGGAAATAAAAGAGTTAAAAGCACAGGCCCAACATAAGTACACCTTGTGAAACAAACAAACAAAAGCTGAGCATGCAGATAAAGGTGCTACAAGGACACGGCCCACACCCCTTTAAAAAAAGATTGATGAGGAAGTCTACACGTGGATGAGATACTGACTTTTGATGCAGGTGGTCCCCATTAAGAGCAAACGCCTTCAAGGACTTACATCTTGGAGGAGGAAGGCGCCCGGGGCTGAAGGCTGCAAAGGCTGTGACTGGGTGCAGATGCCGCTGGAGATTTAACTGAGCTCCCGGCTTTATTAGGAGAGCTATTATTTCCGTCAGTGCTCTACTTACAAAGTTCCTTCAGTTTTAGGTGGTCTGCCCCAGCCCTATTTTCCCTTATGTCCCCTAATTTTTGCATGCAATTTTGCAGAAGACGGGGTTTTTCAGAAATGCATCTATGGCATTAAAGCTGAAATTATGATACTGCCCTCTAGTTGGCCTGGCCATATGTCGATATGCAATGTTATATGTAGTGTAGTGGTCACAGCTGTCTGTAGTTTGGTGCACTCTTTGGTTGGTAACCTAGAAACGTGGTTCTGAAATAAAGGGCTTGTTAAGATTTTGTGTAAAATGCTTTCTAATATTATGCTGCTGCTAAAAACACAATTCTATAGACTAAGCCAAAACACACCCAAAATATTTATGCTATGTAACATCAATGAGAGACGAATCCAAAATACACACAGTAAAAATATAACCATGTAAAAAAATATAAGCAGGTGGGAGGTTACAAGTAAAAACAAAAACTCCAGGGCCGGCCGAGTTGCGCGTTGGTTAAGAGCTGGCATGGGACACCAGCTCTGAGCAGCAGGGCCCTGGTTTGGATCCCACATGAGGGCCAGTGACGCTGCACCCTCTACAGCTAAGATGGTGAACAACAGCTCGATCTGGAGCTGGGCTGCCATGAGTCGCCGGCGATGGCATAGGCTGCAGTGGGCTCCCGTAAGCTACCATGAGCGGCCGGCAGCCAGCGTGAGCGGCTGGCAGCCGGCGTGAGCTGCCAAGGGCCCCCGTGAGCGGCCGTCCAATGGCCAGCGACCGATTTGCCTCAGCCGGGAAGAGCACAATGATCACAATACCAACTTGGGCCAGTGAAACAACATCCTCCACAACTAGACTGAAGAACAAAAGGACAGCAATTTGTCTGTTCCCCTCACCCAATTCCCCAATAAAATCTTAAAAAAAAACAAACCCAAAACTCAATTGAGTATTGGTAACTTTAAGAATAAAATACCTTATATTCTACATTAGCTTTTTCAATGAAGCAAAATTTTTTGTTTGTTTTGCTTGGAATTAATCAACAATTGGTGAAAGTTTGTAGGGGAACATTTTACATCCACACACTGACAGGTTAATAAATGTGTCTCAACACCCCCAGCAACACAATTGTTTTTCATGACAAATGTTTTGATGTTACTCCTATGCACAAAACTGGCAATCAAGTGTCAGATGAATACTTATGAATATTATTTGACTTACTTTCTGAACAACCAACATAAAGACAGCAATTTCTTTCAAATGACAGGCTAGATATGTCTCAGGGGTCTTCTAGGACTGGGGGATCAGGATGGGGTCCTATGACAGCGACCTCTGGTTGAAAGCCATCACTCTAAAACAAGGGGCTTTCCTGACATGTGAATCAGCCACCGGGTTTCACAGGGCCACCCACCAAGGCATGAAGCAGCAAGATCATAGTTAGGTTCCTGGCAGAACAGCCTTGCTCTTGGGAATAAAAATTGCCACAGATTGTTTGCATGTCAAAGTTATCAAGGCACTAATGGACATGAAAGTGTTCTAGCAGACAAAACACACGCTTATCACAAAGTCATTTCTTTAAAAGAAAACACAGTGAGGGAAACAGAGAAGGGACCATGAGCGTAAAGGCTGACGTAGCAGGTACCAGTTTATTCAACACAGTGCATGATTCAAAGCGCCCGATAGCCCACGCCAACTCGATTTCCTGCTTCCCTGTTACAAAGCACCAGACACCCTGCGCGCACTTCGTTCAAGGCTCTCATTCCTTCTCTCCTACATCTGATTGCTCCACGTACCACCATTTCACATCCCCAAAGGCTTAGGGGAGAAGGGGAAATAGGGCTTATAACTGCCCCCCTGAACCAAAGGCACTTAATATTAAAATATAAAGCACAGTAGAACCACCCCACCAACATCCCTGCGTGTTCAGAGAGCTGAACTTGAGCTCACAGTCACTGACCCACGGGGGATTCATCACAACAATGTAACAGACACTCATTTCCTTGAAAAAACAAAGTGCAGTATGAATATAAAGCATTGTCACCACCACCCCCCAACCTTTTCTGGAAATAACACATCAGAGAACTCTTTATTTTACATGATTAGTGTCACCCAAGGTTCACACATGGAAAAAAATAGCTCAAAAATAATCTGTCATAAATTCTCACTATGAAGTCACAATAGAATCTCAGCTAGTCATAGAATTTGAGTTGCAGAGAGCCTCAGGGGTCCTGGAGAGAGGTCAGTGGGGGACCCTGGGGTAGACCCCCAGGGGCAGAGTCGGGGAAGAGCGTGCCTCCTAAAGCCTAGCTCAGGCTCCCCTCCACCCCCATCCACTTGGAAAAGGCTCTGCAAAGTAACACATGGCGATGAGCTACAGAAATGCACCCCAGATAAAGCGCGAATGCTGACACAGCTCGGCAACTTGGTCTCCCAAGGGGTTCCTCTGGCCACTGGGCAGGTATGAGCCCACCTTGGGGCGGGAACTCTTTGTCGTCGTCCTGAGGGGAGACCAGCGCAGGTCAGACACGACTTCTTCTTCTAGGCTCTTAGGCCATGCTGGGCAGGTGATCAGCAGCGCAGCGGAACCCCAGGTTCGAAGCGGAGCTGTCGGGGGTGTTCTGGCTTCGGGCAGCACAGCGATATCTGTAGCAATAGGACTGTGCAGAGAGGGAGAGAGAGGTGAGTGCTCGCGGACTGGTGGCTGATGGCTGACCTGTCCGGCTCATGCTGTGCCCAAACACCAGCGACAGGGAAGTTGTGCCGACCTGGAGGCAGAGCTCTGCTCACAGACACCCTCTCCTGCGCACATAGCACTGAAGTTTTTAGCAGGCAGCTCGTTCCGAGCTCACCACATATTACAAACATGACCGAGACATAATACAAGATGTTGGCGTCAACACGACTTCACACAGTAAGAAATTGACCAAGCAACGGTCACACACGTTACGGATACATCCATGCTACACTAGTAAGCAGCCATTAAAAATCATGTTTTTATGTAATATTTAAAGACATGGGAATTCTCATGATACAATGTTAAATAAAAAAGTCAGAATACAAAACTCTATATGAGTTACACAATTACATGTGCCGAAGGAGAAAGATTGGAAGAATCGAAATGCACCTCAATGCAAACCGCAGTTACCCTCGGGCAGCTAAGTTTCCAATTTCCAACACCGAGTCTATGTTGAACAAGCTCAAAAAGTGTCTGGAGGTTTTGTTAGGAATAAGTGGTGGAGATTTATTCAAAGGTCTTGGAGTTGGCCAACTGGGAACACAGCTAGGCGAAGTCCCAGAAGTATTCCAAAGAAGAAAGAAAAGTTAAAGTTCTTCTAGTAAAAAGTGCCTCCTTGAGAAGGACCAGCCCTGCATCCTTAGCCCTAGGGTTGGTCCAGGATGGTTATCGGTCAGGATGATGGATGCCAAGTGGTCCAGGAGACAGTGCTGGGAGGTCTGGCCAGTCCTGGTGCTCTGAACAGTGGATGCCAGGTGCGTGTATAAGGTAAGTCCTTCAGAGGATAACCAGAGGGCTATCTGGGGGCCCACGTGTACATCCAAGCAGTCACACGGGAACAGAAAGGGCAAAAAAGTTTAACTTCCCAGGTGAGTTAGAACTATTATAGAATGGAGTCGATCCTCATGCCTCATTTTAGCAGCTGGGTCAAAGTGACTCCATTATATATGTCCTCTGTCTTCAGTCTTTCCTCACATATATTACTGTTATAACTCAAGAAGTTATTTTCACATTTAGAATAGTGCTTGCCATTAAACCAAGAGATAAAGCTTAAGACGACTTAGAAAAATATTAATTCAGACCAACATTAAGACACGATTTAACACCTGGCAAACTGGGAACCACTAAACAGCAAGCCTGAAACAGCAAGAGGAGGAAAGGCATGGAAAACGTTTTTTTCAATACAGTGCTTTCAGGGTTTCAATCGTAATCACATAAAGCTACACATTTCTGTGTGTGTGTGGGGGGGGTTTGTTTAGTGTCTGTTTATTTTGCAGGAGCAGAGTACAAACACACATGTGCAAAAATGCCCATGGACAGCGAGCGCTGGCACAGGCCAGGTGTGGTGACAGGCAGGCACATTCATCTGTTAGCTCACTTGCACATAACAGCTCAGAGAAGTTACATAAGTCACCTGAGATGACACAGTTGTTACAGGAAGTGGAATTCAAACCCGGGTCGGGCCGTGCGCTGGCCTCCGTGGCGAGACAGTGTACTAGATGCAAGGTATCACATCTTGCGCTTGTCCCCACCCCCAGACATCCATCCGGCACGCACACACACACCTGCACAAGAAAGCCTAGCATGGCCGCCCAGTAGGTGGATAACCACAGGTTACTTGATTCAAATACTCCAAAAGCTTCCATATTTAAAAAATAACCATGCACGGAACTCTTAGGTCCTATAATTGTTCTTCAAAGTAACAGAGAATGACAACGAACTACTTGCTCTGTGCACCACGCGTATCAACTCTGGGTTGGCCCAGAGGAAATCAGGTCCCCGCCTGCTGGGTAAGGAAGCCGCACAAATCATCACGGGGACTAACTCAGGGACTCGTGAAGGAGAGTCCCTTTGGGGGGGGGGGGGGGGGGGGGTTCTCAGTTTTTTCTTAATTCTTATTACTCTTCCTTTCTCCCCCAGAAGTTGAACGTTCCAATCTTCATAGAACCTATCTGTGAGGCTGACACGGCAGTTCTGCAGGGCACTTCCACAGTAAAAAGAAAGACAGTGCTTTACCTTCTACAGATGGTAAAGTAATATTAACAACTTTCTCCTCTTCCCTGGGCCACCGAGGAGCCTAACATATTACCGGGCAGGCGAAGGGAAGATGAATAAACCAACCTGCCTGAGAGAGTGAAAACCTGAAGGCATCGGCTACAGCCTGTGACTGGCAGGCGACGGAAGCTCCAGGTGACCCTGCAAGAAGACGCAGCAGGGACCTACACCTGCTCCCGGGCTGCGGTAAAGCCACAGGGCTGTGGTGCTTCTAGAATCAAGCTCAGGGGGCAATCCTGGGCCCCAAGCGCCCAAGTCCTGGGGAGGCAGGCAGCCAGAAAGGGACATTCTTGTTCTCTAACTGCAGCACACGTGGCCAGAAACAATCAAGCATTTCCCGATTGGTACCGTGCACACCCACAGAGGAAGCCCGAGTCCAGGCTTGGTCCTGCCTGGCTGGATGAGGAAACAATGATTACACATCATCCAACGGCTACAAAACACTCCAGGGCCAAAAGATGCTGAGGTTGTTACTAATTCAGGTGAAGGGACTTTCCCTTGTAGAATAACAAGACTTGGCCAAGCGGGATTTCCATGACCCTGGGTGGCAGTAGCCTCCTGATTTTAGCGAACATAATAACAGCCTGGAGAGTGTGTTTCAATACCTATTCCTGGACCACCACCCAGAGATTCTGATTCAGGAAGTCAGGTGTGAGGTCCAAAAATGTGCATTTCTAGAAAGCTTCTAGGTGCTGCTGACACTGGGCCCATGGGACACCATTTCAGCAGCACTGATTTACAGGATTTAGAAAGGAGAAAAGACGGTGCTGCTAGTGGAGAAAACAGTGATAGCAGAGGCACGCACGAAAAGGGAAAAACTCAGGAAAATTAAGAAGATAGCAAGGCCATAGCCTGATCATGGCTACGTGGCTTATTTCTTCACTGACGATTTGAGAGTTTACAATATACTACATGTCATTCTGGGCAAGGAGGATACGATGCGAACAAGATAGACAGTGCCCCTGGAATCAGGAAGCTTCCTTTCAACAGAAGTAGTCATACAACAAATAACCCAGTAAATTACAGGCTGTTTCCGGGAGTGGTCAGCTTGGAAGAAAGTAAAACAGGGCGAGAGGGCGGGCATGACCAGGCGGGGACTTTAGATAAGGTGGCCAGGGAAAGCCGCTCTGTGGGGGCACCACGCGAGCCAAGTTGCCCAAAGATTTGGACAATGAGAATTCCAGGCAAAAGCAATGGCTGGCACAAAGCTGATACATGATAAAACGCAGGAAATGTGGGTGGATAAATAGGACGCCGTCACATCACAGGCGGCTGTCTCAGAGGAAAGAGGAATTAGGGCTTGATACAAATGGAAATCATGACGAACACCTTGCTAATTTACTCACCAGGCAGAATCCAAGACTCATTAGCTATTTAACCTTTGGGAAAGCCTTTCTAAATATGTTCCCTAATTGATAAAATGGGCTCTTAATGGAATAATGTTACAATGCTCCATCTTATCTTTACATAAAAAAGTAAAGCACTAGACAGGTGGAGGCGCTGGAGCTGTTACTTCCTGATGAACATGACACGCCGGTATGGAAATGAACTCGGCCTGTCTTCTCTGTCCTCTCTGGGTCAACCTGCTGCCTCACTCAAACGAAAGCACGAGCCAGCTGCTCCGCAGGTCTCCGAAAGATGATGATACGCTTGCCAGCGGCTGAACATGGGTCTACACTTGCTACGTAAATGTGAAACTTATTTGCTATACAAATAGGAAGTTGGGGAACACCTCTGGTGATAAGATACAGGACCAAGGTCTTTGTGGGATGGCATATTTCTCTATGGAACTTATCTCTCAAATCACATAACAAACTTTTAAAATAAGATGCTGCTCACAGGCCGGCCGAGTGGCTCAGTTGGTAAGAACGCGAGCTCTGAACAACAGGACTGCCAGTTCATGTCCCACATGCACCAGTAAGCTGCACCCTCTACAGCTAAGATTGTGAACAACAGCTCAACCTGGAGCTAGGCTGCCGTGAGCCGCCGTGAGCAGCCGTCCAAGTGGCCGGCAACTGATCTGTCTCAGCCAGGAAGAGCGCAATGATCACAATACCAACATGGGCCAGTGAAGCAACATCCTCCACAACTAGACTGAAGAACAAAAGGACAGCAACTTGTCTGTTCCCCTTCCCCAATTCCCCAACGCTGTTCCCTCCCCCAATACCCCCAATAAAACCTTTAAAAAAAAAAGATGCTGTTCACATGCACAAAACACAAGCTGGAACAACTTTGATGAGCTTTTTGGGAGGGTTCTGAGGCTGTACTATAAGACAGGAGAAAAGAGATGCATGATATCCAGTCTAAGAGATTTTCCCCACAGCTGTGTTTGAAGCCCCTGGTACATACAGAATAATTCCATTTGGGGAAGAAAAAAAGTATACCAAAAAGTTTGGTAGAATACTATCAACAGTTTTCTGCAGGAAGTAGGACAAATGATTTTTGTTTTCATTTTTATGTTTATTATTGATTTTCTAATTTTTAATGCAATGAAAATGTTTTGTTTCTATAACAAATAAGCTTAAAATCAGTAACAACAAAAAGAGCTGTCCTTTATTAGATCAGAGCAGCCCCTAAAATTTTCTATTAACCTAAATGGCTGTGAAGAACTACGCCCTAAAACAAAGTCTCACTACAAGTTGGTGTGAGAGGTCACGACCATCATATGAGAAACCAGTCAATTCACATCATCATTCCCCTTCCCATGTACTCATTCACTCAGCAAACATTTACTAATAAGTAGTTCATTTTAAATTCCAATAATGGGTGACTAACGGAATACATAATTAAAAAGGAAAATGGCCTGATTTTAAACGCCCTCATTTGCTCTTTTTTTCCAACTCTACTTTTAGCACCAAAAATGGTTATTAGTGATGTTAGATCTGGTTGAAATATGGGTCATTTTATTAATTAAGAACAGAGGTAGTGGGAAGGTCCTGTTTTAGCCCTATTTCATCAAAATGGCTAATTACCGTATAAGATTGATCTCAATATCTGTGCTAAGAATGTGATCCTAGACTCAGGCACTTAAGATAATGACCTACCAGCCTTGGGGCTTTGAAGTCAATTGGGACGGCAATGTGGTTTTTGTGAGAGGAAGACTTCTAGGGACAAAGGAAAGCTTTAAGGCAATTGTAGCTCATTATAAACAAAATCATTATAGAAAAATCACACAGAACCTACATCTCTTGATTTCCCATCCACTGACACTAGATTTACTCCTTTGGCTGGTAATCCTGGTGCAAAACGGAGGAGGAAGGGTGAGGATCCTCAGTGTTGTGGGTTTAGCCAAAGACCCCACAGGGATTAATTTCACAACATTCAAAAACAACAACTAGTATTTCTTGAGTACTTTCTATGTGAACTATCCCCAAAACTTCACATGTATTAATTCACTTCATCCAGTAATCCTATGGGTAGGTAGGTAGTCGTAGTATCTGACCTGTATAAAGAAGAAAAAACTGAGGCACAGGGATGCTGATAGTGTGCCCAAGGTCACATGGCTGGTAACTGGTGGAGCCCGCCTCACAGCCTTTTCAACCCCATTCCAGAGTCTGTGCTCTTAACCTGAACCGTGTTGCCTCATAGTTTTTCTTTCTGTACCCTCATCTCTTTATTGAAGCTGTACTTCAGATGGACTTTCAAAAAGTTCTGAATAATCATCAGAGATCACTTCAGTCAATGCAAACTGACCCTGGCCCATGATCAAAAGTAAGTCACTTTCTAAGCAAGGTGATTTTTTTGAATTGCATTATTCTTTCTTTCTTTTTATTGATTTTCACCTACATCTTAAGAATCATTACCAGGATTCTGCCTAGCTAGTTAGTTCATTAGCTGCATCTTTATTCAAAAAGGAAAAAGGGAGAAAAACAATCTAGTTATAATAAAGACGATAGTTAAGGAAGATGGTGTTAACAGCATCTTTTACCACAAGCTAGGCACTGTACCAAGAGCTAATATACTTTGGTCCATTCTTTCCTCATAATAACTTTACAGTATGTACAACTATGATGTGTATTTTACAAATGTGAAAACTGAGGCTTAGAAAGGTTAAGCACCCCGGGTCACAGACGAGCAAGGAGCAGCTACAGAACTCCAATCCAGATCTACTTCCAGAGTTCACATCTTAATAACTTAGTTATAGCTGCCATTTTAATCTACTGGAAAGGAGAAGCACTCTGAAAGTAATTCACAACCAACACTGTGCTGTTTTCCTAGTATTCTCTCTTCTGGAATATTCTCTTCATCCTTCTGAGCCTGACTAAATTAAAGCCCTTCAGGTAGACTAAAAAAAAAAAAAATTAAATATGCATACCATAAACTCTAAATCAATCACTAAAATTTTAAAATAAAGAGTTATAGCTAATAAGCCAAAGGAGAGAAGTAGAGTGATAAAATGTATTAAAAAAAAATACTTAACCCAAAAGAAGTAAAAAAAAGAGAGAGAGAGGAAGAGAAAGGGAACAAAGAACAGAAGAGACAAAAAGAAAAACAAAGATCACGATGGCAAATTTCAACCCAATCATATCAATCACATTAAATGTAAATGGTTTAAACAGCCAATGAAAGGGCAAAGATTATGCCAATAAATTCAGATGAAATGGACCAATTCCTTAAAAGACACAAACTCATAGATATTAATCAAGAAGAAGCAGATAATCTGAATAGCTCTGCAGCTATTAACTAAATTAAAATTATGGTTACAACTCTAGGCCCAAACAGTTTTCCCTAGGGGAATTCTATAACATTTAAGGAAGAAATAGCTCGTTCTACATGAACTCCTCCAGAAATTTAAGATGAGGGAATATTTTCCATTTCAACCTATGAAGTCAGCAATACAGTGATACCAAAACCAGAAAAGAAAACAGACCAATGCCCATCATGAACGTAAATGCAAAAATGTTCAACATCAAATCCAAAATATTTAAAAAGGATAATACCTCCTAACTAAGTGGATGTATTCCAGGAAGGCAAGGATGGTTTAACACTTGAAATTTTAAAATCAATGAGTGTAATTCACCACATTAACAGTCTGGAAAAAAACATCTCAATAGCTACAGAAAAAGCATCTGGCAAACTCCATATCCCCTTCTGGTAAAAACTCTGAAAAACCCAGGAACAGAAGGAAACTTCCTCAAGCTGACAAAGGCCATCTTTGAAAACAATGCAGCTAATATCAAATTTAATTTTGAAAAGTTGACTGTTAACACCCTAAGATTCTTATCTCAAAAATGAGGTAAGAATGTCTGTCCTCACCACTCCTATTCAACACTTTATTTGAGATTCTATATAATGCAATACAGCAAGAAACAATAATAAGAGGCACCCAGATTAAAAAGGAAAAAGTAAAATGTCTATATTCACCACCTACGTAAAAAAGCCAATCGAACCTACAGAAACACTGCTCATAGGTGAGTTTAACAAAGCTGCAGGACATAAGATAAATATACAAAAACCAACTGTACCATGTAAACGGTATTTATTAAAAACAAATATTAAGTTAAAATATATTTTAAAAGAATAAACTATTGAGTTCTGAGCAACAGCGATTCAAGTCCTGGCCCAAGCTGAGCAGCTGCTGAGCTGCCAACAGACGGCAGGATGGCTCAGCTAAAACAAAAACAAAAACAAACAAACAAACAAAAAGAATAAACTAGAAAGCCTATAAAAATACAGATTTAAAATAAGCAAATAAACAAAAAATGTTAAAGTGGACACATTCGTATGCACGGCATTGGGATATTTTAGTGTTCATGCTTAAAATGTTTTTCACACACTTCATTTTCTCCATTGTCTCTTGAGGAAAAATCTTCTGGTCCTCAATTCTTACAGTAAATGGGTTTCCAATTAAGAGAAGTGCCATAGGTCAGAGACACAACTGGTGGAAATTAGGGTTTTGAGATATTATTGTGCAAAGGGGGGGTTCACCTGTTTTTCATGGCAGTCTAGCTCCTAGCAGGAGGAGTCAGATAATATTGTAGTAACAGTATGGATTAGAGAAAAAAATCTGGGACTAAACATTGATGTGGATCTGAACATTTAAAAGTACTGGGACGGGGCCGGCCGAGTGGCGTGTTGGTTAAGAGTTGGCTTGGGACTTCAGCTCTGAGCAGCAGGGCCCCGGTTCAGGTCCCACATGAGGGCCAGTGATGCTGTGCCCTCTACAGCTAAGATGGTGAACAACAGCTCGACCTGTAGGCTGCAGTGGGGCAGGCCGGCAGCTGGCGTGAGCCACCGTGAGTGGCTGTCCAATGGCTGGCGAGCGACTGCCTCGCCCAGGAAGAGCACAATGGTAATACCAACATGGGGCCAGTGAAGCAACGTCCTCCACAACTAGACTGAGGAACAAAAGGACAGCAACTTGTCTGTTCCCCTTCCTCAATTCCCCAATGCTGTTCCTCTCCCCCAATTCCCCAATAAAAATCTTTAAAAAATAATAATAAAATAAATAAATAAAAATAAAGCACTGGGATAGCCTGGGACAATGCTTTTAATTTAAAATTAGAGTTTTAAAGATAAATGTGTCCACATCTTGTTACAAACTTAGGTGTAAAGCATAAGGTGAACTCAACTCTTTGAACTTCCACCTCAATAAGTAGATTAAAAATTCTTAGAAATGCAAAAGAAACACACACCTCCAGACTTACATATGTACATAATCTTTAGGCAAGAGGTTCCCAAACTTTGCTGTATGTTACCATCACCTTGAGAGTTTTAATATTCTGATGCCCAGGTCACATTCCAGAAAAATCAAATCAGAATGAAGCAAGAGAGGAAACAGGCAGTGTATTTTTATAGATCCCAGATGACTCTAATGTGCAATCAAGCTTGAGAACCACTGTTTTAAGGCAAAGTTTGACAATGTACCATTATCAAATTAGTAACTCAATTTGGAACCATTATCAGTGGTTGTAAGTCTCTAACCGCCTGGCCTGACTAAATTACCTTGGGAAGTGTCTTGTAATAATAATTTGCAAAATGCCATCTTCGCACAGGGATAGAAAGACAGAAGCTGAAGTGCTGAAGACACTAAAAATACATGACTTAAAGGAAAAAAGGAAGGGAAGTGACAAACCCCTTAAAATAGTTACTCATGAAACACATGTCACTTGGAGTAACCAAGAACAGGCAGCTCTGACACTGAAATCACGGCCCAAAGAGCAGAAACTAGCTCTGAGGGTGACACTTATTTCACAAAGCGCACACTCTACGCCTAGGACACTTGGGATGTTTCCATTCCACACAATCCACCCTCCACTTTCAACTCTCACCGAAATCTCAACAGAGAACCCAGAGTTTACAGGAGTCTCAAATAAATGAAGCGTGTTCTTCCAAACTTACATGCTGGAAAGGCATAGGCCACCCTGGTTCATGGGACAAGGGTCTCTCAAAGGGTTAAGATGCAACAGATGGAATTCGGTGGACAATAGATCACTCGCAACCTCTGCTTCCTGTGCCACTTGTCCCCGTGCCTGTGCCCAAACTTGAGATGGTTAGCCTCCTTTTCTCCTGGCTTTAGTGGGGGCAGGTACAAGAATGTATTAGCGGAGGTGAGGGGGGACATCTGGGGGCTGCTGTTTACAATGGATCCATAAACCTGCTGTTACCCCAAATCAGGGTTCAGCGACTTGACTTACCTTGTGGCACATATAGGAGCCACCTTTCTTCACGCGGTCTTTCCCAGAAGGGGGGCCTTTCTGTGGAGGAAGAGAGGAATGCTGGTTAGTCCAGAGCATGGCTGCCCCTCACACAGTGGGACAGAGTCCATTTCACCGCAACCAGCTCTCTTGTGGTTGCCTATGCTCCCCATGGGCATGTCTGCCCCTGGGCCTTGCACCTGCACCCATCCCACCCCCCCCACACCCCAAATACCCACCTCCCTAAATCCTACTCATCCTCCAAGGTCCAGCTCAAGGTCCCCTCCCTGGTGAAACCTTCAAGACTCCGGTACGCAATCCAGCTCTGAACCCCTACAGCATTTCTCATTTCTCACTGCATGACGAATAAGCTTCTTAGCAGCGCCTCCTACATCACCGTCTCATACCGACATGCAAACTTACCCTGTATTGTGATCAGCTTGCTCAGCTAGACAGGTGAGCCTCTGAATTATGTTTTTATAATCCTAGGGTGCGAGGCCTAATAGACCCTTTGCTGATTGACTGAATTTGTTTTTCATCTCAAAATACTTTTAGGTCAGACTTACTGGTATAATTCACATACAGTAAACTTTTTCACCTTCTTAAATGCACACTTGTGATGAGTTTTGACAAATGTCTGGTCATGTAACCAGCACCACAATCAGGATAGAGAATACAGTTAAGACTTCTTCAAAAAGGTTCATATAGGGCTTACGATGAAACAAGCGTGGTTCTAAGTACTTTGCAAATATGAACTCGTGTAATCACCATAGCAACTTCTGAGGCAGGTTAAGCAAGTGGCAGAACGTGGATCGACAGGCAGCCTGGCTCCCCAGTCCACTGCTCCAGCTTAGAGACCAGGAGCACAGGAAAAGGGGCAGGAGCCAGAAGCGCCAGCCACGGGGTAAGACTGTTTCTTCTAGGGGGCGCTAGATAAAAGAGCAATGGAAATGAAGACCCTGAAGCTTTAGTTACAAGGATTAGAGTCTCAGCATCAGGGTGAGCCCTGCAAAGAGCACCCATCAGGTCCAGACCCACAACTGGGAGGTCCAAAGGAACTAGGATTCTCGCTTTTCCTTTGTTGTGCAAAACATCAGCTAACATACAGCCGCCGCTCATGGCTAACTGGAAACAAGAGAGGTCCTATAGCACCTCCTATCTTAGTTTTCCTTTTATTCTTGTCAACCACCTATTGTCAAGGGCCCAGCCATAAGTGGCATTAGTACGGGGAACCATGTTTTCTCCAAGCCTGGCTCACATACTGACATGCAAATCCCAACAATGTGGGCAGAAATTCGTGTTTTCTAAGCATTTCCAGGTAGTTAGAAATGGTCACAGGCCGAGCCCCTGGCTAGTCTTCATGCCACGGTAGGGCCACCGTACTTCCATGGCCTTAATGGTCAATGTTACATTTATCTTTTATTGATTATAAACAGGCAAGCTGTAAATAAGAAAAGCTACACGTGACAACTATGACTAACAGCACAGCTTTCATCCCAGAAATAGCTGGCATCTGACAGGCACGACATCAGAATCCACTGGGTGAGTTAATTATTCTCCAAAAGCAAGAAAGAGCAGCACCAAAAATTCAGTGAAGCAGTGAAGCTCTCCAGCAACACCGTTATTTCAAGTGAGTCAGTTTTTTTACTATCAGCCTTCCTCACTGTACAACATTTTTTAAAAGAATTTAATTTGTTTACCTATAGTACTTTTAAGTGTACATTTATATATAATATATATCTTACCACAGTTTATATATATCAGACATATATGTTTATATATATATCAGTTCTAAATCAGATATATATATCAGTTTTGTATATATCAGTTTATAGCTTATCAATTATATTTATATATATATATGTATTGGGTTGTCAGAAAAGTCACGACGTATTTTTTCTGTTTTTCGTTGCAAAAATGCGTCATTACTTTTCCAACAACTCAATATATGTGTATGTGTGTGTATGTAGATTCATGATAATATATAAAACATCCCAGTTTACTGGTGTTACTTTACCAGTTCCAGTGAAGTATAAAAACTTTACCCCCCCTTACATCCCTTTAGCCTCTCCTTTTTATAATTGTATTAAATATTTCATCTAAATACACTTAGAAATGTATCAGGCCATGTTATAATTTATAATGTTTGATGACTCAACCATCAAACAAAATTTAGAAAATTCGAGAGGAGGAAAGCCTATTGTATACATCCATATTTCTGCTTCCTGCATTCTTCCTTTCATCCCGATGTGTAAAGGTCCTTCTTTAATCATTTCCTCTCAGTTTAAGGAACTTCCTTTAGCCATTCTTTGAGGAAAGGTCTGTGGGTGACAAATTCTGTTTTCCTTCCTTTGAGAATTTCTTGATTTCCTCTTACTCCTAAAAGACATTTCACTAGGTAAAGGATTCTGGGCTGGCAGTTTTCTTTCAACACTTAAAAAATACCATGCCATTTCCTCTTTATTATTGGTCTTTATTAGGGTCTCTGATGACAAACCCACTGTCATTCACATTGGTTTTCTTTCCCTCTAGGTAAGGTGTCATTTTCCTCTGGCTGCTTTCAAGATTTTTCTTTGTCTTTAGTTTCCAGAAGTTTAATGATGATGTACTTGGTATGGATTTCTTTGGAATGACCCTGTTTGGGGTTCACTTAGCCTCTGAAATCTATAGGTGTAAGTCTGTTCCTAAATTTGGGAAGTTTTCTGCCATTATTTCTCTGAGTCCTCTTTCAGCCCCACTCTCCCCCTCCCCTCTGGGCCCCCCCATGACACAAACGTTAGATGACCTTTTGTTATAGTCACAAAGGTCCCTGAGGCTGTATTCATTCATTCATTTATTTATTTTCTATTTTCTCTCTGTTGTTCAGATTGGGTAATTTCTTTTGTTCCGCTGTGGTTTCCAGTTCACTGATTTTTTTTTTTTCTTCTCTCTGTCCCTTCCATTCTGCTGTTGAGCCCATTCACAAAGCTTTTACTTTGGTTATTCTATTTTTCAGTTCTAAAATGTGCATTTAGTTCTCGTTTATATCTTCTATTTCTTTTCTGAAGCTATCTTTTTTTTTTTTTTCCATTTGTTTCAAGCACCTTCATAATGGCTCGCTGAAGTATTTTTATCATGGCTGCTTGAAAATCTTTGGCAGATAATTCTAACATTTCTGTCACCTCCGTGTTAGCATCTATTGAATGTCTTTTTTCATCTATTTTGGTATCTTCCTGGTTCTTGATATGATGAGTGATTATTCAGTTGAAACCTGGATACTTTTTCATTGTGTTACAAGACTCTGGATCTTACGTAAACGTCCTGTTTTAGCTAACTTTCTATGACACCACACTGGGAGCCATCTCATTACTGCTAGGTGGAAACCGAAGTCCAGGTTCCCTGCTCAGCCTCCACTGACACCTCCAAAGGGACTCTCGTTACTTATTGCTGGATGCAGGTGGGCGTTCCAGCTCTCCACTCGATCTGCACTTACATGAGGGGGGCCTTGATGAAACAGGCCTGGCTCCCTAATCGGCCCACTCTGACACCACCCTATCAGAGGGTATCAAGGCATCTCAACAAGGCCTCATTAGGGTGCTAGTCTAGGCTTCCCACTTGGACTTTGCAGGCATGGGTGGGGACACAGTTTTTTCTTGTGGTGTGTGGAGTAGTTACCGCCTAAAATTTTCTATATTGCTAGACTGCGCCTTTCCTACATGCTCCTTCAGCTACAGACAGCAGGTTTTTCTTGGGACTTTTTGTCTACACCCGTTGACATTTGTGGGTTGATGGCTTCTTCAGCTCCAAGACTAGGACATATGGGGCAACAACCAAATCCATGGAACTCACCACCATGTCATTCGCAGGGTCGCAAGGTCTACAACTACTTTGCCTTCTTCCCACCTCCCAGGGCTCCTTATGTTTCTCTTATATGTGGTGTCTAGAGCTTCAGTTGTTTTGAGTGGGGAAAATAGAGAAATATACATCTATTCCATTTACCCAGAACCAGAAGTCAAACCTCCTTCATCTTCATGTTTTAAAGGACAGTTTTGCTGGATATAAAATTCTTAGTTGATAGATGAACTTTTTTTTCAGCACTTTGAACGTATTTCTCCACCATCTTCTGGCTTCCATTGTTTCTGAGGAGAAATGAGCCGTTCATCACTTACTGTTTCCCTGGATGTAATACGGGTTTTTCTCTTGCTGCTTTCAAGCTTTTCTCGTCGTGCAACAGTGTGACTATGATTTATCTAGGTGTGTTTCTCCTTGTGACTATCCTACTTGAAGTTCATTGAATTTCTTGGATCTGTAGATAATTTTTATCACATTTGGTAAGTATTTAGATAATTTCTTCAAAAATGTTTTGGCCCTTTCTCTCACTCCTTTCCATCTGGAGCTCCTGTTATACTTGTGTTGGAATTATGGTGACATGTTTAATATTGTAGCACAGGACTCTGTTGATTTGTCTCCGACTTCTTTTTTTCCTCTCTGTTCTTTGGTTTGGAAAATTTCTCTTGATTTATCTTGAAGTTCACTGACTTTTTCTTCTACAAATTCTAACCTGATATTGAGTTCATCTAAGGAACTTTTCATTTCAGTTATTACATTTATCAATTCTAGAAATTTCACGTTATTTTTTATCAGTTCCACTTGTCAGTTGTGAATCCCTATTTGTTGACTCACATTGCATTTTTCTACTAATTATTTGAATGTTTTCCTTTAGTTCTTTAAAAATAATAGCTGCTTATAAGACGTTTTAAAATCCAACATCTGGGCATACTCAGAGTCAGTTTCTATTTAACTAATCTTTTTCCTTAGTTGGGTCACACTTCCCTATTAGTTTCCATGCTTATTATTTCTAAGGTGAAAACTAGAAATTTAGATTATTTATATACACACGTATATATAAAATAGCAACGTTAGAGTCACTATGTAAGGCCAAATCTCTATAGTAAATCCCTTATTACACACACACTAATAGTTCTACTTCTGACTGAAGTAGGACTGACAGAGTTAACCATTATTGAAGCTGAGTTATACATTCTTTACTCTTATCAGCATTTCCATAACAAAATCCTAAAAAAAACAATTAACAACACTGCCTGAGGAGAAAAGAAAGGGGAGGTTGGGAAACAAGGGTGGGAGT
Organism: Hipposideros armiger; assembly: GCF_001890085.2. Taxonomy (NCBI): domain Eukaryota; kingdom Metazoa; phylum Chordata; class Mammalia; order Chiroptera; family Hipposideridae; genus Hipposideros; species Hipposideros armiger. Next base: position 619,395 of record NW_017731833.1, on the reverse strand, counting down.
TTCGTACCTTTTGAAATTCACATTCATGAATTACCCACTCATTTTTTAATTTTAAGAAAAGGAACACATTCAACGCAATAAAAAGCTCTAGCATGTATTGGTTCTGCTGCAGTGACACTCAGAGATAATACTGTTTATTAAAACTTAAAAGCATCTTTTATTTTGCAATTACTATCTCCTCATCATAATCAGTTCTTACTACTAAATCACACAATACATTTTTCAAATCAGGAAATAAGAGTTGGCCTCTGAAAAAGGATTAACCACCACCTCATAGACTTTCTTTGTACCCCCATCATCCTTTTAAGAATCAGGTACGTGAGGCACCAGTCCAAAGCTATGCAGGTGTTAGCTGACTGTTAGCCTTTCAGCTATTGTCAGAGTATGGGCAGGTCTGCAAAGACTCTTCAGTTTAAAAACATTAAGGCTGTTCCTTTTAACCCTACAGGGAACCAGGGCTGAACAGAAAAGATGGAGACAGTGGGTTTACTCCTGGAGGACAAGACCCAGGTTACTTGAAACCAGAAGATGCCTCTGAGATCAGCGACCCCAGAAGCTCTGCTCTGAACTCTTTGACTAAGAAAACAGAAATGGAATCTCTTGAACTTGGTCAAGATTTCAGAGAGACATTTTTTTTAGAAAGGCCCCAAACTTAGTTCTGACCTTTATTTTTATTTTTTTTTAATTTTTTTTTATTGGGGAATTGGGGGAGGGGAACAGTGTTGGGGATTTGGGGAGGGAGACCAGCCAAATTGTCGTTCTTCAATCTTAGTTGTGGAGGGCGCCAGTCGCCATCTGGCTGCCCGTTGCCCCTAAGCTCAAGGTGCTGTGTTCAATCCTAATTGCGGGTGGGCGTAGCCACCATTCCATGTGGGAGTCAAAGCCAGCAGCCTTGTTGTTAAGAGCACACGCCCTATCCACTGAACCATCCAGGTGGCAGCTCAGCTCATGATGCTGAGATCAGTCTTAGTTGCAGGCGGGCGTAGCCCACCATGGAACAGGCAACCTTGTTGTTACACCAGCTGAGCCATCCTGCCACCTGTTGGCAGCTCAGCTCGGGCGCAGCGTCACTGGCCCATGTGGGAATTGAACCGGCGGCCCTGTTGCTCAGAGTTTGCGCTCTAAAAGCTAACTCTTAACCAACTGAGCCACTCAGCCAGTCCCTCAGAAAGACTTTTAAAAGACCTCATAAATTTAGCTATGAAAAAGCTGCTCTGGCTAACCAAAAAAGATGTTTTTCAAGCCCTGTAACTTTCCTTCCTTACCATCATTTCTCACCATCACCCCCACGACGAGTTCCTCATGCCCCCCAATGCCAGTGAGACACTTGATTCTTTCTGCCTAATGCGCCTGTCCCCTCTGTTCATGAAACTCCTATTCATCTTGCAAGATCCACTCTGAGTGTTTTAATGAAGAGCAAGGGCTCTGGAGTTAGGCTTCCTGCCTGGGTTCAAATCATAGCTCTGACACCAATTATGAGACCGGTCTAATTAGGTAAACCCTCTACGTCCCAGTTCCTCCCCTGTAAAATGGAGATGACAACAGTTCCTACTTCACTGGGTTGATGTGGGACCAAAACAGATCATTCATATAAACCACTTAGCAAGTAATAAAGAATAAATGTGCAGCAGTTATTGCTATTATTACCTCTTATTGGTTTATGACTCACTCAGGTTTCCCAAAGTTGCCCACACACTTAATAATCCAGGCAGCATATAACTTCTAAATTCCCCAAACCACAGAGATCGCTTGACCCAGTTCTCCTAAGGCCAAACCCCCAAAGGGAGTCCGAGTTCTACTACAATAGCTGACATGTTAATAACCCTGTGGAAGGCAGACAGAGGATTGTATATTACAATGAAATCCACATAACTTGTCACAGCGTGCACAGGTTGTCACTGCAGCATTATTCAGCAGAACACAAATATTTTAATGATAAAACCAGCACAAAAACATTCTGGGAGCCGTAGAAAGAGTGGAGTGAACTTCACCTCAAGAAGCTTTTAAAAGTCTGAAACTGCGGTTTGTCTTTGTCCTATTTTCTCTCCATTGGCAGGTTCAAGTGATACCACAAACACCTCAGGAGAACACTGAGATTCATTATTTCAATTGGACAATGGTTATTAGCTTTTATTTAATAACATTTCGGAGCAGTCCCAGCAATTCTGTGAATAGCTTAGTGCTTTAAATATCATTTCCACCTGCAGATTAGATACTACGTAAGGCCAACCAATAACACTGATCGCTTTGAAGCAGTGGAAACCCAGTAAGGTGAAAATTAGGAAAGGTCAGGGCCTCCCTCAATGTCACCACATTCTTCCCATTTGCTCAGGCCAGAATCCTGAGTCATTCTCCTTTCCTCCCCCTCCCCCACCCCCACGCCCAGCTGGTCTGAAAGCGGATCTCTAACCAATGGCAGCTATCATCTCCATGGTAACCACCCTGGTCCAGACCACCACGTCTCACCTGGACTACAACAGCCTCTTAACAGGTTCCGACACTGCACTAGTAAGAGCACAATATCTGTAGAATAAAAGACTATGCCATTGTGAAAGAAGCTAGCGAAAAAAAAATACACACTATATGATTCCATTTATCTAAAACTCTAAAAAGTACAAACGAATCTACTGGGGTAGAAAGCAGATCAGTAATGCTCAGGTACATGAGGCAGGGAGGGGTACGGCGGGGGGATCCCAGGGGTGCACATGGAAGCTCCTGGCTGATGGAAATGTTCACCACCTAGCTGCAGTGGGTTTTTGGATCAGTATATACATAAAGGATAAAACTGTACCGTTTAGATGTGCAATTTACACCAATTATACCACAACAAAGCTGGGGTGATTTTAATGAAAATAAAAAAGATGGTGTTTTCAATAAAATATAGTGTGGGACTTGCTTCAAATAATCCAGGGGAGCAGGGAGAGTAGGTAGAAATACAGATAAAATGAGACCAGCTACGAGCTGATAAATTATTAAACCTGGTTACTAAGAACACGGAGGTTCGGTATGTAATTCTCTTTTGAATGTTGCATATTTAAAATTGTCTATAATCAAAAACAAGTTTTAAGTTAAAGGAGTAAAAATCATAAGCCAGAATAAACTAAAAGAAGAAAACTGACTATGTCTTCCAGGGCCCCAAAACGCTCGGCTCAAAGGCCTCCCTCGAGGTTTCAGAGCAGGGGGAAGTGAGTTTAGAAGGACAGGTTTTATTCTCCACTCTGTGACCCCAGGTGCATGCATATTCCTTCGGGGCTAAGTCACCCTTGTCCTGGTTGGCTAAAGCCGGGCTCTCTTGCACACTTACTTGACTTCTCGTCAAGCCTTCAAGCTGTCAGATCACACGGGCACCCACAAGCGTGGTGCCAGCAGCCTGGGGTTTAGATAAATAAACCAAGGATCTTGCTGCCTATTGGAAGCGCTTTACACATGCTGAAGCAGGTCCTACAGCAACAGGCAGCTCAGAAATACACAAACAGGGTCCGCATTTCTAGTTTTTCTTCAAGCCTCTGCCCATGTGTCTCCTAAAAGGAGCCTCTTCTCAATCGCCTCAACCATTTTCGAAAGGAAGGAATTCTGCCTACGTTTGCTTAGACCTGCGAACTCTGCAGCATCGCATCTGAGCCTCACAATAGGCCTGGGAGACGGGAAGTCTCACTGTCCCCGTTCTAAGGATCTATCGGGAATACTGAAACTTAGAGAGACTGGACAATGGAGTGCCTGAGGTCACGGACTAGTAAGTGACAGGGTCAGGAGTCAAGGTGCCTCGCGCCTCTGTGCCTATCCAGCTCCACTGTCCTCTAGGCTCAGCAGAGATTCTGACCAAAATGCGTATGAGAAAAAAGTCAAACTCCCAACAGCTCACTTTGTTTTGACACAATGTCAAACACGACAAAGGATTTTAAGAGTGGGTAGATGAAACCACTACTACTTCAAACAAAGCCTTTTCAATGGTGCAATTTCATTTACCGTATTTCCCCATGTATAAGACGCATCCCTTTTCAAAAAATTTGGGGTCTAAAAACTGGGTGCGTCTTATACAGTGGTTGTATGAGCACAAAAACAAGCGTGAAAAAAGTGGGAAATGCAAGTAAAAAAAAAAACAACTACAACTACTGTATAAGACGCACCCAGTTTTTAGACCCCAAATTTTTTGAAAAGGGGTGCGTCTTATACATAGGGAAATACGGTATCCCGAGCACAAGGGTCAATGAAGGGACTTCAATTAGCTTTGGACATTGCATGAGGAGAGGAAGAGGAGGGAGAGTCCCAAAGGTCAGGAAGGAAACGAGAGGTCAGACTAGACAGAACAGCCGTGAAGCACCCAACAGCTGACAAGCCTGCGGGGTTTTCTCTGGAAACCCAGCAGGCCAGCGTGGCCATGACCCTGCTGGTGACAGGAAGGGAAACAGCCATTTCCTCCAGGTACCGGTTCCACCCAAGCCAGGTAAAAAGGGAGCGAGTCTTCACAACAGCACTGAACTTGCTCACACTGGGGTGGATTTCCATTTTCCAATGGAAAGTGTCACTTCCATAGCCCAAGGTCTACAGTAACAATTCCTGCTCCTGGGGTAACGCATAAAACTGTGTATTTATGGGCAGCCGGTTGGCTCAGCTGGTTAGAGCACAGTGCTCATAACACACCAAGGTTGCTGGTTCGACCCCCACATGGGCCACTGAGCTGCACCCTCCACAACTTGACTTGACTTGGAGCTGATGAGTCCTGGAAAAACACACTGTTCCCCAATAAAAAAAAAAAAAAAAAAAAAAAACTGTGTATTCAAAAGACTGATTCTACTGGTAGCAGCTAAGACTTACTGAGCACATATTACAATGTTTTTAATAATCTTAATTTTCAAAGTGACCTTTTGAGGTAGGTTCTATTATTGGTCAGGATAACATATAATTTATTGTCCAAATAAGGAAATGTTTGGGGATGAAAATGGGAGTTCGTCACAACCTCCAGGCGCAGGCAAGGACCAGCAACGTCTGGACACCCAATCATTAACCACGTTTGACACACGGAGAATTAGAGAACAGAAAGGTTAAGCGTCACACAGCTAGCCAGCAGCAGAGCCAGGTTCAAGCCCAGGCCATCTGGCTCCAGGCTCTCTCGGCTACTTTGCCATCTGCCTCTTGTGAGCGAATACAGTATCGTGTTTTTCTATAAAACATTCCGCCGCTCCAGTTTGAAGCGCACAGATTTTTTGGGTTTCACAAGTTCACTGCAAGAAAGTGGCTAAAACCCAAGGAGAACTGAATCAAGAGTTCATTTTTTTTTTTTAATAAAGACATTCGTTAGCTTTTGGATGGAGCTGAAATATGTCCCTTGTTAGATGTGCTTCTCCTAAGGGACTTCTCTCGGCATATGATACCTGCTTATTTTACTCTGGAATAAACCCACATATAACGTGGCAACACCTGCCACTGAAACAGACACGCCCACTTAGAGAGACACCACAGATGCCGAACCCCACTGGGTTTGAGGGTCTCAACCTCATACCATACAGCAACCGTTCCAGGTCACAAACCTGCTTTGTAAAATCTCCCCTTCCTTTGTGTATTACAGGAAGGGTTTTTCAGAAACCTCCAAGGAAAACTCCTGTCCCAGCAATGAAGTGGTAAGTAGGAAGTTCACATTTTCCTTTCATGACAAAGTCAACTGCAGGCGCCAGAAAACCTGTGTCAGGTTGGTGGCAAGTGTTTTGTGCCTGCACAAGACGGCAGGTCGTCGTGCATTGCCAGGTACCGTGGTGACGGTGTGTGTCCCGTCACCCCTCCTCTGGGGTCCCTCTGTGACCGCTGCGCTTACACTTCTGCTTCCTGTATCCTCCCTCAGACACCGGCGAGGCTGGCTCTCTGGCCATTTAGGGTCTCTGCAAATGACACGTCACTAGACAGCTGAAAGTGCACACCTCCCCACGCCCTGTCACTCACGCTCCTCTAATGCATCTCCTGCTTCCCAGCTGTGATATCATAAAAAAATAAGTATCTGCTCTCTGTTCCTGGTTCCTGGCACAGAGCTCCTGAAATTCTTGGAATTTCCTGGCTGACTTTCTTTTGTAAGATAATGGCATTCTCATATCTCTGTGATATGGGGGC
>NW_017731833.1:567991-613216 GCF_001890085.2 Hipposideros armiger | reverse complement strand
AGATGGCTTCAGGATGGGGCCTGGTGTCCAGGAAAGCCAAGCCTTGATTAGAACGGCTGGAACTTTCAGCCGCCGCCTGACCTCAGGAGGAAAGAAGGGCTGGACATCGAGTTGAAGCACCCATGGCACATGATTTAATCAATCGTGCTTGCTTAGCTAGGCATCTATAAAACCTCTGAATGGCAGGGTTCCGCGGGCTTCTGAGTTGCTGGACACAGGGGTGTGGAGGGAAGGGGGGCAAAGCCGGGACGAGCAGGGAAGCTGTGTGCCCCCGACCCCCACGCCTCGCCTCTGCATCTCCTCCATGTGGCTGTTCCTGACTGGGACCCTTTATAAGTAACCACTAGCTGTAAGTGAAGTGCTTTCCTGAGTTCTGTGAGGAGTTCTGGCAAATGATGAGACCCGAGGAGGGCATCATGAGAACCTCCACATTTGTAGTCTGCCGGGCAGAAGCACGGCCAGCCTGTGGCCTCACTGGCAGCTGGCATCTGAAGTGGGGGCAGGCCAGCGGGACTAAGCCCTTAGTCTGTGGCGTCCGACACGAACTCCGGGTGGTCGGTGTCAGAACCAAACTGAATTGAAGGACCCTAGGTGACATCCAGAGAGTTGGAGAATTGGTTGTTGATGGGAACACCCCCTCAGCCCGCCACATTTGGTGTCAGAAGTGTGAGTAAAAACAGTTCAGCCCCTTTATAATCCATTGATATAAAAGCACATCATGTAAAGTCCTGGCCTTAAGATAGGCTACAAGCAGAAAGTATCAGCAGGAAAACTACAATGGTCCAACAGGGTGAGCCGAGGCACCACCAGGGAGCCACCACGCAGGCCAGGGCGGTGGGAGCACCAGCACCCAGCCCGGGTCCCGTCACTTTACTCGGCCTGAGCGTCCTCACTTGGGAACTGCAGCTGCTGCCCTGGAGACCTTAGGAGGTCCTGTCATCACCACCACTCAACACAAGTGGGGCGTCCATCCGATCCTTCCACCTTGAAGCTTCACCACCCCAGTCACTTCGCTTCCTCCAGGGTCCGTTCCATAAATGCATGCCAAGATGGGAGATAAGCAACACAGTCTTCTTTCAGGGGCCTCATTCAGAGACCTTAACTTGTTTTTTAAATTGTGGTGAAATACACATAACATAAAATTTGCCACTTTAACCATTTTTAAGTGCACAGTTCAGTGATATGAAGTACAAACTGCTGTGCAGCCATCACCACCATCCAAGTCCAGAACTCTTTTCATCTTGCAGAAATGAACCTCTACCCATTAAACACTATCTCCCGATTCTCCCCTCCTCCAGATCCCTGGGAGCCACCATTCTGCCTTTTGTCTCTACGAATTTGACTCTCTACGTACCTTATATAAGCAAACTCATAAAGTAGTTGTCTTTTCATGATTGGATTATGTCACTTTGCATAATATCCTCAAGGTTCACCCATGTTGTAGCAGGGAACAGAATTTCCTTCCTTTTTAAGGCTGGATAATATTCCACTGCATGTATAGACCACATTTTCATCTGTTAATAGACACTTGGTTGCTTCCACCTTTTGGCTGTTGTGAATAATGCTGTTGTGAAAATACGTGTACAAATATCTCTTCAAGGCCCTGCTTTCGATTCTTTGGAAATATACCCTAAGTGGAATCGCTGGATTGTATAGTTCTATTTTTAATATTCTGAGGAACCTCCATGCTGTTTTCCATGGCAACTGCACCATTTTACATTCCTACCAACAGTGCACAAGGGTTCCAATTTCTCCATATCCTTACCAACACTTGTTGTTTTCTATTTCTTTAAATAGTAGCCATCCTAGTGGGTACAAGGTGGCCATGGGCCTCAATTTTTATAGCCGCTCTATTCTACTTCCATTCAGGAAGGAGAGCGAGAAGAAAGAGCAGTGAGGTCCCAGGAAAATGGTTATTACTCGTACCTATACAACGGTAGGTACATATGACCTGTTTAAAGGCGTGGACTGTAATAATTGTGAAAACAAATGGTAGTTTTTCAACAAAAGGCCATAAAACATCTATGTATTGAAAACCAGTCAACATAAACACAGAAGAAGCAACTATTAAGAGGAAATAAGTAACAGCCTGGATCTCTGCAACAAAGAACGAAGCTCCTCATCAGCTGCAAAAGGCTGTGCCCAGCCCAGTGGAGTGGGCGTCTAACAATGCAGGTGGTCCTTCCTTTCAGCAGCTTAACATGCTGAGGAACAACCCAAAAGAACATCCACGGTCCATCCCATCCTGGGGAGATTCGTTCCAAAGTGCAGAGAAATCAGTCTGCTTCAACCTAACCTGTGTCTGGTCCACAGCAGCATTGTCCTAAAGGAAGGTGACTTCTGGGTCAGCTAGAACCAAGCCACCAGCATCCCAGGGTACACACTAGGTGTGCTGAGAGGTTTGCTCCAGACTCAATCGCTTCCACCTCTCAGAATAACAGTGTAAAGCTGTTTAGTCCTGTTCGCAAAGCCAGCTATGGCTCTAAGCGCTGCTTGAAGTGAGAAAAATAAACACAGCTTAATCTTCCTAAGGGTTTCATTTATCACATTCTCTTATACCCACAACCTCATGTCCTTCAGTGACAACTCATTAGCAAGTTACGTGAGAGAATAAGCAATTAGCTTATACCAAATGGTATTTGTAGTGGAACATTATTTCCAAAGAAAACTCAAAGATTGCCGTGCTTTTATTTTGGACCCTGGAGAGTGGACAAGTGCTAAGTGCCCAATCCCGTGACTTTGGCCCTTTCATCAGAAGCAGTGTTTACTTCCGTCAGTGAGTATAAAGTCAAGACTGTCCCTGGAGACGAGTATTATTGACACCAGATGGCTAATATCTTTCTACACCCCCAAAAAAGTCCACAATAAATGTCTCCACAGATTAGATTTCAAAGTGAGGTGTCACTCATAGCTTGCTGGTTTACTGTATTTAAATTTCCACTACACATAAAACATAGTAATCATAATTAAGATTTATCAAGTGCTTCCAACCACTACAATAAACATTTTCTTTGTGGCATCTCCCTGAAACCCCTCTCTAACTCCACAGGAGGTATGACTATCTCCTCACTTATAAGTGAGGACGCTGATGAGAGTTTAAGTGACTTGCCCCTGGTCATTCAGCTAGTAGGTGGCTGAACTAGGACACCAGGTCTGACTCCAAGACTGCACGCTTCTAAACATCAAGCTCTACTCCTCTTTACGTGTAATAACGACATATGCACGGTTACGTAATCACGTGTGTCTGCTTGATTCCTTGGCATCTGCCAGCTCCACGTGAGCAAGGGGATCGGGTCTGGTGGATTCCCAGAACCCAGCACACAAGTCTGGCATTCAGTAGATTGCCAATAAATTTCGCTAAATGGATAAAACCATATATTTATACAGAAATCACACACATGGATACGTATATATCTACATTATCAATCTGTCCACATATCCACATTATCCCAGAATAATCTGGCAAAAAAGACAATTGAACTGTTCGATTTTTCTCTTCTCAATAACATGGTTATATTTCCAGATCCTTGGGAAAGATCAGATGAGTCGCACAACGGCACAGGGATCACGAAAGGTAAAGCTATAGAAACAGAAAATGGCACTACATTACGTTACAATTCACCAATAAGTCAAACGGTAGGTGCAAAAACCTACTTGCCAAATCAATAATGTTAAAGAACAATTCAGTGGAAATAAGAGGTGAGGAGGGTAAGAAGGGGAGGAAACTGATGCAAAATCTCCAGATATAAGAAGCCAGAGGTACCTTTTCTTGCCTCCCCCTGCTTTTGGAAGAAGCCGCTACATGACAGAGCAATGCATGTCTCTTATCTTTCATCTTCATAACACTTGCAGAAATTCCTGACTTAACATACGCAGCTGGTGACAAAATACTCCAAGGAAGTGCGCAGACCTTCACATTGAGTATTTCCAAACACACCTGGAGTCCAGGAAACCCGTACGAGTCTCGAGATGGAACATCTGGGACTGAGTCCTGACTGTGCAAATCAAGTTCCAAATCTGGGGCAAAGTCTACACCGCTCTCCACTCCCAGAATTTTCATAATAAACCAGACGGAGACCACACGCCTCCTTTTGCACAATCAGGAATATTTTGAGAATACGAGAAATAAAGACAGGGAGAGAGAAAAAGCACATTGAGCCCTTCAGTGGGGGAGCCCCTGTAATTGTGAAGTATAAGCGCTTTGACTTGACTCCCCCAGAAGCTCTAGGCAGCAGGGGAAGTGGGCCTCTCACACACAAGGCAGGTCTGAGGCCTCTCTCTTCTTTCGTACCCCAAACACACTCGTCACTAATTATCTGGAAGGCTAGAGTGGAGAAGGGCGTGGCGACCGTCTGCACATTGACCGAGACCACACGTGATTCCACAACTCTGACTGGGAGTGCTGTGGGGGTCACAGGAACCTTGAGTGAGATCACCTGATGACACGAGCTGCCCAGGTGTTAGAAAGGGCTCGCTCCCTGGAGACTGCAGGCCCACAGCAGTCAGGGGCCACAGAGGAGGGGTTCCTGCAGGTGGGGGGGGCTGCAAGTTCCCACCTTCACTGATCCTCCAAACTCAGAGCAGCCATGACACGTTTGGGTGTCCTGTGCTTTGTGCTCAGAAAGAGCCAGTGGCTGTAACATGAGGCTCTGGAGGTAAATTGAGAAGTAGAAACAGTATTTTTATGAAGTTCCAGATAGCAATTGGAATTTGAGCAAGAAGCATGTGTTTGCAAATGTGTTTACAGGATCTAAATATCTGAGCCATAGACATTCAAGCTCATTTCTATTTCTCAGCAGCCCTTCTTTGTTGGATGAGCAAACCTGCTCCAGACGACAAAGAAAAGTGGAAACGGACTCATCAGCTCTTCCTCCAGGAAGATTCCCACCGTCCATTAGGGAGAGGGAGATAAAATTAATTTCCTAAACATAGTCCCAATACTATAATTATTCCCAATTTGTAGATAAGAAAACTAGAGATACAATATATTCTAAGTTTAGAGGGATTCCTTTAATACTAAATGACAGCTATAATCCAAGTTACTGCGACTTATTCCAAGACTAAAGTTCTTTCTCTTAGAAAAAAAGGCTGCCCAAATGATACTCTGTCCCTTTAGGTTTGATCAGTCCACCTGTCACGTCATCAGTGAGGAGGTCAGCATGGCACCTGGCAGTGACATGAGGATGCAGGTGTGGGAAATATGGAAGTTATATGGGCTTCCCACATACCTTTCCTGAGGGCACTACATACGCCCACAGATTAACAGGGGTCTCAAGGTTAGGTAGCTGAAAGGGGGTGGGGGGAGAAGTCACTTTTTTTAACTTAAAAAAATAGCAGCATCAATGGTCACACCCTGGACTGTGTCTGCATGGAAGGGGGTGATGCCATCGTATGTAGCTTCAGAAAACACATACACGCGTACACACACACAATCCCCATAACCTCCAACCGGCTAAGCCCAAACTGACCTTCACTTCAAACAGCCAAATGCCTCAACCTTCCTTGGGATTGTGTGGACAAAGCACACGAGGCTATTGCCACCACCTGCTTCTGCCACAAATGACTGCCCAATAAAATAAATGCTAGTCATTGGCTTTGGCTCCCTGGAAGTCACTGCATAAGAAAGAGAAGTCCCCTGAATAGCCTGTCATCCAGAACACTGACTTTCCCCAAGCTCTCCAAAGGAGCTTTAAATGGTGACTTGCCATCAGCAGCTGTCTTGGGGCTAACATAAATGCACGACACTGAAGAGCTCAGTCCCCATGCTGGAATGTTTGCTGATCACATAGATATGTCAAACTTCCCCTGAAAATGCTTGCTTCTAACTAGCCTGTGCTTTTGAAACGCTTGGAGTGGGAACAGGGATCAAACCTCCCTCATTTCTATGTATCTGGAATTGGCTTTACTGGTTCTTTGTTAGACACTGGAGAGACACAGTCCGGTAGGGAACAAGGCAAAGAAATTAAAACCTCAGAGGAAATAGGAGTTTTAAACAGACCCAGTGAGAACCACCACCGATGTGAGGAACTGCAAGGCTCGAACCCAGGCAGAAGGGAAGCCTGAGAGGTGAGCCTACAGCCCTGCGGGTCTGTTAATTCAAACGGGAGCAACTACAAGGCAAAAAAGCTGCACAGAACATTCAACAGATTCATGGCGAAAGAAAACAAAACACTGCAGTTCAGGGCCTTCGGGAAAGGAGAGTCATGGTCAAAACCCTAGACTCGTAGTTGGCACCCAGACTAGCCCTCACAGAGACTGATGCTCAGCATCAAATCACCTCAATTCCCAATAAAAATCTTATAATCTGAAATAGAAGGTTCCAGAAGCAAAGGTAAATCCTCACTAGAGAAAGATCACACAATCCAGATCTCAATAGTCTTTACAACTTTTCACATACAATGTCCAGTACTCGATCAGAAATAACTAGGCATATGAGAAAACAAGATGTGACTGAAAACCAAGAATAACAAACAACAGAAGCAGATCACAGGGTAGCCGGGTATTAGAGTTATCAGATGCAGATTTTAAAATATGATGACTAAAGAACCACACTGAACAGAACAGTTTAAATTAAAAATACCAACAATACCAAATACTGACAAAGAGAACAGTTTTTGTTCTTTTTCTTTTGTTAAAAGAAATACAGTAAATACAGTAAACTGATAATATATGTTAAATCTAACGGTAGGAACATGGGTGCCTGTTATACTATTTTGTGTGCTTCCCTGAATTTTTGTAACATGTCATAATTAAATATTGAAAAAAGAAGAAAAAGGTACAGCTAAAGAGAGATCAGCAAGGGCTAAATTATTTTAGCCTTCACAAGTCATATTCAAGAGTCTGCACTTCATTCTTCAGACAAGAACCAACTGAAGGATTCTAACTAGAGGAGGGGCGGTGCTAGATTTGCTCTCTGTCAGGATGGTTCTAGCAGCCACGGAGCAGAGGTTATGAAGGTAGGGGCTCAAGCGGGAGGCTGATGCAGTCACCCAGATGACAGATGATCGTGGCTTGTCGGCTGCCAGTGAGGGAAAGTTGAAAAGATTTGAATGATGGGGCATGAGTTTTCTAGGGATTTCGGGTATAGTTCTCAAAATCGTTGAATTTTATCTCAGTCAAATCAGGAAGCAAATGAGGCCACCATGACAAAGAGAAGCCTTAAATGAGAACAATTTATACAGCAAAGGACAACATCCAAGAGAGAGCCCGGGACTGGTGAAAACAATGTGAATGTTCCTGCAAATCCTTAGGAGAAACGCAAGCAATTGTAAGCTGGAAAGGTTATAAGCACTCAGCTCGACAGCAGATGGTCGGAGAGATACATTTACAACTTGCCAGGACTCTGCAGCCCGGTGCAGCCCCTTCCAAACAGGCAGATGCTTTCATCCAAGGGGAAAATTCCATTTCGGATTCTCACAACAAAGGCCAAGTCACGTGATGCCAGTAAAAACAGCGTCTCTCAGCCACAAACCCACCGAGAGGTTCACAATCTTGTCCTCATTTTGGAGATGTGGGCTGTCTTTGACCGCTATTCCCCCCGGCCCGGCCAGGAAGTACAAGGAGAATGAGGGAGAAAGGAGAGTTTCTGAACACTCAGCTTTTTCATCTGCACCTGGGAAAGGAGACCCCCTGTGTGTCTAGATTATTCATGACCAGCCCCCTTGTTCTGCTGTGGGAAGAAACCCAGGCATCTCAAACAAATTTATCCCCACTTCTGAAAAAGGGCCTGAGGCACAGAGTCTAACAGTTTCTTCAATTACTCTGAGCTGTTTAACGCTCCGCTGAGAAGAGATGGAAGAATCAGTTTTCTTTACCATCATCCTTCGTGCCTTTTTGAAAGTTTAAGGTCTCAAATTCAGCATATCAAGTTCCCAGTCAAGCTGGTTTGGGTATAAATATACATTCTTCAATCTGACTTATGAATATCTAGTTTGCTAGAGATAGGATGTTTACATGGTGGTTTTGCCCCAATCTGTTCACACAACAAAAAATATTCAGATGTTCTTTTTCAACGAAGTACTTTGCACACACACGCCATGTAGTGTCTCCATTTTTGCTTATTCTGCCGGGAGTGCGTGGTTTCAGAGGCAGAGTGGTATGCTAGCTGCATTCAACATTGTTCCCATCTCGGAAAAAGCAAGACTCAGACAAATGTGGCTGTCCTGAGTTTCTAAGATACGTGATGCGTGGACCTGACATGCAGCGGAGCTCGGGAAATAATCACAAAATGACTCAACTTCCTGACACAACCACCCAGGAAGCACTACCTTTTCTCATTTTCTTGCTCCTGAATCAAAATTTCAATCAGTCAAAATTCAGGCAACTTGCTCAATGATAAATACCATCTAGGAGATCTCACCAGTTATTAGTGACACATTAATGAAGTTTGCATAGTTATTTATATATCTCACTCTGATCAATTCAGGAGACTGAACAGAATTTCTAAAGTTATACGCTGATTCCCTGAAGTAATTATCCCCATCACCATGCGGCAGCGTATAAAATGCTCACAGACACTTTTACATAACGCTTTCATGTTGAAATAAGAGATGTGCTTAATATCCCTCTGGGGAAACTGCAAGGTTAATTCCAAGGTGGTGAACACACAATGCAATATATAGATGATGTATTACAGAAATGTACACATGAAACCTATATAATTTTTCTAGCCAATGTCACCCCAGTAAATTTAATTTTTTAAAAATGATCAATTCCAAGAGTACGTAAATACCCCTCAGAATCACAGGAAGTTCTTGCCACAGGCGGCTCAGGGATAGATCCGCACTCGGAGGATGATACTTACTGGGTTAAGCGTTTCTTCAGCAGAATGGTGAGCGGACCACCAGTCTGAAGTCCACTCCCACGCGTTCCCGACTATGTTATATAAGCCATAACCGTTGGGAGGAAAGGCGTCAACCTACAAATACAAAAAGGAAAAATGCTGTCAAACTACTCATCTTGTTTAGAAAACCTTTTTGGTGCAGAAATGCACTAAGAGCTATGACTTCAAAGCCTGGATATTAATTGTCATCCCAACAGTCAAAATGCAATTTGGCCAATGTAAAAATAAAAATATAGAAAATAAAGAGACATTTTTCGGCTATGAGCTCTCAAGGGGAGTTCAGAGACCTGAGAAAAGTTTATACATATTACATGGTAAGAAAGCCAGCAAATTATTCCCAATAGAGACACTAATATTGATCATAAGTCAAATCTGTATCTGATTGGGGTAGGGGTAGATGATATTTAGACCTTCAGAGCATAACAGGACCTTTATATTGGACCAAATATAAGTCTTGGCGTCAGAGCTCAGCTATGCTGGCCATACAAGGTCTTTTAGCACTGAGATCCCAGGGCAATTCTATGTTCTCCAGCAGCCCCTTCCAACTCATTTAAGTCTCAGCCATTATTTAAGTCTCAGCCATTATCATCAAAACACTGAGGAGACTTCTTTTTAAAAGGAAAATGTGAATTCATTATCCAGCGTATTTGTAATAAGGGGTTTGCAGTCTTTGGAATCTGGAAGTAGGAGGCAAACTGTCCAGTTCTTCAGCCAGCAATTCTATCACATCTCAAAGGCACGTCTGACTGTCTGCCACATCATGTTGTCACAGACACAGAACCAAAGTGAAACAGTTTTATAAGGAGGGAGGGAAGGGGGGGTAAGAGAAAAAACTGTAAATGAACAACAATCAGAACAGTTTTTCTATTTTAGTGACTTAATTTTTTTCCCAACATTTTTCATGGAAATCCTCAAACTGAAAGAAAAATTTCATTTTTTTAAATGAAAAAAAAAAATCAAGTTATCCTTGGGGCTTTTTAAAAAATATTTTTGTAAATTAATGGGTTTTTCCCCGGCCATACTGATGAAGTAGGACTAAAGGAATGAATAAACTAAAATGCCTCTCTATTTGGCTTCAGGTTCCAGGTCTAGCCATGGATTTGGAAACATCTGAGTGCTGGGTGATCAGGATTACGGAGAAATGAGTCTGAGGCGGCGGGAGGCTGAAGTCTTCACCACTCAGCCTCCGAGCTCGGCGTCCATTGTGGACCAGCAGTACCTAGTTGGCGGTTCATCGGGTAATTCCATGCATGTGGGCTAAAGGCAGGAAGGAATTCAAGGACATAAGAGGTCAAGCTGCTTAATGAGGAAGAAAGGAATGCACCGAAAATAAAAAATCCAATTCTACGAGGCAGAGCGGGATGCGAGGCGAAAGAGATGAGTGGAAAGAGAATGGAAGCCAACGCCCCGGAAATTCCCAAGGGAGAGCGATTTCTAGGGGAAGGTGCATCCTCTCCGACAAAGGTAGAGGTGTCTGGGCAGACCTGGAAATTGGGGTCAGAGTTCAAAGGTCAGAGGACAGTAAAGAGGAGAGGCCACAGGTACAAACTGTTCTCTCAAAAATTTGAAGATGATCAGAGAGCGCAGGTGAAATAACAGCAGAAAGGTGTAGAAAGGAAAAGAAGAAATGAATGTGTTTCAGGGACAGAAGGGGCGGGGTGCAGGAGCAATGCAGACATGGGCATCCTGGGGGGCTCGTTTCTCAGGCTCATAGAATGGGGGGGGGCAGTTGGGGCGCCCCCTCCCAGGCGGTTGGCCTGAGGTGCTTCTCAGCCTGTCAACCAAGGTGCTTCTCCCGCGCCAACCCTTATCCAGAAATTTAATCTATCTGGCTCTGTTAAACCATAAGATGAGGAAATAACAGGATCCACTCAAAGGTTTGCAAGCTTTTCCCTCTTTAAATAATTTGAAGTTTAAGTGAGGTAAAATCTGGAGGTGACCACCCCCAAAATTACCATATGTGGACATGCCACTACGAAGAATACAAATTTTAACTGCTCGTTGTTAAATTAATCACACTAACCAAAGCCTCCCCACAAAACCTCAGAAGAGAACAAATGAACATGAGAAATATAATACTTCAAACATGCTTATTTTCAGGTGAATGAGCTAAAAGGCATTAAAATTAAAACACAGCAATAACTGTATAACAGCAGCCTAGCAAAATATAAATCCAGTTCTTTAGTAGTCAGAATAGTTTGCGCAGTTTGAAATCACATGGGAAATAATAAAATACATGAACTACAGGGGAGGGGGCGATTTTACTGTCGCCTACCCCATTATCACGGCTACATTCCTGCTTTCAGCGACTGCATGTGACACAACAGGGCAGCTGAGGTGGACCTGAATCACTCTCTCTGTAAACAGTCTCCATCTAAGATACAGATCTTAAGCCTTGTTCCAAACACAGGTGGAAGTCACCTCTCTGTAGCTGGCTGGCTCCTCTCTGCTCAGGTCCTGTTTCTCAAACCGGTTCTCTGAGGGCTTGTGGTAACTGTTCTAACTCTGTCTTAGGACCGTCCACAGCAATTTCTTCAGGTAAGTTCTGTTGAGTACACTCCAAGCAGACACCTGCTGAACTCCCAGTTCACTGTTCCGACTGGAAGCATCGGCAGTGTCCTAATTTCACTTGGAACTCTGTGCTTTCTGAAAACCTGCTCTGACCTGAGGATTAATGGCAATTTCCATCGGAGGTTCCTGTGCTTACACAGTGATATGAAATCCTTTAGCAGTAAATGCCGTAAAATACTCGTAATGTCCAATACAGCCTTCCCTAAAACGGACCTTTTACTAGAACTGATGGGCTCTTATATGATTTGCTGTTCAGAGGCTTCGCAGTGGCCCTGCGTCTCAGAGCCTAGGATCCGGGAGGGGATCCAGGCTGCTGAGGCCCCACTCGTGCCAGACTCCCTCGTGTGGCCCCTGCCGAAGAAAGCTGGGTGTGGGCCCGACACTCCAGGGCCATCCACATTGAGTGTTAGGGCATCGCAGGGGACGTGCTGCACATTCCTTAGCAGTGAGTAACACTCCGGTGGCCACTGTCTTGCTGTCTGCATCACCCAGCGTCTTTCCTGGGGTCTCCCGAGCATCCTCTTCGGGCGTCTTACCCGAAATTCTGTTCATCCTGCCACACCAGTTCTGCTGACCAACAGTGCCCAGAAGGCTCTGGCAGGGCATCTTACCCATGTAGAGGAAAGGTTGAGATCGCTTAGTCCCCAAGACCTCTAATCACTTGTTTTACTGAATAATCAATGCGTCCGTGAGAGCACCAGCGATCCTGAAGGAAATTTCGGAGGAACCAACTACCAGGTCTGAAGAGTAAATATTTCGCCTCCGCTGAGCAATGCAGCCATTAGCCATTGGCTGGTGTTGGTTCCTTTACCACGTACTTAACCCAAATAAGGAATCTATGTGCACACAGGTGCTCTCATGCCTACTCAAGGGCTACAAATTCTCATGTAATTTATTTTTTACATTAATTCTACCAAAAACAAACCTATCATGCTTTCACTGCTAGAGCTCGAAATATTTCTAAATTTCTGTAGTTCAAGGGTGTCGTCATTCTTCCCCTTTTCCATCATGCCTTGTATGTAACAATATCTATAAGTAACAGACTTAGTATTCATTTATTATTTCAGTGGAAATCTTGGAATCATTTGGTCATGTTCCAAATGACATATCCATGTTACACTTACAAATGCATTTTGGGAGAATTATTTTTGTGTGAAACAAAATTACAAATATTTAAGCAATGACAGCTGTTTGAAAGATTGTTGAAAGAAAATTTTTCTCAGAAACAACAAACTCAGGAAGGTGTAAATCCCCCACCACAAACCTGCTATCCTCACTGTGTTTGGCGAAAATGGGATGTTTTTAACATCCTCATTAGCGTGTGATTTTGCTGGCAAGAGAGCCGTGAGAAAAGAACCCTCGTGCACGCGTGGAGGGAAATATGCCACACACATCCTGGAAACACCTCGGCCATATACCTACAATGCTCGCCAAGCACACGTTCTACTCTTTGACTCATTAATTTCACTGCCGGGAGTCTAACTTAAAAATATTATCAGAGAGACATTTAACATTTATGGACAAGTTCACTGTGCTGTTTGGCAAAAAATCAAAAGTAACCTAAATTAGGGTTTGTTCAAATGACAGGTTATCTAGCTGCTAAAGGCAATGTATGTGTGAAGAACTGTTGATGACAGATAAAATGTTCCTGATATCGAGCAGGGAGACAGAGTAGGGTCGTAAGTGCTGTGTTCAGTGTGACCAAAAGCACCACGTAAAATATACACAGTTACATACACCGCAGAAACACACATGCCGGCATGTACCTGTGTGGCAGGCAAGGGGACTAACCAACCTGGTTAAGTCCTAGCTGTGCTGCATTCCAGCTGCTCACCTGGAGAACAGGGATAACGGGGCCTACCTGACAGAGCTGAGTCCACACTGAGTGGGTATCCTGACCCGGCTTAGCATCGGGCCCGGCACATCGCAAGCACCCACAGCCTACTTGCCACCCTAAGCAGCATCAGCACAGAAAACGCCCAGGGGCCGACAGGGGCTGTCTCTGGCTGCCAGCATTCCAGGCCCTTTTCATTTTCTCCTCTGTGCCCTTTTGGTTTTCCAAAGTTTCTCCAACAAGCAGAACGGAATCGGAAAGGAAAATGCGTTATAAAGACAGACTGCATGCTTGCTTGCTTGCTTATTAGTGTCTGCTATGTGTGGGCGTAGGTGAGCCCAGGAAGGGGGCTGCAGGCTGGTGGAGGGCCGGCCAAGCCTCGCGTGCGTTCCGCTCGGCTCTGCGTGCCCGTCGCTGCTGCCCTCCTTGCAAACCTCGCTACTCACAGGCGCGGTGCCGCGGAAGCCGTCCTCGCCCGTGTTGGTCACAGGAAACTCGCCCTGCCAAAGGTTGGCATAGTGCTGGCCTCTCGGCTGCAGCTTGTTGCCCCAGGGGAAGAGTCTGTCGGGAGAGACACAGGCGTCAGGCAGCCTGGCACACAGGTGCAGGCTTCGGGGCTGCGGTCAAGGGCGGGAGTGCAATGAAACCGGGCCCACTGCTGGCTCGCTCTGAGTGAGCTATTTTGGTTTTCTTTTAAGTATATAAATAAATAAAGCTTTTCATCCGGGTATTTTTTTCTCTTCTGCATAACTAGCTCATGTCACATTCACAACAACCTCAGGAGGCCTGAAATAAATCACGTAACTAAAAGGACTCGGAGAAGGCTGGGGTAGCCGGCATCGTTCTGCACTTATATGGTAGCGTGATCAGGCACCGTCACACCACACGTTCATAAAGGCTTCGCTGTTTTAAGGAGCCTTGCCTAGAAGATGTGACCCAAACATGCGCCTTCTATCTCATGGCTCTGGAAGTGGAGAAGCACCACTGCCACCGGAGACGTCTAATGTGAGTGAATGCTAAGGCAAGGCAGCTGGCCCGCAGGCTCTAAGGAAGACCATGTAACCCGGGGGCCTGGACTGCTGGGGCGTTTAGGGGCTGCAGGGCGCCACCTCGCCAGACACTTGGCTTTGTGGGGCTGGGAGGGGTTGGTGGCCCACCCAGCGGAGTCTCCCTAGGAACTTCACGGACATGAGGAAAGCCCGGGACGAGACAGCTGTGGTGGTCATTTAAACCGACATTCTAACCAAAGCCAGTCCCCCAGGTTCAGGACGAGCCCCTCCGAGTGCGTACCTGTTCTGCAGGCCTCCTCGACAGCTGTACTCCCACTCAGCCTCCGTGGGCAAGCGCTTTCCGGCCCACGCACAGTAGGCCACGGCGTCGTGCCAGGAGACGTGGAGAACCGGGTGGTCTTGCCTGGGGAGAGCGAGAGCGCCGCTGGAACAGGGAACAGGACCCGGCTTCCTAAGTACTCGCAGTCACCCTCAGTTCACTCTGTGACACTGAGGCGGTCCTGGTCCCCAACGCGAGCCCCAGCCAGACCACATCTGTCACCCTCCACCACGGGATTCTGACATCCCAGGCTCCCAAGTGGGTGATAATTCCTCGTAGAAGTAGACTCAAAACATTTCTTCACTTTGCAGGGAGGCCTAGACCCCCACAGAATCTCACCTGGTCGCTTGGTAGGTGGCTGTGGAGATACACAGCCCAGGTACCCCTTTAAGGAACCGGTGCTGCCCCAGCCGCCAGGAGTGCTGTCAGCCGAAGTTTCCAGCCGCCGGCTCCCTCGGGGCCTTCCACAGCTGCAGAGAGCCAGCTCAGAGCCGCCAAGGACTAACCACAGCAGGGGCAGAAGGCCCAGCCATTTCGGCCACCTGAGCCCAACCCCATGGGCTACATACACCCCAGGGCCCCTGCGGGGTTGGCTGGGACTCCCTGGGCCTGCACTGTAGTCATGGCTTCACCCCCTGCCCCGCCTGCTTTCTCCCTGTCCCTCCCGCGGGTGTGGGCCCCTCCTAAGTGCTCTGCACCCCAAGCTCTATCTCAGCGTCTGTGTCCAGAGAACCCAACCAGTGACACTTGCCTTTAAACTTTGGGTCTTTCTACTACAGATTAGCCAGCTAATCTGCCTCACTCTAGCAGATGCCAAGCAAGCGTTTATTTTTTCTAAGGGTACAGAAGGGTGAGGAAGGTCGGGTTAAGGTTGCAAACAGGAGATACGCACATTTACCCAGCACCATGTCACTTTAATTCCCCACTCACTCTTCCAAGTGGACACATATTCCTCCTGCACCCCTCAGACAGCTTTGAATTCCCTGCAGCAATTATACCACGACTTCCATCTATTCTTCCAACGATGTTTATTGAGTGCCTGTTACGTGCCAGCCACTGCTTTTAGCACTGCTCTTCTCAGAAGATGGGCTCAGTCAGTACAGCAGCACACCCCTCTGAGCTTCCCTTATCCCCTTAGCTTTCTCTTCTACTATTAAATTCAGGAAGGGAAATGGTCATTGGGAGCTAAGAGGAACCCCAGAACCGCACGCGTGGCCTTCCACCTCTCAGCCTCTTCCCACCACGGAGGCTGCCAACTCGGGCTGTGCCAGATCCCCACCATGTCTCAAGGGGCTATGGCCCGACGGCTGAGCTCCACGTACTCCCAGGTCCCCGACAATGAGGTCAGGACCCGAAAATGTTGGCAAAAATAGAGGCTGAAAATCCCATCCGAAAAAGTGGGTTAGGAGAGCAGGTTTCTTGGGCTGCTGAGAGGCTGAGTCCTGACCCAAACCCCCCTCCATCTCCAGGGCTTAACGTGCGATGCTATTTTTGCTTGAGATAATTATTTCCTTGCCACCCCAGAGACGTGCTGACCGACTTGCGGCCCTGCGTTTTTTCAGTCAGATGGAAGCTTCGAAATATGTCAGTCAGGACTGGAGGGAGGAACAGGGGCCCTTCCGCCAAGGCTGGAGCGTGTGCCGGGCACCTGGCACCTGGCACCTCACAACCACTCATCCATAGACGGTCTTCCTCACCCTGCCCCGCCCGTGAGAGGGGCACACGGACAAGACTAAACATGTCATGAGATTTGTAACTGGCCTACAAAGGGGAAAACAAATCTACACGACACAACTTTTTGACAGGACAGAGGCGCTTATTAGGAGCCTCTATGAGCTCGGCGGTGTTTGGGGCTTTACGTACATTATTTCCTGCCATTTCACTGTCCTACCAATCAGAGTTTGTCGCTCTCATCCTTTTTCAGGTGCAGATGGCCACTGGGTGCCTTCGCCAGGCACAGGACTCTGCTTGGGAAGGGAGCACACCCGGGACCCCGGCCTCACCTGTGCAGCAGAGTCGAGCCGGGCCCTTCCGGGTGCCTCCAGTCCGCGCCTTTCACAGGTAACCACCAGGGAGCAGCTGCGACCTCAAAGCAACCCGAACAAGCTGAGGTTAGCGACAGCGGCTCTACAAAAATACTGACTCAGTGCATGCAGCGAAAATCTCACCGTCTTCAGCTTCCATTGGAGCTACCACATACCTTTACCAGCGCATTGAAAAATACAGATTTACATGCAAGGAAATCTTTAGCCAAAAAGTATTGTTTCACATCACAAAGCACCACAGTGACCACATCAGTATGTATTTAAATGGTGTGTATTTCCAAGAATTGCTTTAAATGCACTGCTAGTTAATCCTCCACAATGTCTAACGAGTGAGAGACGGGTAGTGCTGCTCCTGGTTAAAAGATGGGGAGACAGGGGTGACCTTACGATGGAGAGCTGGGCTGAAAGTCAGCCAAGGTGGGCAGAGATCAAGTGGAAGCCCAGGGTAGATAGCGAGGGTGCTTTCAGGCAACGCCGGTTCCCTTTCCAGCCCTAAACTAGCTGTGTGGCCCTGGGCAGGCTCCCTCAGTGTCCTCACCCCCAACATGGGAGCAGCCCTGCCTCACCGACGCCCTCCGACTACAGAGGAGGCCGGAGGCCGACGCCGGCAGGACTGGGAAGTGCTCGGCCAACTGTTCCCAGGACCCTAACCCTACCTTACCATTCTGTGAACACAAGGAACAACAGCAAGTGGTCCTCCTTTAGTGACTGGCTCAGAACTTGGCTTTGGAGCCAAAGATTTGAAACATGGCTCTGCCACTCACCGTATAACCCTTGGCACCTACTGACCCTCTCAAAGCCCGTTTTCTCCTTTGTAGATGGAGACAGAACAATTCCTACCTCACAAGGAGGGACTGTGCCGTACACAAGGACTTACGACCATGCTGGCACCGAGCGAGCCCTCAGGAAAGGGCCAGCATCAAGCATGGCGTCCTGACAGGCAGGCAGGACCGGACAGCCACAGACCACCACCATCGTCACGGTCGCCAATACTAACTGAGGAGCAGAGGGGTGCACATGACTCTTCTAATGTCAACTGGGGCAGACTCAAGGTCATCCCCAGGGCACTCCCTGGCATCCTGAGGAGCTCAGATGAGGGGACGAGAAAGGGGTTGTGTTCCCACCGACAATGGCAGCAATCACTGAACACACCAAACCCTGTTCCCGTCCCTTCTTCTTTTCACATCAGCACAATCAAAACATTCATGGAGGGCCGGCCGAGTGGCTCAGTTGGTTAAGAGCTCGCTCAAGAGTTTGAGCTCTGAGCAACAGCGGTTCCAGTCCAGCCCGAGCTGAGCAGCCGCTGAGCTGCCAACAGGTAGCAGGATGGCTCAGCTAAAAAAACAAACAAACAAACAAAACATTCATGGTATTCTAATCACAATTTGATGGAAAAAGCCAGATTCTTTCACTTTTCAACAAAAGAGGCATTATGTCCTCAAAGGGCATTACTGCAAGGAGTTTTCTTTTTCAGAGAGCAGGAGAGGTGACAGCAGTGGCTTCTTCCTGCATCACCTGTGGCGTGCCACAAACTTTAATCCAAGGTGCTCTCCTGATGGGACTGCTTGATGTTTAGGTGCCAGTGACACGTAATTCATTGCCTGTCAGGACAGGACGTGCAGAGAAAGCCAGGTTACCTCCTTGTGTCCCAGTATCTTCCGATCATTCATCCAACTCTACCCCGCCCCCAGCACTGATAAGCTAAGCTACCAGAAGGTTCTATTTCTTAAATTAAAAAAAAAAAAAACCTAAAAGAACTGAAAAAGACAAATATGGCGGAATGTTAACCTTAGTTCCATCTGGGCAGTAGAAACTAGCACGCCTGTTTTTCTCGTACCTTTGTGTTTTGAAACGTTTCATCATTAGCAACTGAGAAAGAAGCTGCTTTATTAAAGCTGTTCTCCTACGATAGACATTTGGGTAGTCTCCACTTCGGGGCTATCAGGAGTTGTGCCACTCCTCTCAACATTCTGAAGAGCTCATGACATGGGGTTCATGCACACGCACCTCTGTTGATGGCACGCCGTGGAGTGGAACTGCTGGGGCTCAGGGGTTCAGTACACACGTGCACAGCTGTAGCAGAGACGGCCAAACACAGGCCTTCTGAGCAGAAGGCTCCAGGCGTCCCACCCCTTCTTCGTGGGGGCGCGCGTGGACTTGGCTTACGGACAGCAGACCCAAGGGCAACTGCTGCAGCCGCCTCTCAGGGCGTGCCCTGTCCCCTTCCCTTCGGTCCTCTCTGGTCACGAACGCTTATTGAGACCCGCTATCTGCCAGGTGCCGAGCCTAATTCCCAAGGGGGTCTTCCACTCCCAGCAGCCCTCAGCATGGTTTCAGACACTTGGCATATTGACGGTTTTTAGATTATTTATCTTATTTATTTCTCTTAGTCAACGGCTACCAAGTGGGGTACAGAGTGTGAACCCAGTCACCTCATTTTTCCTTCAGAAATGTCTACGAACTCCAATTGGTGGGGCCCGGCACCACCTTACACACGCCAGCGCTTAGCTCCGATTCAGTTTCCCCCCATTGTAGACACACACTCTCTCATCCTAGAAAACTGCTTTTCATTTCTCCCAGCATCCCTTTTTTCTGACATCTTTCACACTACCTTAGAAACCCATCCAAAACGGACCACTAGCTTACACGGCTTGGAATCAGAGGGCCACGCAATGATCATCTATCTCTGGGACGTGTGCAGCGAAACAGGGCGAGCAGCCGGGGGGAGGGGACCCCGTGAGAACACTGCCCTCGGCCCACAGCCACAGCCTGGGCTTTCTCCAACAGTCAGACCTGAAGTGAGCATGCAAACGTATATGCACAGTATTATAATATTATTGCTATTTAAAAATTACCAAATAACCCATCCTTGATATCCATCCATCTACAGGAAAACTATACAATTATCAAAAGACACTCCAATGTGGAAATATGTATATGTCATAAAGATAGCCTGTAGAATAGAATACATTTGGTTGTTTTTCTGTAAAATGTATGCATATGAATGTATGTTATTATAATCAGAAGAAAAAAGTCTGAAAGAATATACACGCATTTTTTTTAAACAGGGTCAAGGTCTGGGGGGTAAGATTCCACTTTTCAGAAAGAACGTGTTACTATAACGGGATTTCTCCATTCGCCTCTCCTGACACAGGAGGCCCGGTGATTCCTCGGTGGAGGGGGCCGTCCTGCGCACTGCAGGACACTTAGCAGCCTCCCTGTCCTCTCCCCACCGGACTCCACCAGCTCCCTCCACACACCCAACTGTAACAACCAAAATGTCTCCAGATATTGCCAAATGTCCCCTGGGAGGAGCAAGATAACCCACTGCGCTACGATAATCTGAAAAAAAGACTGTTCTTAAATGTTAATATATAGCTCTTCGTGGCACAATGGTAAGACCAGCCTCCCTGGGGCCAGGCTGCCCAAGCCTGAACCATAGCACCACCATTGAAAGCTGCATGATGTTGGGCTCATTTCACCTCTCTGGGCCTCAGTTTCCTCATCTGTAAAATGGGAACAGCACCACTACTCCCCATTTCCTTGGGTTGCTGTGAGGATTAAACAGGGAAGTCTGTGTAAAGAGCTCAGAACAGTCCCGGGTACACAGTAAGAATCACAGACGTGTCAGCTATCACTAGCACTATTATTCATGTATGTTACTGCATGTTACAATATTCTCTAAGAATTTTCAAAGAACATATATTCTAATTAGTGAAAATCTGTCCCCAGTACGTCTTCAGCATGAGCCCCGGCCACCTGCCCACTCACCCTTCTCAGGAGACTGATGGGCTGAGCAAAGGGTCAGAACAGGTGTCGTTCCCAAAGGAGTGTCAGGAAGAGCACGTGTTGTCATGCGCTATCGCAGTCATGATGAGAGGCGCTGCACGGACTCTCAGCCACTCCCTGAAGCAGGCAGCACCGTGGGAGTGGGGCAGGGGAGGGGTGGGGGGAAACAGAGGGCAGGAGGCATTCCATTCACCAAGCCGCAGACTAGACAGAGCTCGGGGGCTGCAGGAGCACCACACCGATGCCCGTCTGTGCCCATGTGATGGTCAGGTGCAGAGTCAGGAACCCTTCCCCATGTGACACATGAACAAAGAAAGACAAGTCACGGAAGTCACCCACAACACAGGGACACCATTCCAGTCAAGGTGCCCGGGGAAATCCACGATGTTCTCTGGCCAAATTTATGCAAATCCCATCCAATGACACAAGATGGCTTCCTTTTCTACACGCTGCTGTTAACGCCATGTTTTTAAAAACGTGTTCTTAAATTCCTGGTCATGTCTTGAAAATAAATACTATTCTACTTTGCTTAGGTGCTTATGAGATAAACATCTTTTGAGAATCACATATGAGCCAGTTAATCAAGGTTATATTGCAAATCATGCCATCGCTTACTCCTTTTAACAGGAATAATCTTCAGGTGTGTTGTGTGCGGGTACCAGCAGCAACGTGAGTAGACAGGCCTCTGTCCTAAGCCTCATCCTAAAGAGAAAGCTATTCTGGATGTGGTTGCCCACTCACATGTTTTCTGTTCAATTGAGACACTTCTAGAATTACGGCATTCCCTTATATCCAGGGGGAAAAGGACTTGAACGTGACCTATTTCGAGCCAACCATCTCCATAGCAACTGTCTTGGGTTTAAGTTGAAACAGCTGTCTGGACCAGACAGCCAGTGACCAATTACAATGTAAATCGGATGCATGTGAGCACTGATGTCCCTTGAGAAATGGACTTCGAAGAGCAGAGGCAATTTTTCCCATCTCTCCCCGGGGACACAACGAGACGTGTAGTAACCGCTTACAGAAAAGAAAAAGGAAGCTAGCGAGGTGCCTTCATCTCGCCAGAGGTGATCAATGATACTTTGCACACACACACACACAGTCTAGAACCAAGTCGGCACAGGAAAAGGATAGAGCACTGTGTACTTACGCATATTCAAGAGTAAAGACGGCAAGTTCACAACTTTACAACTGTTCTCTTAAAATTAAATGCGTTATGACAAGCAAATTCAAAAGATGGACGTGTCTCAAAACGTAGTATAAACATGACAGATGCCCCTATAAAAACAGCCTGGGAGAATTTTTCAACTGGCACCAGTGAACAATGAGAAACTGCAGATCTACTCAAATTCATGAAGTATAAATAAAACCTGAGGAGAATCTAACAATTGAAGGAATTAAATGGAATAGAAGACACACCGTGACTAAAAATCTCTTTGTTCAGCACCCACTACAAATGTGGAAAGTGGAGAACGAGGCTTGAAAAACAGAACAAAAACAAATTCATCATTAAAATAGATAGGTAGTCAAGTCTGACAACTTAGTTCAAATTAATCCTAATCAGGTACCTTGATTACTTAATAGAACGTGTGAGAAAAATGCTGCTTTTTCAAATAGAGTATAAATATTTATGACATTTAGAGCAAATCTGAAAATTTTCAATACATTTTGCCTCAGTTCTTAGTGAAATTCCTCGAGCTAGAATACAGTGCATTCTCAGGGCACCAGTGGGCGTATTCAGACACTCAGGACGAGTCCTCAGGAGAGGCCTGTAGAAAGTGTGCAGAACACAGGCCCAAGGGATCTCTGGGCTCAGAGAGCGCTGGAAAGCGACCCAGTTGACTCATTCTCAGTTGAGATCTGCACAAATATGGGGAAAGTTGATGTGAGCTTTTCAATAAATTAATAGAAACAAGAGAAAAGCATTTTCTTATCGTCCAAAAATAATGTTTTACTTCTTTAGGCAAAGAGCTGACCGTGTAAATTGACAGCACCTATCAGAAACGTAACTGGACAACACTCAGCAAAAGGCCACATCACACACATACCCAGCGAGGAGACCACTGAGTCCCGTGTCACATACGCATACGAAGAAATGCAACGTAGTCATTAAAAATTACATGCAGGGACAATGTAATTGTTGAGAGAGAACTTAGATCCAGTTGCTGCTGTATCCACAGCACTTAGAACGCTGCCTGGCCCAAAGCACAGACTGGATAAACATCTGTTTAATGAATAAACTCACCTGTTCCTGAGGTTTCTATGGTTTTCAAACCCCTTTCCACCTTGGCTGAGCCTCTTCTGGGTAAACACCAATTTGGAGTATTTCCTTTGAGTGGGATATCCTTTTTTATACAGAGAGTATCAGCCCTGGCTTGGGGGGGTTTACACAATCTCTACAAAAGGTGCCACCCTCGACTACCTGTTTCCCGTCTGGGGCCATGGCTGCCTCTTCCAGAAAAGGAAGGCCTTTTGCTGGATGATTCTGAAAGCTCCATCCCTCGTAAGTTCTCATTTTTGCCTAAGTTTCTCTTAAAGCTGGACATCCCTTGGCATGACTCCCTACTCGCTGGTCTATCTTGGTCTCGCCATGGAGGCTCACGATGCAAACGCAATGTTTGGGAGGTAGGGGTGTCAGAATAACTTTTATTTCTTAATCCAAGTCCGACCTCAAAAGACCCTTGTCTTGCAAAGAAACTTAAGGACGCCTTAAACAGATATTTCAGATCTGAGCCTCTGGGGCCACAGCACGCCTCACTCATGCGCACTCTGATCGGCTGTCTTACTTTGGAGCAGGGTGGAAAAAACATTGCGTCTGTTATCCTACTCGACTGGGTTCTCGCCTTCCAGGGTTATCATGCTTTTTGCTTCCTGAGCCACACACTGACTCCTGGGTCAGGTAGACAAGCACTCTTTTCAAAAGCAGACACAAAGTACGGCTGTGTGGCCGTGCTCCCTTCTTATCTTATCCAATCAGCCATCCCTGGGTGGCCTTTCCCAAATAACTCACTCACCGTGAACCCAGCTCAACCCTGATGACCAGGCCAGCGTTCTCCTGCCAGGGAAAAGCTGACTGTCCAACACGAAACGGGTCATACCAGGTCTGAGCTCGCAGCGTTCAAAAACTAAATGCTCCAACAGGTGGTACCAAATGGCCTTCCTTTTTTTATTTAACAAGTATTTATTAAGTGACAGCTACTCTGCAAGGGATGCAGATGCAAACCCACCCACCTTCATGGGGCATATCTGGTGAAGGGAAAGGCATTAGACCGACACCGATACAAATGATTCTAAGTGAAATCAATGCCATGAAAGGAAGGCACGAGAAGCCATAAGACAAATCAATGGAATAACCTAAATCTGGAATGTGGGACGACAGAAGGGCATTTTAGTTTTGATTTTTTTTTTTTTTAAGCTGAGCCATCCTGCTACCTGTTGGCAGCTCAGCGGCTGCTCAGCTCGGGCTGGACTCGAACCACTGTTGCTCAGAGCTCAAACTCTTGAGCGAGCTCTTAACCAACTGAGCCACTCGGCCGGCCCCAGAAGGGCATTTTAAATGGAATTCCCAGAGTGCGCTTAGCTGAGACCAGACAGCGCACAGCTGAATGGGGGACCCAGAGCACAGGGGCGCAGTAAGCCCTCCGCCAGACACTTTGCCCTCGCTGATCCCCAAATGAGTTCTTCCTCGTCTGCAAGGCTTCCTCAAGGCCTCTTCCCCCCCAGGCCTCCCCCGGTCCACCTGACACATGCAGCTTTCCAGGCACCTCCCCCAACTGTTCACCAGGACTCTTAACCACAGCGCCTGCTGAATTTGAAGCCCCTCGTAATACTTTTCGCATTTTGTCATTTCACACTACCTGGACACTCCAGGATGCTATGGATTTCATATACTCTTATTCTTTTCGATAATTTTTTAACAAATGATATATGTGTTTTCACTTTTGTTTCTCTAACATAGTTGATATAAAATATTCATAAATCAGGTTAACAAAATACACCTAATCTTGGTTCAGAGTCTATGTCCCCGCATTCCCTAGACTGAGACACTAAGGGACAGGGGGGACCTTTCATCCTGAGTTCTCAGGGACAGCACGGCACCTAGAAGACATCTCTGCTGTTTGCTAAAAACCAGACCACATTTTAAGGCAGAGAGCAAATCTTCAGACAGAGGGAGCTAGACTCATTTCCATCCTTAGGAGAAGTCAAAGAACAGACCCCCTGAAGGATGGCAGACACTCTAGGAGCATGAGTCCAAACGACAGCTCAAAAGCCATGTGATGGTACACACACAAAAGTGATGTCACTGTACACACCCAAAGACGCCTGACCACCGGTGCTCATGGCAGCACTAGTCACAGCAGCCAGAACAGCCATTGGCTCTTAAATAGCTGGAAACCACCAAGTGTCTGTCCATGGACAGATGAATGGATAGACAAAATGTGGAACATTGCTCAGTCTTAAAAAGGAATGAAATTCTGACACATGCCACAACATGAATAAACCTTGAAGATATTATGCCAAGTGAAAGAAGCCAGAGAGAAAAGGCCAAATATTGTTAGATTCCACTTCTCTGAGGCATCTAGAACAAATGAATTTATAGAGACACAAAGTATAACCCAGGTTACCAGGGATGGAAGGAAGGAAGAATGGGAAGTTGTTGTTTAATGGGCACAGAGTTTCGCTTCTGTTTGGGATGGTGAACAAGTTCTGAAAATGTAGAGTGTGGATGGCTGCACACACTGGGAATGTACTCAATACCAATGAAATGTACATTTAAGAATGGTTAAAATGATAAATCTCAGGTTATGTATGTTTTATCACCCCGCCAAGACATACATCTATATCTCACTGATCTATGCCTCCAGCCAAGGACTCTGAGCTTATCCAAGAGGATATTTATTCCACATTAGCCAATCCTTTCAAAATATCACTGGAACTTGGCAGAGTGCTGTGTATGGCATTAGCAGTGCTCACAAACGGGCAACAGTAAAGCAAAAGAAATTCAACTCAGTTTTCAATTAGACCAGGTAAAGAGACAGTTCACTGGAAGAAACCAGAATAGTGACATTTAAAGGCTGTACTCGATGGTTATGTGTACAGTATTTCACTTGGTCTTTACAATACTCTGCTGGGTACGCACTATTATCCCTATAAGGAATGGGTCAAAACAAGTAAAATGATATAATAGTTACAATGATAAAAACAAAAATATTGGGGTGTCGGAAAAGTCATGATGCATTTTTTTCTATGTTTTTCGTTGCAAAAATGTGTCATGACTTTTCCGACAACCCAATAACTGCAGTGCTGTGCTGGCATGAAAGGAGTGAGCAAACAGAGCTACCAAGTGGGCAGTGGGGCATCAGAACTTGGGGTCTGCACCTAACTAACCAGGTTATCTGGTTGATTATCTTTAGAAAGGGGTGTGTGGAGTAGGACATTCTTCAGAGAATTATAGCAGGACCGAAGACTCAATACGGAAGGAAAAAGAAAATGAAGACATGGCCCAAGATGACCCAGATGTTGGAATTATCAGACAAAGGCTTTAAAGCAGCTACTACCATCAGCTACGAGGTAAAGGTAATCTCTTGAAATGAATAGAGGGGAGTTCCTCAGCCAAGAAAGAAGCTATTTTTAAAAAGGAAAGTTTAGAATTGCAAAATACAATATCTGAAAAAAAAATTCACTAGATAGGCTCAAGAACAGAATGAAAATGACAGAGAAAATAGGCAACTTGAAGACATCAACAGAAAGTACACAACCTGATAAACAGAACAAAAAAACCTATTTTAAAACAATGAACAAAGCCAAGAAACCTCTAGCATAATACCTAATATTCATACACTGGGGTCCCAAAAAGAGAAGAGAGATTGGTGTTGGGAAAAAAAAATTGGAATGATGGCTGAAAACTCCATACATATGGTTAAAGACATAAATTTAACAGACACAAGAACCTCAACAAACCCCAAAGAGGATAATCTCTAAGAAAAAAAATGTCCAAATACATCATAATCAAACTGCAAAAGACAAAAGATTTTTTTAAATATTGAAAGAAGCCAGAAATGATACAATACATATAAGGGAACAGTGATTCAAATGACTGTTATCAGAAATCACATGATCAAAAAGAGCACAACAACATTTGCAAGTGATGAAAGAAAAGAACTTCAGTCCAGAACTCTGTATCCAGTGAAAATATCCTTCAGGAATGCAGGTGAAACAAAGACATTCTCAGATGAAGAAAAACGAGGAGAATTCATAACATAAGACTTGCTCCAAAAGGAAGTTTTTTAGGCTAAAGGGAAATGATACGGGAGGGAAGCATGGAACTCCAGGAATGAAAGGGGAGAAACAGAAATGGTTTGGGTAAAGATAATAAGTCATTTTTCTTCTCTAAAGTAAAAAAAAAAAAAAAATGTGTAAGTGTTTGCAAGCAGAAATTATAAACTGTTTTGGGTCTTTTCAATGTTTATAGATGTACTACGTATGACAACTGTAACATGAGGGGAAAGTAAAGAAACCTATAGGGTTGGTTATAAGGCATCTATATTTACTTCAAGTGTTAAAATGTTAACTCTACAGTACACTGTGGATACACTATGAAACTTGTGGGACTAAAGAGATCACTTTGAAAGAAATCAGTAGACTTTTAGTTTTATATTCCATTAAAAAAGAGGACTCAAAAGTTTTAAACTGATTATCAAACTTAAGAAGTCAAAAAAAGAAGAGCGAAGAAGATAAATGACTTTACCCCAAGCCAGCTGGTAAACAGCAGAGCTGAGTGAGATTCAAAACCACGTCTCTCTGACACAAAGGCTGCCTGCCATCTTTTCTGTATGGCTTCTCCGAATAAACAAGCCCCAAACCAGTTTGAAAAAGAAAAGTCTTGGTGATCGTGTAAAAGAAACCTTCTTAAAGCTGAACTAAGGTTGCTCAGAGAAATGCTGGTTTAGCTACAAGAAAAGTAAAACGTGGAACTTCCAAAATGATGCCCAGCCACTTATCCACCGGGCACATGTTCTGAGTTATTCTAATTTAATCTTCCTATGTACTGGAACTTGCCTTTCTAACCACTTTCTGGCTTGGTTTACACTGTAGTTCACTCACTAAAGTTCTTCTAAACATTTTTTTGGGGGTGTGACCTCAGATTCTTGCTGGGGCTCAAGGCATCTCTCATTAGGTAACTGAATCATATCCTCACTAATGGCTCTTTCTAGCTTAGTTGCCATTATATAAGAGAGGGCAGGCTGCAATAGTCCTTGCCTTTCACCCTGGCTCAGGTTATTTGCTACCATCCAAATAACAAAGCACCCAGCACTATTTGGACAGCTATGGCTGCCTGAAAATTGTTTTTTTACTTTAAAAAAAGAAGGCTTGGTAATTCTGATTCCTCACTGAAATTAGCTTCAGTTGAAAAGAACGTCTCAAAATAGCTTACCCGCTTCCATTACCAAGGACACATATTCAGGGATTTTTTTCCTTATAATATTAGCAATTTAGAAAATGCCAAACCACAAACCAAGAGATAATCACTGTTTCTCAGGCTCCCACCAAGAGCAACTGTTCTCTCCCTACCCCATGGCCATTCCTCCTGTCAAAGATTTATGAGATACATTAACAACACGATTATAAAAGTGAAACATACTTTTTAGATATTAAATATTTTAAATACCATCCCTTCAACAATAGAAGGTAAAATATCCTTAAACAAAAACAACACAAAAAAGCTAGCGTTAATCCTTTCTAGAACTTATTATCTATATCTTTTAAGACCCTTGTTTCAAATTGAGCATCCAAATAATAATTACAACTAAGTAAATTTCAGCAGGCATGTGTGCTCCATTTTAAACCATCAAATCCACACAATTTCAGACATATTTTACAAGCAAACCCTGAAAGCCAGCTCAATGTTAAAATGAATAAATGATAAAAACTCTCAACAAAATGGGAATAGAGGGAACACACTGCAACATAATAAAGGCTACATATGACAAACCTGCAGCTAGCATCATACGCGATGGTGAAAAGATGAAGGCTTTTCCTCTCAGATCAGGAACGAGACAAGGATGCCCCCTCTCACTACTTTGTTCAACGCAGTGCTAAAGTCCTAGCCACAGCAATCAGATGAAACAAAGAAATGAAAGGCATCCCATTGAAAAGGAAAAAGGAAAACCGTCACTATTTGCAGATGACATGATCCTATATATGGAAAACCCTAAAAACTCCACCCAAAAAAAAAACACAAAAACTATTAGAACCAATAAATGAATTCGGTAAAGTTACAAGATACAAAATCAATATACAGAAATCTGTTGTATTTCTACACACCAACAACAAACAATCAGGAGAAATTAAGAAAACAATCCCATCTACAACTGCATCAAAAAGAATAAAATACCTAGAACTAAATTTAACCAAATAGGTGAAAGGCCTTTACTCTGAAAACTATAAGACATAAAAGAAAGAAACTGAAGAGGATACGTATAAACGGAAGGATGTCCCATGTTCATGGACTGGAAGGATTAATACTGTTAAAAATGTCCTTACTACCTAAAGCAATATACAGATTAAATGCAATCCCTCTTAAAATACCAATGGCATTCTTCTCAGAACTAGAACAACTAACTCTAAAATTTAGATGGAACCACAAAAGACCCCAACTAATCAAAGAAATCTTGAGAAAGAACAACGTGGGAGGTATCACACTCACTGATATTAAACTATACTACAGTATGGTACTACAATAAAAACATACATAGATCAATGGGACAGAACAAACAGCCCAGAAATAAACCCACACTTACATGGCTAATTAATCTATTACAAAGTAGGCAAGAATATATAATGGGGTAAAGACAGTCTCTTCAATAAGTGGTGTTTGAAAACTGGACAGACACATGCAAAAAAATGAAACTGGACCACTTTCTTATACTATAAACAAAAATACATTCAAAATGGATTAAAAACTTAAATGTAAGACCTGAAAACATAAAGCTTGTAGAAGAAAACATTGGCAGTAAACCTTCTGACATCAGTCTTACCAGTATTTATTTGGATATGTCTCCTCGATCAAGGGCAACCACAACAAAAATAAACAAATGGGACTACATCAAACTTAAAAGTTTTTGCACAGTGAAAGAAAACATTAACAAAACAAAAAGACAACCTACTAAATGGAAGAATATATTCTCAAACAATATATCCAATACCATGCTCATGGATTGGAAGAATTAATATTGCTAAAATGTCCTGGTTAATATCCAGACTATATCAGGAACTCATACAACTTAACACCAAAAAAAAACAATCTAACTAAAAAATGGGCAGAGGACCTGAATAGGCATTTCTCCAAAGAGGACATACATATTGAGAAAGTATGCTCAATGTCACTATTAGCAAAATGCAAATCAAAACCACAAGATATCATCTCACACCTGTCAAGATGGTTTCACTTATATGTGGAATCTAAAGTAATAAAACAAATCAAAACAGAAACAGACCCACAGATACAGAAAACAAGCTGATGGTGGTGAAAGGGCAGTGGGGTAAGTGGATGGGTGAAAAGAAAAGTGTATGATATCACAAATAAATGAATGAATGAAGAAATGAATAAATAAGTGGGAAGAGGACTCACAAGAACTTGAAGA
Organism: Hipposideros armiger; assembly: GCF_001890085.2. Classification (NCBI taxonomy): domain Eukaryota; kingdom Metazoa; phylum Chordata; class Mammalia; order Chiroptera; family Hipposideridae; genus Hipposideros; species Hipposideros armiger. The sequence continues at coordinate 583,162 of NW_017731833.1, read as the reverse complement.
GGCACTCACTCCAAAACAGGAAAATTTGACCTTCGAAAGGGAAGATCCCAAATGAATAAACTCATAAAATATTTTTAAATCCATAAATTCAAGAAAATATATTCTTAATCTGGTGATTATATAAATCTACATTTGTAATAAAACTACATAGAAATACACACACACACACACACACACACACACACACACAAATACTGGTGAAACCAGACGAGGCTAAGCGGGTTGGATCAACTGTCAGCTTCCTGGTTGCGAAACGGCCCTAGAGTCACACACGATGTCGTCATTGGAGGAGGCTCGGGGAAAGGTAGACAGGGTCTCTCCACACTACTTCCTACAGCTACATGTAAATCCACAGTTATCTTTAAATGTTTAATTAAAAAATATCAATTAGTCACTTTTGGAGAGTAGCAGGGAACTGATTCATTGTCTTAAAAGATGGTAAAGAATCAAGCATTGACCCTACCTTCCAACCTTTCCTATATGAACTGTACCAATGGTTAAGAAAACAGCAGGTGGAGGGGACCATCTCTACAAAAGTACCTCGACTCATAAATGAAACAAAAAAAAACAGCCCGCAGTAAACTCATTGATCTGGTCTAGGCACTGGGCACTAGCAGCAGGTACATCACAAAAGGAGGGAGAGGCACACAGTAGGAACCTGCTGGTGAAAGAACGTGCCCCTCCCGAAGGCCTTGCCACAGGGTTCAAACCCGTCTGATCAGACCGGTGCATCCGGCTGCCGGGCTGCAGGAAACGCAGAGGCCAGAAAACAGGGGAATCGCATGGCGAGAGAGCAACCAGCAAAATTCAGGCTGTGGGCAAGTCTACATGTTAAACGCCCTGGATTCTTCCAGAGATAAACTGTTCGGAAGACAGGGGAGAGGGGTGTGCCATGGAAGGGAAACCTACAGAGTAAGAGTCTCAGAGGACACGCGCGCCCTTTAAATGGGCAAGACCAAGTCACAGCCGTCCTGGGGTGTACAGCTGGTGGCACTGCTATGTATAAGGAAACACAGGGACACGTCTGCTTTAAAAGGCAGCAGAGTGGCCACTGTAGGGACAGACAGGAGCCATGGCCAGTGTGGGACACGGATGGGGCAGCTGCGCAGGGAGCGAAATTCTAACCCGACTCAGGCGGTGGTTCCGAGCGCGTCTGCCTTAGGGTAACTCATTTGCTTTGTGTGACTTCTGGTAGCTGTGTTTCATTTTACAATAAAAAGGGTTTAAATTTTTTTAAAAAAGGAACATCTCACTATTGTAACCTTACCACACATTTAAAACAATGACATTTATTTTTAAATAATTATATGAAACATTTAAAACAATTACATAAAGTAAACATTATAAAACAATTATATTTAAAATAATTGTGTGAAAGTAAACATGGTTATTACACTCTAGCTATTATAGCTACGGTAGCCTGAGGGAGGTGCCAAGGGGCGTATTTTCTGTGATAAAAAGGAGCCTAACAAGCATTAACGACCGGACAGCACCCACAGGAGACTGTCGTCGTGACTTAACCGGGGCTTGAAAGAGACCTGGAGAGGGACTTCAGCTGCCTCATCCCGCGAGTCAGGGTTATCGCACGCCTGGCCATAAGCCACCTTAACTCATGTCCTTTTTCCCTTAGAGGCAGCTCGTGCACGATCTCATCTCCTACACTGCTGGGAACACGGGGTTAAAAACAGGTCTGGAGCACGAGGGTAGTCAGACCTAAGAGGGGCTGAGAAAACAAACCTTAGCTCCCTCGGACATTAACAGGTCCGTTTTATTCCCCGACCCTTTCTAAGCACGCTTAAAAGGTTTGCTTTCCCATTGTGGGCACTGAAGCGAGTGGCCAGCACTAGTCAGTTGAGAGCTGCTTGTGCTGGTCCTGGCGACGGGCACACAAACACTTCACCAGGCACTTCCAGGGCCCCACGGAGCCCGCAGTCGGCCTCTGCCTTTCCACCTAACGCTTGTGGAGGTGCTCAGTGACGAGGGGCCCTGGATCCAAAAGCGCAAACACAAAACTCCGCGCAAAGGCCCTCCCCCATCTGAACTCCGTTATCTTGAAACAGGGACCACATCCTGAGCTGCTGACTCATCAGCACGAGGCCGATCTGACCTCAAAGCCCTTTAAAAAAAAAGAAGAGGGTATATCATATTATATAATAGGCTTGTAATATGAACTGGTAGTGAGCCGAGAAATCTGTGACAGTCTAAGGGAGCTCAGCCGTGTTTTTAAAACATTTATCTGAAACGCACACAGAGGAGAGCGAGTCTGCTTTGACCTCGTCTTTTCCCCCCACACTTGGCTACGTTCGTTTGAGAGAGAACACGAGAGCCGGGTCCGTGGAATTTCTCTGGCCCTGCTGCTCAGCAGAGAAGGGCGACGCTAGCACAGAAAGGCGACGTTCGGGCAGGAGTTGGAAGGGAACTTGAACGATGAAGGAAGATTAGAGCTGGATTCCTGCCCTCAACGCCCGTATCTGAATCCGACTCCCTCGAGTGGCTACCCCGCCTCCATTCCTCTCCCCACCAGCCTCTCCTGCCCTCTCTGCCCTCCTGGTTGTGTGAAGCCTCCCCTTCCCAGCTCACCCCCACTCCTTTCCTGCCTCCTGCTGAGACGTATGTGCAAACACCCACACATCCACGAACCCAAACAGACCTGGGTCACATCCCTGGACCCTCTGTGTGGTGGCGACATACCCCTGGGTGGAAGGGCCGGTCCCCTGGCTCGAGCTCCCATGATTATCCAGGACGAAGGGCCCTTTCACAAGTAACACTCTGATCACGTGAATTCACGATTACATAGGAAGCTGTCACTCCACACCACCACCTGACGGGATCAAGGCTTAAGAACGGAAGCTAAAAACCAGTCACATTTTAACCCGCCATTCTAGAAATGGCTGTGAGTAAATGAAACCCAGAAATGTCTAGAGCCCAGCTGCACCTGACTCAGCCCCACAGTGTGTTGCTCTGGTGACAGGACAGGAGATCAAATCAAACCCAACCTTTCAGCTACATCCTGAGCTGTGCCAGTGTCCTCAAGATAAGGTGCCCTGGCCAGTGGGCCTTTCTTCTGGGCAAATCTACAGCAACATGGGTGGGTGGTGGGGGAGGGGAGGGTGGCTTTGTCACTCAAGCCCTTTCCAACGAGCCGTAGAGAAAGACAAGAGCCTGATTCAACAGTACTTACTGCCTGTTGGATACCAGTCTTCACCTGCTCACTCAACATGCCTTCGAAGACGAAGGAGTCACCAAACTTCTCAGCCTGTAAGGAGAAAGGAAAGACAGTCCAGGGGAGGGCAGGGACGTGATTCACGGGGGCCGCTGTCTTTGCACGCTGTTAAAGAGGCTCCTTCTTGTCCAAGTAAACTGAAGTGTCTCTCGTGACTTCCCAGAGGACTCAGAAATGACCTAAAAAAGCATCTGGCTTCCTTTGAAAACAAGGGACTGTCACAGAGACCATTTTCAGTCAAGGCTCGTTTGCAGACTGGACGACATTAGCTTTTGAGAATGCAATTGTTCCTGTTGATGAAAAACATGTCCCTGAGTATTAGAAATGACTTTGGAAAATAGCCGTATTCTTTACATTTGAGATTTCACAATCTACCACTGTCCTTCATTCTGCACCTGGAATCCAGCTAAAAGAATTGCATGGTATTGTCTGCTGATAATTCTGACACATTCTGGCTCCACTAAGGTGTTAACCATGCTTATAAATGTCAAGCCTCGGATGGAACTGTATTTCAAGGGCTTTCTTCTAGCATTACTGCCTCAAGTCCGCACCTGCCTGGTTCTCTCTGTTCTGTGGGACCAGACACCCCCCGCTCGTGCCTTGGTCTCCATGACGCCGCTCTTCTAGTCTTCCTCCTCTTTCTGGTTCTTCCTGCTCCTCTCGTGAAAGCCACAGGCTCTTCCAGCCCCTAAACACTTCCTCCTCCACACCAGAGGCCCTCGGGCTTTGTTAAGTTGGGGTCACCTGACCAGCTGGTTACAGACCACACTGCCCCCCCTGCCCCCAGAGGCTGATTCGGGGGGTCTGGAGGTGAGGCCAGGGGCCTGCATGTGGGAACAGCTCAGCTGGGGTTTCTAACTAACACAGGCGGTCCAGAAGGTCAGCTTGAGATACAGGACCTACTGCTGGACAACCTCTTTCAGTCTCATCATTTGAATGACAGTCAGCACATCAGATGGCTCTCCATCTCTCCCTCCAGGCCAGTTCTGTCTTCACTGGATGGTATCCACTGCCTCCAGGATCCCTGTATTTCGGCTCCCACGTCCCGCAAGCTCCCGTTCCTGAATGGAGCGCACCACCTGCTCTCCCTCCTGTGTCCCCGTGGCACCACCTGGGCACCCAGGCCATTCCTTCAGCCAACACCACAGATCCAACACCTACCATATGCCAAGCTGTGGGCTACGTGACAGATGCGAGGTCGGTGTTAGACAGGCAGGGTCCCAGTCCTTCTAGCACTTACATGCGAAGGCACAGGCAAAAATCAAGTCAGAAAAAGAAAGCGAGAAAATAATTACAACTTCACTTGACCTTGTAAGGTAAAGAGTATTGAGAGAAGACTGCTTTGGATAGATTGAGCAGAGAACAGGTACATCTAAGCCGAGATGACTCAAGAATGAGAAGGAGCCAGCCATGCAAAACAGGGGACAGGCAACTCGAGGCGGAGGAAACATGGGCCCGCAACATGGGGAAGAGTGTGCAGCTTTCAAGGAACAGAAACAAGATCAGCCGGGCTAGAGCATGGTGAGCGAGTGGCTGTGACATGAAAGGAAGCTGGAAGGCGGAAAAGCTGTGACGTGTCGTAACAGCACGAAGCATCTGATCCAAAGCTGGGTTCTTAGCCCTTCGTGGGCCCTGGGCCCCTCTGGCAGCATGATGAAGCTTAAAGGAACCTTTTTCAGAATGAAATGTTTAAATGTATGAAATAAAATCAATATGATTACAAAGAAAACTAGTTATATCAAAATATTAATAAGGCAAATGCGTGCTACAGTAACATATATGTGCGCTTTATTAATATAACTGAATGAGAGCTAGTGGCACGTCTCCTAATTATCAATTTCTAAAGATGGGATGAAAACAAACTATCTCAAGATGTCTGCAGCAATAATAATGTGACACAAAGTGTCTGTGATACCCACTGGTGATGAAGCCATAGGTACTGCTACTGCTATGGTTGGTAGTCTGCTTCATAATTGAAGGAAATGCTAAATTTCAATGAAAATTAGTAAAAATCCAGATGTTATTTTTCCCCACCCCTGTTCCTGGATGCCCTTAGTTCTGCTTTTTCTAACCTTTATGGTAAACCCGGTCTTAGATCCTGTCCTTAGACGTCTTCTGCTAATGTCAACAGACTATTGAACAGCTGGATCTGAGAGCATCCTTACAAAACAGAAAGCATCGGACTTCCGCTTACTACAAATAGGTACAAAAAAGACACCTGCTTTGTACATTTTAGGAAATTCCAAAGAAATGTGACAATGAAAAATCAAATTTGAATGCTGTTTTGCTTCCAGCATTTACTCTCAAATTTTTTTACTATTTCTTTTTAATAAAAAAAGGACATTTGGGGCCTTGAAAAGGAAAAAACGAAAGGCCAAGGAGGGCCGGCCGAGTGGCACGATGGTTAAGAACTGGCTTGGGACGCCAGAGGGCCCCGGTTCGGATCCCACATATGGGGGCCAGTGACACTGCCCTCCACAGCTAAGATCCTGAACAACAGCTCAACCTGGAGCTGGGCTGCCGTGAGTCGCCTGCGACGGCAGAGGCTGCAGCCCCTGTGGCAGTGGGTTGCCATGGGCTGCCGTGTGTAGCCAGCAGCCAGCGTGAGCGGCCAGCAGCCAGCGTGAGCGGCCAGCAGCCGCAGTGAGCGGCCGTCCAGAAGCCGGTGACTGATCTGCCTCACCTGGGAAGAGTGCAATGATGGTGCCAACTTGGGCCAGTGAAGCAACGTCCTCCACAACTAGACTGAAGAACAAAACGACAGCAACTTGTCTGTTCCCCTTCCCCCAATTCCCCAGCACTGTTCCCATCCCCCCAATTCCCCAATAAAAATCTTTAAAAAAAAAAGGGCCAAGGACTCCACAAACAGAGCGAGGGTAAAGTCCTTTGATGAGAGAAAATGGGATGGCCACAAAACAGGTATTTTTCAGACACGTACAGAAACCTTCATAAACTAGGAGACCTCTCTCTCTTCCTATTACCATTTAGAACAGACATCCACTTTCAGGACCTGGCGCCTGGCTTTGTGACAGTGACCACAGGATGGAGCCTGGGACAGCCTGGGATGGAGTATAAGTAATCAGGCGTCAGAATAAAACCACAAAAGTGAAAAGCAGCATTTGTGCATCTATCGCTCATGAAATATGTAATGCTGCTGGAACAACTAAACTGTAATTTTGTTTTTCTTTCTTTTTTTTAAGAAATTATTGGGGAATTGAGGGAGGGGAACAGCGCTGGGGAATCAAGGAAGGGGAACAGACAAGTTGCTGTCCTTTTGTTCTTCAGTCTAGTTGTGGAGGACGTTGCTTCACTGGCCCAAGTTGGTGTTATGATCATTGTGCTCTTCCCGGGTGACGGCCTGGAGTGCCTTGGACGGCCGCTCATGGTGGCTCTTGGCCACTCATGCTGGCTGCCAGCCACTCACACCAGCTGCCAGCCACTCACGGTAGCTTAAGGCAGCCCACTGCAGCCCCACTGCAGCCTACGCCATCACCGGCAACTCACCGCAGCCCAGCTCCAGGTTGAGCTGTTGTTCACCATCTTAACTGTAGAGGGTGCAGCGTCACTGGCCCTAATGTGGATTCCGAACCCACAGCTGCTCAGAGCTGGCGTCCCAAGCCAACTCTTAACCAATGCGCCACTCGGCCGGCCCAAAACTGCAATTTTTGAGAGGGGAAAAGTGGCCTTACTTTGTGTCAGATAGCCTGAGTGGGCAGTGCACAGCCCCGCGTATTAGAGCACCAAAATGGGATAGCATAACAGTGAAGAACACGGCCCCATGTCGCACTGGCTGGGCTTGAATCCTAGCTCCCCACTCACTCGCAGCAAAACACTTTTCTAAGCCTCAGTTTGCTCCCTGAAAACTCACCTGCCTCATGGGGTTGCTCTGAGAATTCAATTCAATAAAAACATAAGCAAAATGCTTAGCACAGCGCTGGGCGCACAGTAAAAAGTGGGTAAAAAGCCAGTTCTCCCTCCCCGTCATGACCCCATTACCTCGGTCAAATAGCCAGTCGAGTTCACGAACTTCTCAAATTCAGCGTTGCTGACTTCATAGGCGTCCATGTAAAAGGCATCGATGGTGACCGTCCTCGCGGGCGCCTCCCCGTCTTGCTTTATCTGAGGGTCATCCGTGCCCATGGTAAACACGCCGGCTGGGATGGGGACCATCTGCAGGGAGAGGGGACCGGGGAGTCACGCCACAGGGCCAGACTGCACCTGTGTGAAGCTCAGACCCCCTGGCACCCAGGAAGCACCCAGGAATCAGCAAACACCAAGCACAGAAATCACTGTCAGATGAGTCAGATCACTCCATGCTCCAAAGGAAGGAAGGCCTAGTAGCAAAAAGTACAAATTCTTTAGAAAAGTAGTTTCGTTAGTCAAAACTCTACGTGGTAGATGAAAACATGTGTCCACAAAAAGGCATGCGCGCAATTGTTCACAGCGGCATACTCCTAATCGCCAAAAAGCAGGCACAACTCAATTGTCCATCGAATGATGAATGGATCAACAAAACGTGCTATGTCCATGCAATGGAATACTATTGGGCCAGAAAAAGGAATGAGGTGCCAGTACACGCTACAAACGGATGAACCTTGAAAACATTCCGCTGAGTGGAATGAATCCACACACAAAGGCCACATACTGTACGAGTCCATTCACATCAAATGCCCAGAACAGGTGAACCCAAAGAGACAGAAACAGAGGTGAGGATGGGGAATGACTGCTGAAGGGTACAGGGGTTCTTTGGGGCATTATGACATGTTCCGGAACTAGTGATGATGGCTGTGACACTGTGTGACTATACTAAAAACCACTGAATAGTAGACTTTGGAAAGGTGGATTTTGTGGTATGTCATCGATCTCAATTTTTAAAAAAACACATAATCATACCATCTGTCAGAAATATACTGTGCAGACACGTGTTACTTTCTATTCATTTGAATGAGAAGTCAACTAACTGACTTCTCAGCGGCTTAAGAATGGTCAAATCTCTGGCCTAGAAAACAAGGTTCAAATTAAGAAAGGAAATAAAAGAAACCAAAGGGGATAACGAGTGGGAATAAAGAGAGAGAATGCAGCTTAGTCGTAACAGCAGAAGAGTTAGGAAACCAAGACCAGAAGACACAGGCGTGAGCCATCCACAGCCTTTGGTTCCTACTCCCGTTTGCACCGACTGTCTCTGCGGGTGGGTCCCTTCAATGCTGTGCATGTATTTCCCAATGAAAATGGAGCTCTTTGCATCTGTGACATACGGGCAATAAATGTCCTATTGTTTGTCCAGGGTGTTACCATCATTCTAAGAATTCACAGGAACCTAGGTAGATCCCAGGCTCCTACAGAAATAAAGTTTGCGTTTCTATATCCCTAGCACCTCGCATGGTGCATCGTTCACGGCAGACACTGAAAAAAGAAAAGAAATGTTATTGACTGAACAAGTGAGGTCATGAATATAATGAGGGACTTATCATTTGAATTACTCAAGTTTGTAACAACAAAAATTCCACATCTTTGCTAGCACATGTCTGCTTCACAGACTCCTTGAGGACGGAACCACGTCCACACGTTATTCTCGTTAATTCCCCAAGGGTCTGGGGCACAAGGTTCCTCAGCCCTCAGAGGTCAGGGTCTTCTTACGCAGCTCTGCAAAGCAGCAGAAAAACAGGCCTCAGACCAAAGCTTTCAGTGCAGCCTAAAGATGATTATTAAAATGAGCCAATGGAAGGTTTCATAAAGACTTAGAAAAAAAACAAAAGCTTCCGGGCAGCAGACGTGACATGTGGGTCCTGCTCTGAGGACAGGTGTTCACCCCTCGGCCCCAGGAAGCTCTGCCCGCTGTACCTGGAGAGCCTTCCGGCGACCTCATGTCTCATCCACGTCTCCCTCAGGTGAGTGAGCACCAGCAGGGCTAAGACAATCACGTCTTCCCCGTGGGCTCCTGGCCTCGTTTTGTCTTTTTGTCTTTTATTTTTGCTCCTTTCATTAACCATCAGAGATGCCAGCCCTGAATAGGCCAAGTTTCCAGTCTGGAAGCTATAGATAAAAATAGCCCGCACTGCTCTGCATGGGTCCTCATTTCCCATTTATACTAATGAAGTGAGGTTTCCTGTCGTGCAAATATGAATGCCATTGCAGTGAAATCCAGCACATCAGGTGCCTCCCTCCAGGGGACCTTAAGCCGGGTAAAAAGAATCAATTTAACCAAGGCTTCACAGAAGGTCCAGTCAAACAACCCACTGCTCCTCGAAAGCAAGTTCTAACACCTCTGCCACCCCAGTTTCTGCCACTGCCACTCAAGCCACAGGTGCAGGCGACATCAACAATGACTAGACCTGTATCTGGGCTGCACACTCCTGCCAGGTGCAGTGGGTACCTACTACTTTTACCCACCCAGCACCAAATCCACCTGTAAAAGCCCCTGGCATGCCTTTGTTTTATTTTGCTTTTATTTTATTATTATTATTATTATTATTATTATTAGTTTCAGGTGTACAAAACAATGCACTAGTTATCCTTTTCACCCCTCACAAAGTGACAACCCCCTCCCCTATCCACTGTCCTCCCACCCCCAATATCATACATATCTATTACAATTCCATTGACTCCATTCCCACAGTATACGCCACATCCCATGACTATATATGTATTACATTATAGTTGACATATAATGTTATTCATCGGCAGCTTCAGGTGCGCAGTGCAATGGTCAGGCCGCTGCACTGTCCATGAAGTGCCTGACACCCCTTTGAAAACGTCTTCCGCTGTGTAAGGACTTGTGTCTCGGGTGGATGACTCTACCCCACCTCTTGTGACTCAGGCCTGGCCAATCACGGCATTCTTCTAGCCACAGACGTATAATTAAGGACAAGCCCATGACCCAGTCAAGTTCATGAGAACTTTTGCTGGAGCTGTGAGAAAAGAACTTTCTTTTCCAGCTATTTACCCAAAGGAGTAGGGACAGTACCTGAACATGAAGCCAACTCAGGGACAGCCACAAAGAGAGACCTGGAGGTGCCGCCTGAGGCCCCGGGTCCAGCTGTCTCTGAGGCCATATCTGCTCTTGAACTCCCAGCTCCAGGAGCCCACAGATGTCCTCTCCCACCTCTTTCCTGCTTAAGCCAGTTTTGTCTTTTCTTTCACTTGCTCCTGAGACTTTTGTCTTACACACAAAGATGAATTAAGTTTACCTGCAACTTGTTTGTATGGCTCTTCTCCTTTTCCTTTCTTTCCTCTGCTCAACCTAACCACCTAAAAAGCTAAAGGCTCAGGAGAAAGCCAGGTGAATAACAACAGAAGCATGCTCCCTGGATCGGAGCATGAACTGTGGCCTCATCTGTCTGTACAGGGCTTATCTACCTACACTGTTCTCTCCCTCCATCGCCTGCACAGACAGACGCTAACACAGATGGGATGGCATCAGAGTTTCCTCAAGCCCTGGGGTTATGCTTCCATTCAGCCCTAGGTGCCTCACCTATAAAGTGGGAGATAATTATTCTCACTGGATTCTTGGGAGGATGAGACACAGCTAAAGAATATTCTACAAAAGTGTCTTTAAAAAGTATCTGATACCCTTTAGTCTCAATATTGTAACTAACCATACACAAAAATGTAACTAATCATTCAAGAATTGTTACAGAATGCCTAAAATGTGAAGGCACTTGGGGGATACAGAGATTCAAGCAGGTCTAAAAATGCTTCCCATGTAGAATGAGATATCAGACAACTACACAAATAACGTAACATAAAAGAAAATATACAGGTTGCCATCAGACAACAACAAAATGCTGTAAGAATTTAGAGGAGAGAAAACCAGTACATCTTCCTGGAGAGAAGGTTTCATGGAAGAGATGGCAATCAAAGCATGCCTTGACACTTGGGTAAGCATGGCCCGATAAGAAACATCCTCAGACAGGACACAGAGGCTGAAATCACCCAAACATACACAGACACTACGTACAATTTTATCATCCATCATTCTAAATGCCTTTCCAACAACTGTTTTGAAAGATACATGAACATTAAAATATTTTGCTACTTTGTTACAAAATAATAAGCTATGTAGAAAATTGTTGCGATCGTTTTCTCAATGAGGGCTGTATACTTTTTTAACCAGAGGGAGCTTAAGTAAAATTTTTAAATATCTACATTGTTTCCCAGACAATTTTTACTGCCATAACTTTCCAGTGAAACTGCAAATTCCTTGAAGGTAAAGTCCAGTGCTATTTATTGGGTTGTCAGAAAAGTCATGATGCATTTTTGCAACGAGAAACAGAGAAAAAATATATCTTGACTTTTCTGACAACTTAATATTTGTGTCCCTCATCTCGCCATGTGTTCATTAAATGAATATACAAAACAAGACACACCTGAAGTGTTACACTTAAAAGTGTGAAATGTTGCCCCCAGAACTATACTTGTTTCCGTTTCCCGGAACACACCATGCACTGGCACAATGCTTTGTGACCATGCCATTCTCCTTCCTGGAATGTCCTTCTATCTGCCCATCCATCCCTAGCTCCTGACAATGTCTCCCCCAAGGCGCAGCTCAAATGTGACCTTTACTTTGAAGCACTTCCTGAATTGTCCAGGAAAAAAATGGATCCTTTCTTCCTCTCCAAGTGCTTTGTACACACTCCTTCTATAGTACTGTCACTTTAGAAAAATGATGCTTCCATGCAATGAGAGAGAGAGAGAGAGAGAGAGAGAGAGAGAGAGAGAGAGAGGACTTCCAGAGGGTAAATGCCTTGAGAGCAGGGCATAAATCTTTTCTTTATGCTCAGGATATAGGACAGTTCTATGTAATATGTATGCTAAATAAACATTGATTGAATTAAACTAAATAAACAGAAAACAAAGAAAAAATAGATTCAATACAATCTCAATCAAAATTCCAGAAAGTTATTTAATGGATATCAACAAACTGGTTGCAAAGTTTATAAGGAGAGGCAAAAGGCCCAGAATAGCCAACTCAATACAGAAGGAGAAGAACAAAGCTGGAGGACTGACAGTACCTGACTCCAAGACTTACTATAAAGCTATGGCTTTATATATAATCAAGACATAATATATAATCTATAATATATAATCAAGACAGTGTGGGGTTGGAGAAAGAAGGGACAAATAGATCAATGGAACAGACTAAAGAGCACAGAAATAGACCCACGTAAATACAGGAAACTGATCTTTGACAAAGGAGCACAGGCAATTCAATGGCGCAAAGACAGTCTCTTCAACGATGGTGCTGGGACAAGTGGACATTCACATTCAAGAAAAGAGTCTAGACACAGGCCTTACACCCTGCACAAAAATTAACTCAAAATGGAGCACTGACCAAAATGTGAAACATCAAACTCCTAGTAAATAACAAAGGGGAAAACCATGATGACTTTGGGTATCAAGATAAAACATCAAAGTCACCATCCATGAAAGACATTGCTAAACTGAACTTCATTAAAATTAAAAACTTCTGCTCTTCAAAAGACAATGTCAAGAGAATGAGAAAACAAGTCACAGGATGGTAGAAAATATTGCAGAAGACACATCTGATAAAGGACTATCATCTGAAATAGACAAAGAACTCTTAAAACTCAACAATAAGAAAACAAGCAATTCTATTTAAAAAGGGGCAAAGAACCTTAACAGACAACTCACCAAACACATACAGATGGCAACAATGCTCCACATCACACGTCAACCAAAACTGCAAATCAAAACAATAAGCTACCGCTACATTGCTATTACAACAGCCAACATCAGGAACCCTGACAACACCAATGCTAGCGAAGTGGAGAGCAACAGGAACTCTCATACATTGCTGGTGGGCATGCAAAATGGGACAACTTAGTGGTTTCTTATAAATTAAGTTCACTCTTGCCATTTGATCCAGCAATCAGACTCCTTGGTATTTAACCTAAGGAATTGAAAACTTAGGTCCACACAAAACCTGCACACGAATGTTTATAGCAGCTTTACTTATAACTTGCAAAACTTGGAAGCAAGCAAGATACCTTTCAGTAGGTGACTGGAAAAATAAACTGTGACTTGTACATCCAAACAAGGGAATGTTATTCAGCAACCAAATGAAATACGTAAGATATCAAGCCATGAAAACACATGGAGGAAACTTAAATGCATACGACAAAGTGAAAAGAGCCCAGCAGAAAAGGCCGCACACTGTATGCTTCCAACTATTCATTCTGGAAAAGGCAGAACTATGGAGACAATAAAAAGATCAGTAGTTGCCAGTGGGGAGGAGAGGATTAGGCAGATCACAGAGGATTTTTAGGGCAGTGAAAATACTTTGTATGATACTATAGTGATGGATACATGTCATTTACACATTTGTCCAAACCCATAAAATGAACACCACCAAGAGTGAACCATAAAGAAAACTATGAACTTTGGGTGATTACGACATTATCAATGTAGGTTCATCAATTGTAACATACCAGTTTGGTGAGGTATGTTGATAATAGCTGGGGAGGGAAGGGGCTGTGCAGGTGGGGGGCAGGGTGTCTGTGGGAAATCTCTGTACCTTCCTCTCAATGTTGTTGTGAACCTAAAACTGCTCTAAAATAAAATCTTTAAAATAAAGAAAAAAGGCTATCACTGCAACCATGTACCTCTCTCACAACATCACACTTCCCGAATTTATAATAAGTGGCTAAGTGTCAGGTTTAGATCAAAGTCAATCTGCACATGAACTAAAATATTTGAAACCAAGAAAAACAAGAGAGATAAAGAACTGCCTCCTATGAGGTCTTTCGTCTTGATAACAAGGCTACTTCCGGTTCAGTCACTGGGTTAAAAGTCCTCAGAGGCTGTGGGCTATGTTCTCAGCACCCGCTAGTTTATTACTATTTAGCTTGAGACCCCTCCAAACAGTATAGAAAGTGAATCCAAAAACTAGCCGAAGATGACCCACGCAGTACCCAGCCTGGACACAAGGCCACTCTAAAGGGATGGGAACATGTTCCTTTTATAGATGTGATTCAAGAAATATTGCCGCCCACATCCCATTCTGGAACCCATGGAAGTTGGAGCACGTAAATGAGCCACGTTCAGTACCGGCCAGAATTTTGAGGCGTTGAGGCTGACCAACGTGTCCACGCAAATAAGACAGATGTACTTAGGTACAACGCGGACCAACGGATGCGGGGCCTCCTCTTCAGGAGGGAGAAGCTGACTATCAATGACCCTGCAAGTCAGAGAGGAATGAAAATCAATCGTGGCCAAGACACACGACATCAGTGACCAGGGCTCCCCGCCACGCAAAAGGTAGCGCAGGGCATCCCCTGCGGAGCCTCGGGGAGCACTGTCAAGGCCTGTAGTGACACAGGATGGAGAAGCGACGAGGAAGCCGCCACCTGCCTCCCAGCGCTCCACGCCTGAGACGCACAATTCTGGCCCTGGCGCCACCCCCTCCCGGCCTAACTGGGGCAACACACGAACAGACCAGCCGCTGCGTGACTGTGACGTCAGAGCAAACCCCTGCGACCGTGGGGCAAACGAAGGGGGACGGCGGCGGGACGGGAAAAGGAGGGGAGGCCGTGGTCCCAGCTGCACGAGAGGGGGCGCCTCTTCGGGAGCCTGCAGACCCGGGCTCTCCTGGGCGAGCTGTTCCCACGGCCACAGCAGTGGGGCAACCACCTGGCAGAGGACAGGAATGCAGTAATCGTCTGTTCTTCGCCTATGCTGGCACCTACCCCGGGCAGGCGCTGTGCCAGCCCGGGACAAACGACAGCGGTAAAGCAGCGGCTGTTCGCGCGCGTTCGTGCTCCGGGGCCCGGGCCGGCAGGACGGGACCAGCCCGCGCCCACGTCCGCGGGAACAGGCGACCGAGAAGGACCCGGGACTGAGAGCGACACGCAGGCCCGGGGTCCGGATTCCGCCACAGGGCCCTGGGCTTGCACCCCGATCCATCGGGCTTGAAACGGAGACTCTCCCCC
>NW_017731833.1:565783-566993 GCF_001890085.2 Hipposideros armiger | reverse complement strand
ACGGACGCCGCGCCCGCGCCGGCCTCTTCGCCCCGCGCCGCCCCGCCCAGCAGCAAGAGCGGCGGAAGCAGGAGGACGAGCGCGAGCCCGGCGCGGGCTCCACCAGCCGGCACGACCGCGGGCGCAGCCATGTTGTCCCGCGAGCCACGTGACCCTCTGAGTCACGTGGCCCCGCCCTTCTTAAAGGGGCTGAGCCCCGGGAAGCCTGAAAGCGGACGTTGAGTTACCTACCCTGTCTCCAGGTGCCTCTTTTTTGGTGCACCCCTCCTTGGCTCTGCAGACGTGAAAATACAACAAAACCCTACAAAACTCATGGCCTTCCACCGACTCTGTGTCCCAGTATTATTTATTGGTTGAAAATATCATAATCAATTTTATTTAGCATTTGGCTAAGTGCCAGGCACTATGCTAAGCGAGCGCTTCACTTTTTGCGATTTCATTTAATCCTTACAACGATCTTGTAATATTGGGTTCACAGAACAATGTAGTGACTTGCCCAAGGTCGCATGGCAAAGAAGTGTCACAAATGAGAAAGTCTTCCGCAGTGGGTCTCAGTGTCTTTGCCATAGAACTTCAAACTCTGAGTTTTAAGCATTATGCTGTACTGTAGGCAATTAAATAAGCTTCTCTGAACAGGAAAATGGAAATGAACGTGTTGAAGGACATGCCACCAAGGGATGCAATTCCAGGAACCGGAACTGTGGGGTATGTATGACAGCAGCTCTGACAGTGGGGTCCCAGACCACCACCAGCAGCACCTGGGAACTTGTGAGAAATGCAACAGATTCGGTCAGAATCTGAGACAGGACACAGCAACCTGTGTTTTTAACAAGTTCTCCAAATGATACTAACGTATACTGATGCTCTCTCAAGTTTGAGAACCACTCTTTTATAGGACCCAGTTTCTTCAAGGAAGAAAAAGGAAATGAAAAAAGATGTAGTAGGAACTTACAGATTAAAAATAAAGTGTGTAGGGCTGACCAAGTGGCTCAGTTGTTTAAGAGCTTGCAAAAGTGCGAGCTCTGAGCAACAGGGTCGCTGGTTCAATTCCCAGCCTGAGCTGAGCTGCCGCTGAGCTGCCAATGGATGGCTCAGCCAAAAAAAAAAGAGTATTAAAAAAATAATAATAAAGGGCCGGCCGAGTGGCGCGATGGTTAAGAACTCGCTTGGGATGCCAGAGGGCCCCGGTTCGGATCCCACATATGAGGGC
>NW_017731833.1:548505-565243 GCF_001890085.2 Hipposideros armiger | reverse complement strand
ATATATATATATATATATATATATATATATATATGAATAAAAAGATAAGCTCACAAGGATTTGTTTCTCAAAATATGGGTGAAGGGTGTGGGTGTCTAGAAATGAAACACAATTGTCCATGAGTTGATCATTGGTGGCTGGTTTATGGGTACTTGAGTATTTATTGTACTACTCTCTCTAGTTTATGTTTGAAATTTTTTAATATAAAGAAAAGTCCTGTGGTGATCATTTTCCAATACATACAAATGCCAAATCATTATTTTGTACCCCTGAAACTAATATATAATGTTATATTGTGTTGTTGGAAAAGCCATGATGCATTTTTGCAATGAAAAATATAGAAAAAACTACGTCATGACTTTTTCAACAACCCAATATGTCAATTATGTCTCAACTTTAAAAAGGTGAAAAATTTTTAAAAGTTCTTTCCTCCATATTGACTATTGTACAGTTTGCCAAGAGCTTCCACGTGTTTATTATTTAAGATCACAACCCCTTGGTAAGAAACCTATTATTTCCATACCCGTTTTACAACTGGTGAGGCTACGAGGTCAATGCTTTAACCAAGGTTTTATATATTCACTGTGCACAACATAGATTCTAGGGTTTAGGTCAGAGACAACCTTTTTTAATCTCTGCAAAAGTTCGGTCTGGGCACATGCTGTGTCTGCTCCCTCCTGAGACCTGAACACCTTTGATTTATGGGATGCTACTCTGTTAGGCGATAAGTTCTATGAAGACAAGGATCCTGCCTATGTGTTCACCACTGTATCAGCAAAATTCAGTAATAAACACTCAGTGAATAATTATTGAATTGATGGATAAATGAATGAGTGGCAGTAATTGCAGTCTCTTTCTTGTAATGGGAAGCAAATGTCGAGAAAATAATATAGATTGTAGACTCAGAAAGAGCTGTGTTTAAAGCTGGCCACTCATGAGGGGTATGACCTGGACAAATTACTTCACCTTCTGAGCCTCTATTTCTTCATGCGTGAAACGAGGATAATAATAGCACGTTCTCTGAGATTTCATGAGGGTGAGATAAAGTATGTACAAGGTTTAGCATTTCACAATAGCTCAAAAATGTTTGCTATTATTAGCAGTCATTATCAAGAATGGAAACTTGTCAAGTCTCAAACTTCTCTCCAATCCATTAAATAAGTTTTTATTGGTCACTAATGAATGCATAAGTGGAAAAAATTGATGGGACATCTTAGGCAAGGAGGCCCGTGCTAGGAATTAAGAGTTCAAAGTACAGCTCAGCATTGAACTCTACATAGATTAGCACAATTTATCCAGAATTTCTCCCACCTCTGGTTGAATACATATACTACATCCTTACAGATGTCCCTACATGTGCAGAGAATGGCCTCCAAGCTGGCAGTTCAGCTGTGCCTTCAGTCAGTCATTCCCGCTATCTGTGAGGCCAGCTGCTTTGTGTGGTGTGGTATGGGACAAGACCATCAGAGCCCATGGCCATGGTCCACCCCTGCATCTCCCTCACTGTGAAGTGGGTCCCCTGGTCAAACACTATGTCCTGTGGGAACATTGGCCCAAGGGGAAGGCATTCTGTAAGTTTCCAGACAGTGGTACTGGCAGAGGCTCTCAGAGCAGGAAAAGCACAGCTCAAAATGTGGTTAAATGCAAAGATTTTCCACGGCCACTGTTTGGAAATGTCACTCCAGAGTGTGGCTATGATGCAGTCATCATCCATTTTTGCGTTGCATCCACCTCCTGAGCCCAGTCACCCCTAACGCCAGCTTGGGCTTTTTTCTCCTGCTCCGGCTGCTCATAAGGTCCCCCATATGACCACAGATGTGAGCAGAGGGAGGGGCACTGTGGCCACGTGGTTATGCACAGCTTACTCAGCTCCTCAGGTCTTGCTCAGACTTGATTTGGGATGTGACCTTTTCCACCTTATAAAGGATTGCCGCTGAGCCTGCCTGAAGTTAAGACTGGGTGAGTCTGACCGAACCAGCTAATGGTGGCAATTCTACGTATATGATTACTTGGTGTTTTGTAGCCAACCATTCTGTCTCTACCGGGGCCCAATAGCATGTCAGGAGCTGTGGGGTTTTTTGTTTGTTTTTTAAAGGTTCATAGTTAGAGGTCTCCAGAGAAACAGAATCAACCGGATGCATATAGCTTTATACATAGAAAGACGTTTATTTTAAGGAATTGGCTCACCGGATTACGGAGGCAGACAAATCGCAACATCTGCAGTCTGAGTCAGCAAGCTGGGGACCCAAGAGAACGGATGGGGTAAGTAGCGGTCCAACAAGTCTGCAGACCCGAGAACCAGGAGAGATGGTAGTGTAGTTCCAGCCTAAAGGCCGGCAGGCTTGAGACCCAGATGTTTCAGTTCATTCCTGAAGGTGGGAAAAAGCCAATGTCCTGGTTCAAAGACAGTCAAGCAGGAAGAATTCTCTCTTACTCAGGGGAGGGTCAGCATCTTTGTTCTATTCAGGCCTTTAACTGATTGGATGAGGCCCACCCACCCAAGCAAGAGCAATCTGCTTTACTCAGTCTACCAATTTCAGTGTTACTCTCATCCAAAAACAGTCTCACAGAAACACCAGGATAATGTGTGACCAAATATCTGGGCACGCCATGGCCCAGTCGAATTGACACATCCGTTAACCATCACGGTAATTCCGGGCTGTGGCTGGCACGGCTTTGCTGCAGCATCCCAGGACCTGGCTGCTCTGAATCTCTCACTGGGACTTGCCATCATCTCTGTCCTGCCTCTTCCCTACCACTGCTAGAACCTCCAACACCGTAAAGGCCGCCAAATATTTTAGGCTTCATGGGCCACCTATGCTCTCTCGCGCATATTCTTCTGTGATTTTGTTGTTGTTACTTTACAAACCTTTAAAAATGTATAAACCACTCTTAATTCAAGGGCCAGAGGAAAACAGGCTGTGCGCAGCTGTGGGTGAGATTTGGCCCCTGCTGTAAAGTAATATTTTACCCATTCCATTTTCCCTTATTGGGATAGAAAACAAGAAGAAACGCATTTGCCAAACCCATGGTGGCACACCGTATACCTGAAGCCTTACTCACCTGCTCTGGCAGCGAGGCCACACTCAGCACAGCAGCTCAGATTGGGGCAGGCCTGGCTGCATGTGCCCATGCCCACAGTCACTGTTCCTGATGAGCCAGCCACCCTTAGCATCCTAGCTGGAGGTGTGAAGCAGCACTCCCGTTGGTTACCATCCACACGTGCCCTGTGGGTCAGGTCTCCTTGTCTGCCCTCCTACCACTGTTACACTCATTGTAGCCCTGCTGACTGCTTCTGGCGAGGGCCAGCTGGCTTCTAGTGCCCAGGCGCCTCCATCACAATTAGCCAGCTCCAGCTCTGTGGCTGCCTCGCCTGGTCAACGCCGGCCTGCAGCTGAGTGATGCCGGGCCCCTCGGCCCAGTGCATGCCTGACGGCCGGGGGAATGGTGTGTCCTCTGGGTTCTCCCAGGAAACATAGGCCTCGGTGGATCTTCTGGCCTCTCAGGATAGATCCCAACAGCATCCCTACTTCCCTGGACTGTGGAGTCCTCGCCTCCATCGGCCTCAGCAACCCATGGAGTTGACCTTCATTCAGAGTGAGCCACCACTTTCTCCTGACTTCCAAGAGCCCCTCAAGCAGTGTGTTTGCCCCTTTCCCTGGGGTCCGTGCCCAGGTATTTTCATACCTGGGTGACATTTCATACCTGGAGCATTTTCCATGTGCCAGGTGAGTCCCTCCAAGTCAGTACATTCTTGCTCATCCACAGAGGAGGCGGGGCAGCTCTTGGGGTGGGCAGGACCTGTTACCTCACAAGGGAGGGGTTCTGCATTGTCCCCACCTGGGGGAACCAAGTTCTCAGTAGGGAGGGATGGGCCACCTCTGTGGGCTCTGAGGCTCAGGGAATTCTGAGGAGCCGCACTTCTCAGGGGCGTCCACCTACATGTCCCTGCCCCACACTTTAGGTGCCAGGTTTTTCCAACCTGATCCCTGATTTTCCATGGGAGACCTGCCTTAGCTGAGCATCCAATGTGTCCGGAGCTCAGGGTTTTGACGATTAGATAATCAGCCTGCCGCCCAGCTGGGCCTGCTCTCGCACAGCTGTAGATAAGGGCCCCTCCAGCTCTCACGCTTCCTTTGTAACTGTGGTAACTGCCCTCGGCTTCTCAGTGTCACTCTGTCGGAGGTCACAGCCAGCCGACCCCACTGTTCCTGGATGCATTGCCCGTCTATGCCTTTCAGATTCCTGAATCAGCACTCTGGCTCCCACGTTCCTTTCCACAGGGACTTTCTCCCAGGTCACCACCAGTAAAATGTTTAACAGTTATGACAGGAACTAGCCATACCCCACACCCCGCTCAGGTTGGGTCCTCATTGCCGGCCATTGGGTGAGCCAGTCCCCAAGCTCCGTCTTGTGACCTGCCTCCTCAGACACCTTCCAGGATCAGCTGTTGCTGTGGCGCCTCTTGGCAACAGATGTCAACATGTCATTAGAAATGCGAGAGTTATGGGTGGTAACACCTGTGAAAACTAAAGGGGCGAGGGACTTAGGAGGAGTCGGCAGCAGAAGCCTCCCGAGTGCGAGGCAGGTCTGACACCTGTGGAAGGAAGGCGCCCTGGGCAGGAAACACCTCTGAGTCTGGTGCTGGGGATGCTTAATTGTACGGGTCACCTTGACTGGGCCACGGATGCCCAGATACCTGGGTAAACATTATTTCCAGGTGTGTCTGTGTGGGTGTTTCTGGGTGAGATTACCTTTGATATTGGTGGGCCAATGAGAGCAGACGGCCCTCTCCTATGTGGGTGGTATCATCCAATCCCTTGAGGGCCTGAATAGACCCAAAAGGTGGAGGAAGTCCCCCTGACCTGGGCTAGAATTGACCTCGACTTTCAGGCCTTGGAACTATACCCTTGGATTTCCTGGTCTCAGGCTTACAGACGGTAGCTCATAGGACTTTTCAGCCTCGTTATCATAGGTGTATAGGTATATCTCCTATTGGCTCTATTTCTCTGGAGAACCCATGCAGTGCTGTCTAGGCCAGTCCAACAGGGGAGTCGAGAACACGGATTAGCGGAGACTTGCCTTGAGCCAAAATGGCCGGGCCTTAGTCTTCCCACCATATTCAGCCGTTGGTTGCAGCTGTCGAGGAAGCGGTGTCGTCAGCTGGAACACTGTGGCTGATCCCACAAGGGCTGCTGCGAGAGGCCGTCGCATCCCTGTACTCCCTGTGGCAGGTTCGCTTTTCAAGGGTGACCTGAGCACACCCCTCCTGGCTGCCACCATGGCTGACAGACAAGGCCCCCGTGACGCAGCCCACACCTCTCATTTAATCTTCCTCGTGGTCCTCGGTCGCCGTGGCCCAGCCGTGGCATCCTCCTCACTGCTCCCGAAGCACAGGCAGCACGAGCCCACTCAGGCTTTTGCACTTGCTGCTCCTCCCATCTGCCACGCTCCCCACTTCTCATGGCTGCCAGCTCCTGTCATTCAGGTCTCAACACAAATGTTACCTCCTGGGTGAAAGCCCAGGTCCCCCAATATAAAGTGACCCGTCCTTTCCCTACGCTCTGCCACGTCACTTTGTCTTCTGCACCCATGTGTCACTACCTGAAATGATTCTGTGTAGCTCTCCCCATGGGGGCAGGTACGGCATTGAGCATTCAGTGCTATGTCCTCCATGCCTAGAACAACACAGGGTATGTGCGTGGTCAATATTTGCTGAATGAATGAATCATAGAAAGAATTAAAACCTTCAGACAGTGATAGAATGAAATCTGAACATTGCTATTCCCCCAATTGTAGTCTTCAAAACATCTGTAAGACCGACCCTGGAGGTCGGGGTCTTCGTCCCAGCAGAAACTTGCTGTCCGGCCGTGTGCAGCTCATGTAGGCAGTCAAGATGTGACTGTCCATCTGTGCGCCAGGAGGACCTGCAACAGGGATATAATAGCACCTGCTATTGTATCCCACACCCGAGGGTTTTGTGATGATCCACTTTAATTCAGTGATCAAGTGCTCATTGCGTGTTGACTAGTTGCCAAACACGAATCCAGGCACTGAGAATACAGCCATGAGCAAAGCAGATGAAAAGTCTTGTCCTTGTGGAACTGACATTAAATGATTTAAAACATGGGAGATGCTTTGAACGTTGCTTGGTCCATAGGAATAGCTCAAGAATCGTTAGTTAGGCGTATGACCCTTATCAACCTGTTTAATATGAGTAGATAAAATGAGCATTCCTGAGTATTTTTTTTTAATAATGGGCCACTTTCCTCTGTAGATTTAGACAGCAGAAATGAGGCAGAGACATTCTGTCATGTGGTTCTTTCACTGGCCATCCTTTAGAGCTGTGTGCTGACATCACCTGATTGGAAAGCCTGTGAATTTAGGCTTCGTTGTTTTGCTCATTTGTGCTGCAGCCAATAAGGAAAGCTTACAGAGAGAGAACTTTTCGTTTCCTTTCTGTTTTGTTTTTGTCTCCTTTCCTTGTTCAAATGGTTTGGGCTTCTCTCCCTCCTTGAAAACACCAAAAAAGGGTGGGGTGGTTCCTTAAAGAAAATACAAAGAAGACAAACACGTTTTAAGGACACATGGACAGACCAGGAGCTGCAGAAAACGTAATGGTTCTGCTTTGGAAGGGACTTAAATGCTGTGGAGGTCAGAACCAGCACGTGAGGGGCAGCGGCAGCCCCCGGGGCCTCAGCAGTGGGTGCTCTTGGTCTTCGCTGGGGGGTCCCCAGTTCATTCCCCTCTCTCCAAGGTTGGCTGTTCCCTGAACACTTATTTCTTTTCCACCAGTCGTTCTGTCCTCCTTACTCTCTCCTCAATGTCTTTTTAAATTTTGCTTCACAGCTTCTGCTTAGTCACAGTACAGTTCCTGTTTCCAGAATGCACATGAACCTTTGCGGCCTCCACATTACTGCACAGCCCCGTTCCACATCCAGTGTGCTAACACCCAAGATATCAGGTTCCCCGTTCAACTGTCACAAAAAGGAAGCCTGCTTTGCCAGGCTCCACTTTCTCACACCACCGGCCACCACAGGCCCCCGGGAGCCTGCGGTTTAGCTGCACTGAGTCAAGTTGTTGTCTCTGGTCCAATCAGCTGTAATTAGAAGTTCAGGCAGAACTGTCGTGTGTGTCAGCCATGATTGGTGGGCCCAGCCGCCATTCAGCTGTTCTGGGGCAGGCCTGATAATTTGCATTTCTAACATGTTCCCAGATGCTGGTGGCACCGCTGACCGAGGCCATTTCTAAACCACTGCTTTCCTAAAATAAACCACTAGCCCTACCCTCCAGTACCTGTGCTGCGGGGCACTTGTCTCTTAGCAACGCCTAGGGCATGGCTCGCACCATGACCGACAACTCCAGGACACCCTGTAATTTTCCTTCTCCATACTTACCATCCAGTTATCTTCCAGATGCTCCTGAACAGTGGTGAGTGGAGAGAAAGATGAGAAGATGCCAGAATGGCACCGAAAGAAGTTTAGAGCAAGTGAAAGATGCTTTACGTGCCTTTGGAAAGAGACAGGAAGGAATACCATAAGAAATCAGTCATGGTCCCCTTCTAGAGCCTAGCTTTCATAATGTTTGAAGTCAAGTAATAAAGGAGAAGAAAGATCCCAACTTTCTCAAGAAGGAGAGCTCAATTGTAAAGGGGAAGTATACATATATAATATACATGTGCATATAAATATAAATATATATATATATGTATTGTGTGTGTTTGTGTATATATATATATATATGTATATATGGTGCCAAAAAATGTATACACATTTTAAGAAAGGAAAACTGTGTTAAAATTGTAATACCCAATATATACTGATAACAAAAGATGAATACAAGTCACGTTTGACTTCTGCAATTACAAGAGGTGCTCAAAGTGGTTCCCATCAGCGTCCGGACACTTCTGATTACAGCGAACTACTGCTTGTGCAACACTGACCAAAGTGTCCACTTGTATACATATGTGTATCAGATGGTCATACCACAGCAGTTTTACTTGTAGTATCCATTTATTTTGAAAACGGAAACAGTATGTTAGCAAAGGAAACTGCATATTAAACACACCAGCCCCTGTATAAATTTGAAAGGTACAAATTTATATTCCCTTTTCAGGCTTCAAACAAACCATATAAATGAGCTCCCAGTCCTTGTAATCACTCTTTGTTTCCCCAGGGGTCTGTGACCCCAAGCTTGGCGATCACTGAGGAAGTAACTTCTTTCTGGGGAGTCTAAAGCTATCACTCCCACTTGGGCAGCCTTGCCTGATACAATAGAGTCTGGGGTTCATGTCGCAGGCTGGGCTTTGGGTCCCAGTGTCTGTGTAGGAGACTTTAGGTCCAGTCACTAAACTTCTAAGAGCCCGAGTGCCCTATCTTGCCTACTTTATAATTGTACTTTATGGAGATCAGCTGGGCAGGGAACGAAGCCCTGGTTGGTATTAGTATGCTATCACCTTGATTCTGAGATACATTTCCACCCCATTATATAGTTTCTGAAACCTGGATGTTTGTTATGATCTGTAGATACTTAAGATAGTGCTTCTTTTTTTCCCTCAAAAAATTGTTTTCAACGCAGAGGTATATACTTCAGTAAATGGCCTTAGGATCAAAGAAACATGGCTTTACATATTCCTCTACTTGACAAATAATATATGAATTTATCTTCTCTCCTTGTTCCTACCTCTTGAAAGTTACTGCTCTGTAGTCTCTAAAAGAGAACGTTGCCCTAGGCTACAATAGAAGACTCTGCCAGGTAGAATAGTGGCCCCAAGATGTCCATGTCCTAATCTCAGAAATTGTGAATATGTTACCTGGCAAGAAGGATGTTGTGGATGTGATTACGTTAAGGTCCTTGAGATGGGGAGAGTATCCCGGATGACTGGGGTGTGCCCAATCCAGTCACACCGGGCCTTTAAAGCAGCAGAAACTGCCCCTCCCTTCCCCAGCTGTGGTCCGTGGGAAAGGTGAGTATGGAAGAATGGACAGCGAAGTGCAACACTGTTCATTTTGAAGGTGGAGAAAGGGGCCATGAGCTAAGAACGTGGGTGTCCTCTAGAAGCTGGAAAAGACAAGGAAACATTACCCTCGAGAGCCCCCAGAAAGGACCTCAGCCCTGCGAGCACCTTGATTTTAGCTTAATGAGGTGATGGACTTCTGACCTATGAAACGGTAAGACAGTAAATCTGTGTGAAGCCACTAAATGTGTGCTCATTTGTGATGGCTGCAACAGGAAACTGACAAATATGTATTTCAGTCCCAGCATTGTCACAGGATGCAGGCTGGAATTCACAGGTGCACAGGGCATCCTTTGCAGAGTCAGGCGATGTACTTTGGCCAGGACACAGCTGGACCATGGTGGGTCTGAGCGTGACGGAGACTCTGTCCCTCAAGCCGCTCACCCTCACTCTTCTCTTTTGTGGCAAGGAAAGAGTGGGTGTTTTTGCATGGGGTAGGGGCAGGAACTGGAGAGTGATGATAGCCATTTATGATTCAGGTACAGACAATCTGAGCTCAGATGTTAGCTGTTTAGAGGAATTCAGAGAAAGGCCAGCTGCCCAGCCCCTGGAAATCATGGGAGACTCAGCTCTCCTTCTGAGAGACAGGAAGCCACAGGGCCCAGCCAGCCCCAGGCCAGGCAACCCAAAGTTCCTGGAGTCATTTCCCAGACAGGCTTCCCAGTTCCCTGTTCACAGATGCGACCCTTTCTGCCTACAAAGCTGACTCTCTAACTTCAGCACCCGTCAGAATCCCCCAGAGGGCTGGTGAAAACAGGGGTGGCTGGGCCCTACTCCCTGAATTTCTGATTCAGTAGACCTGGGAATGCAGTTCAAGAATTTGCCTTTCTAACAATTTCTCAAATAACGCTAATGCTGCTGGTCTGAGGACCACAGTTAGAGAAGCACAGGCACGAATAAGGCTTCAGGCGGCCATTGCTGCTTATGAGCTGAATGGTCTTGGGCAACGCACTGAAATTTTGAAAGTCGTCACGTTCTTCATCTATCAAATAGGGCTAATGAAACCCACCTCTGAGGACCCTGAGTAGGATTAAGTAGAATGATCTATGTAAAGCACTTAGCACATTGTAAGACCTCAACAAACGGGTTCTAGTATGATGTGCTCACCATATTATGATGATTCAGGACAAGTTCCTAAGTGTAGCATGTAAGACACCAAAGGCACATCCCCAGATAAGCCAGTGGCAGGAAATAAATGTCAACTCGGAAACTGTCTCCCACAACTGTCAACATTTCTCAAGGTCCTCCACCCACAAAATATCACTTAACTCTGCAACTCCAGAGGGCACCCCGAGGAAGAGTCTGAATAAGATGCTTCACCCACAAAACAGAATAAAGAGGAAGCAGAAAATTTTCAAATCTTTTGAGAAAATTCGTCTAACAATAGAAAGAGGAAACTCATTTAGGTGTGATGCAATGGCTCTAGAAATGAATAGCAGTAAACTGGGCCAGGAGCAAATTAATCTGAAAATAATTGCAGAAAAGAAAAAGGAACTGTGCCGTGCTGGCTCCTCTGGGAAATCTGACAAGAAAGTCAGGGTTTTGAGGGTTTTTTTCCCCTCCCAGCTCTGGGTAATTGGTATAACAGTCATGTAAAAAACAACGTAAGTCGCCCCTAGGATGACAACACTGTCCTTCCTCTCTGAGGAATTCTTTCTCTGGATCACAGCAAGGGAAGAACAGGGTAGGTCACTGGGAAACTGGGACCTTCTTGTGATGTCTCCAAGGAGAAGTGTCCCCTATGGAACTTGGCAATATGGATGAACTAACCAGCAACTCAGTGGAATAAAACCCCACTATAACAAATAGTGGATGTGTTATCATTTGTATAGTAAAATTAGTATAATAAAAATATGCAATAAAGAAGTAAGCAGCCTCAGGACTTTAACTGGGCCTTCTGTGTAAAACACAATAAGCGTACAGAGCTGGCTAAGAGAGAGTGGGAAGTTTGCTAAGTTAGTTTAGCAGCATCAGTGTCGGTGATCTGAGTCAGTGTGCTGGGTGCCCTTGGGGTTCAGGGAGCCTGGCCTCTCCTCCCCCAGGGCCTCTGTTTGGCTCTGTGATCCGGAAGAACTGGCAGATCTTTGGATGTCTGTTCCTTTATCAGCAGAAGATGGGACTGAGTAGATCACTTGTTTCTAACGTTTTCACCATCAAGTGTCCTTTTATACAATTTCCCTTTCAATGAAAGGACTGCACGCTAAATAACGTCATATAACCAGCTGTTTAATGAAATGCTTTTGCTTGCAATTAGTAGTTACATTAATAAAGACAAAGACCAGAGTATATTAACTAACCATCTCTCATGTATTGAGTATTTACTGTATGCTGCGTACTTGGATGCATTGTCTCATCTCATTCTCCAACAACCCTGTGGAGGGTTGCACAGATGCAGGCGACTCAGGCTCAGAGAGCTTAGGGAAATTCCTTGTCTGACAAGGGGCCCCTCTGATGCCTCATCCAGCGTCACAGAGCTGGTAAGTGGAACGCTGGGACTTGAAAGTGGGCCTTGGACCTCTGTGCCACGATCGCATCCCCTTGCTATTTAGCCCTTGGTTGTCCTCATGGTGCTGGTGGCATGGTGCACGGTTACAAATGGCTCAGATTGGACAAAGAAATTATCGGGAAGTCAGGCAGTGCTTGGTACTGGCCACTCCCCACTTCACGCTTGGCATTGCTCCTTCTCCCGAGCATCTGTTTCGTGTTCCCTCTGTCCCCTCAGTTGTTTCTGACCCTCATCGCTTTGATTAGCACAAGGCTCACCCAACCCCTGTGACCTTGAAATGTCAGGCCTCACAGTTGGTTACCTTAGTTTCTCTGTCTCTCCATTTAAATCTAAAGAGCAGGAATGTGATTGGCCTAGGTCCCCTTTTCACAGGAGATGGTGCAGGCTGCAGGGCCTGGGCGCACCCCAAATGGTACCAACTATAGCAGCATAGGACCAATGTCCTTTCATAATGAATAACAGCTCCAACTTAACGTGCTTGTCATGTTTCAGGCTTTTCACCAGGGTTACCTTTTAATCTTTATAGCAACAACCCCATGAGGTAGATACCATACGGGCCCTTTTCAGCTAAGTAACTGACCTAAGCAAGTAAGTGACAGGTCCTAGGATTCAACCCCAGCATTGTTTTCTTTTCACAGCTCTATTGACAAATAATTTATACCATATAATTCATCCATTTACAGTGTACAATTCCATGTTGTTTTGAATAATCACAGAGATGTACAGTCATCATCACAATCAATTTGGAACATTTTCATCACCTCAGCAGGAAATCCCAAATCCTTTAGCAGTCACCCCCATTTCCCCCACCCCACCCCTATACCCCACTCCCTGCCAGCCCCAGGCAAAAGCTGACCCCCTTTCTGTTTCTATAGATGTCCATCCTAGACATTTCGGGATCATATAACATGTAGCCATTTGTGACAGGTTTCTTTCACTTCGCACAATATTACACTCTATGTTTGCATCAGTAATTCAGTTCTTTCAATGGCGGAATGATATTTCATGGTATAGATCAGGGGTCGGCAAACTGCGGCTTGCGAGCCACATGCGACTCTTTGGGTAAGTACATGTGGCTCTGAAATAAAATTGAAAATGAAAATAAAACTATCATAGTTTCATTGACAAAAATTTTAAAGGATATTATTCACAGAATGGTGATTATGTAAAAATATATTTATGGCTCTCGAGTAATTTTTAAATTGTTGTAAGGGACAGGATTGGCTCTTCCAGGGGACAGCAAACTTTTGAGATGGAACGTACCCCAAGAGCTGCATGTGGCTCGTGAGCCGCAGTTTGCCGACCCCTGGTATAGCTAAGTCCACATTTTGTTTATCAGTTGATGGACATTTGGGTTTGTTTCCACTTCTTGCCTATTATGAATATTGCTGCTATGAGCATTTGTGCCCAAGTGTGTTGTGTAGGTGTGTGTTCATTTCTCTTGGGGAGACACCTACCTAGAGGTGGGAGAATCCAGACTCCAAGCTATCTGCAGGCATGGTAGGCTCTGAGGTCTGGCCTGTCTAGGATGCAGAGAACTTACCAGTTAGTATTGGATGCATCTTAATAATAAAAAAAATGTTAACGAATGAATTTCTCTTAATATATATAGTTAAATGTTAAATAATGAGGGCCATTTAGTTTGTTTGTAGTACTTTAGGGATCTCTATTATCACTTTCATTGACCCTTAGAGACCCAGATATCCCATGCAAATAAAGATGCTAAGGGATATATTGATTATGTGGGGGTCTATGTAATAAATATATATTAAGCATCCACCATGTGCTAGGCATTATGGGAGGAACTGGGGGAACCCATGGAATCAAAGAACACAGCACTGGAGATTATTCTGGAAGCCACCCATGCATTCTAAGTCCTACCCAAATCTGTCAGCTGTCTTTGCTACCGTGTGTTTTATGGATGCCAGTATTTGCCAAATACATGTCATTAGCAGGGTGTCCCATTCTATAAACAAAAAGTGTCCTTTGCTTCCTGAACAGGTTCTTTCTCTATGGGGGAATGATAGAAACCCATGATTTCTTTCCCTCAAAAATGGTCTTTAAAGGCAAACTCTACAGTGTCCTCATTTCTGCTAAGATTTTTCTTCTTTGACTACATTTTAAGTGAAATAGTGACACAAAATAAGTTCCCTATGTAATGGCTGCAATTAATCAGAATTTAATCACTTGCTGACTGAGTTATTCCACGAAAGTATTTCTCTTCTTCCTTTACTTTGGGGTATTGATTGGCATGTCACCAAGTGCCACACCATTGCTTCAAAACATTGTTCCAATATAGATTAGCATTATAAGAAGTCTTTTTTTTCTCACTTTCCTTTTTACTATTGGTACCTCTTCCCTTGTGATAATGCTCTGAAAATAAGTAGAAGAGGAAGGAAGACTAATTTAATCTGAGCACCTACCGTCTCATACTGATTTGGGATCAGAAAGTACACAATCTATTTTTTTATTTTTTAAAGCAAGGACAACCCTCATACAAAGGTTTTTCTAATGGCCCCTTCTCACCCTGCTTCTCAAGCCAAGTGAACTTTTCCATAACCGGACAAAGTTAAACATTTCACTTGTTCTGAAGGCCAACATGATTATCCAATAATGCACAAGTTAAATATAACTAGCAGATATTCCCCTGAACCATTCTTTTTGGGAAAGACCGGATCTATTTACTTGTTACTCCATGGAGATCTTTTCATTGAGCCTTATTACAACATTTCCTCATTCAGATACAACACTGCATACTCAGGAACTTAGGAACTTGCTTTCCCTACGAGTGGGGTTCTTTTGGAAACAATAATCTTTCCCTTTTAACTATCCTTATTTATTTTTTGTGATAAGAGCACTACATGCTTGCTTAATTTTTTCCCCCCAGAGGAGCACTGATCTTTACAGAAGGGCTCACTGGCTTCAGAGGTGGCCTGTTTTGTCAGTGTCTCAAGGTATTTCAGGTGTCGAGTGAGGCTTCAACTGCCTTGAAAATACTAGACACACACTTTCTGCTTCCTCCTCGTGCTTCTCCTAAGAGGTGACACAGCAACAAATGTAAACAAAAGGGCTTGTCTGGGAGGGAGTTGAGAAGAGAAACTCCTCAGAAGAAGCTATTTCCCTCCCCCCACTTGCTTTATTATATTCAATATAAGTGTTTCAGTGACCAAGGGTCATCTTGACAATGTGTACCTTTAATGGGGAAATATTCCAGTGTGAACCATCAGGTGCTGGATGGTGGGGAAGGAGGGAAGGAGGGAAGGAGGGAAGGAAGGAAGGAAGGAAGGAAGGAAAGAAGGAAGGAAGGAAGGAAGGAAGGAAGGAAGGAAGGAAGGAAGGAAAGAAGGAAGGAAAGAAGGAAGGAAAGAAGGAAGGAAAGAAGGAAGGAAAGAAGGAAGGCCAGCCAGAGGACCTGGACAGCTCCTAGATGATGTCCGGGGTCATGGCTGCTAGGTCTGCAAAACATTACTGGAAAGAAGCAATAATGAGGGAAACGGAATGGAAGACAAGCTGAGGATTGCAAGCGAGGATTAGAAAGCAGCCAATCATCCTCTTTGTCACCCTCCAAACACCATGTTTGAAATTCCTCTGGAAGGTGGGAGGAAGGTAGTGATGAAGAAAAAGGCAGACAGCAAAAGCACGTTGCATGCTACACCATCTTTGCTATTCTCCCCAGAGCCCAGCACAGCACCTGTACAGGGTGTCGGCGCCCATTAGCTACCAATTTATACTGCCAAGCACTTAAGGAACCAATAAAATAAGTGTTCCTGTAGAGAGCCCTCTACCCTTCCCCCAACCTCCCCAACCTCTCTCCCTGGGCTGATTCTACCCAACTTTATGAAGAAGTCACCTCAAACTCTCCATCTGGGTGGAACTCATGATATAGGTTACCCATATCCTACAACTACAATTAGAGGGAAATATTACTTTAAATCTAGAAACAAAATTAAGTGGGACCAAAGGAAGCAGTTAAGTTGCTTGAGCCTGGGTACACTGATAAGGCATAGGAAGTTGCTTGGTAACTGAACTGAGGGGAACTCAGTGCCTGGGTCAGCGGCTAGGTCTATTGATCTTTAAATCACTTTCCCAGGAGAAGGGAAAAATTAAGCCTGTAAAACTTCCCCAGCTTTCCGCTCCCCTTTTCTCATGCATAATTCCCTTTGCTTTTCTGATGCATAATTCCCTTTGCTTTTCTGGTTGACTTGAAAAGACCCTGAGAAGCATATATTGCAACAAATAGGAGTACTCAGGACTTGGAGACGGTTGACACAGAAGTGGCCTAGCTGTAGTACCTAGCTTATCGTGCATTTTACCTAAAAAGTTAAATGTAGATTTAAAAAATAATTTCTTGCACTTAACTATCACCTTCAAAGGTATAAAATGATTCTCCAGCATTACTGTGAAACGACCACAGAAATGGTCATAGAAATATCTGTTAATGTGGCAAGATTGTAGATAGTTTTCTGAATAAGTAGAAATACATATATATGTACATACGTGTATGTATAAATACATACATGTACATATGTATATATATTTATATACATACTTCGGATTCAACAGATAGGCATTGTTTTATAGTGAGTTTTAGACATCACGAGGTTCCACTTCTAAATTACTTTATGGTACATCTCCTAAGGAGACTGAAGGTCATTCTCCAACATAACCACAATACCATTATCACACCTAAGAAAATTAATAATTCCAGTTTCCCTTAATATACGGTCTAGATTCAAACTTTTCCAGTTGCTGAAAAATGTCTTCCTTCGATTTATTTTTGTATTTCTTTCAATCCAGGATCCAATCGAGGGTCACATGTTGCATTTAGTTGTAATGTCTGTTTTAGTCTATTTTAATCTAGATAGTTCTCCTGCCATTTTTTTTTCACGACACTGATTTATTTGAAGAGTCCAGGCCAATTGTCTTATGGATTGCCCCACATTCTGGGATGGTTTGATAGCATCTTCAAATGTTTCTGGCAAGAACACTTCATATGTGATGTTGGGTACTACTTATAGAATCATATCAGGATTCAAAAAGTATCTGGGGCCGGCCAAGTGGCGCGATGGTTAAGAACTAGCTTGGGATGCCAGAGGGCCCCGGTTCGGATCCCACATATGAGGTCCAGTGACACTGCCCTCCACAGCTAAGATGCTGAACAACAGCTCAACCTGGAGCTGGGCTGCTGTGAGTTGCTGGCGATGGCGTAGGCTGCA
>NW_017731833.1:538913-548410 GCF_001890085.2 Hipposideros armiger | reverse complement strand
AGTGAGCAGCCGTCCAGAAGCCGGCGACTGATCTGCCTCGCCAGGGAAGAGCGCAATGATGGTGCCAACTTGGGCCAGTGAAGCAATGTCCTTCACAACCAGACTGAAGAACAAAACGACAGCAACTTGTTTGTTCCCCTTCCCCCAATTCCCCAGCGCTGTTCCCATCCCCCCAATTCCCCAATAAAAATCTTTAAAAAAAAAAAAGTATCTGGTTGTTCCAGTATTGTTGGTGGTAAGCTTGATGATTTGGTTAATGTGGGAGATTGCCATATTTCTTCTTCACTGTAAAGCTCCATTTTTCACTTCACCATTAGTGGGTAGCCTGGAGGCTGATTTTTAGGATCGTGTGAATATCCTGTTCCTATCAACCTTTCGTCCAGGGGGTTTGGCATCTAATGACAGCTTTGTCTAAATAAATTAATACACTGAAAGCTGCAAAGTGGTGATTTTCTAATTTTATTCTTCTTTCTACATGTACTAGCTAAATTCTTCTGTAAAGAAGAGCTTTCTGTTTTTCTTTTGACAACCAGATTTCCTTTCCGTTCCAACACTAGGATAAGATAATAAGGCCTTTCCCAAGGCTTCTTCAAGTCCCCAGATCCCACTCGGCTCCCAGGGCTGTTTAGGATGACAGATGGCAGTCTTGCAGCTGTGAAGCAGGAGATGGGGGGGGGTCTGCATTGATAATAAGCCCCCGGTTCTGCATGTTTCACAGGAAGAATATGTGGAAGCAAGTGACAGTGCACCTTGTGTGCTTA
Source organism: Hipposideros armiger (assembly GCF_001890085.2). NCBI lineage: Eukaryota > Metazoa > Chordata > Mammalia > Chiroptera > Hipposideridae > Hipposideros > Hipposideros armiger. The sequence goes on along the minus strand of NW_017731833.1, from coordinate 547,649 downwards.
CGTGGTCCCAGACAATGTTGGCGGCAATCATCAGAGACTTCCATAAGGTATAAAGTGGTAGGGACTGTTTATGTTTGTACTCTTCTGTAGCTACTATGCTGCCTTTCGGATCCTGCGTCATTGGTGATTTGTCCACGTTCCCTCCACGTGCAAGGTTACTGACCAGCTGTCTCTTCGAAGCTTCAGCTAGAGGACGCTGACTATAGGGCCACACCCTGTTCCTGCCTTCTCCTCAGCCTCACAGAATGCCCAGAGCCTGGGCTCAGGAAACACATCTTATCTTTCCCAGCTTCACAGCAAACTGCCGTCTCCTGCTCTTGTTCAACACCAGCTACACTTTTCCCATCTCAAGTAGGGCTGTTGTGCATCTATCGATCATTTCTTCTGGTTACCCTTGTGCCTCCAACAGTCACCTAGCCAGAGCTGAGCTAGATGTTTTACACCAATATAGGACCTGGTCCCTGTCTTCAAGGAGTTTGTCTGGTTAGAGAGACAATATCACAGAAATATGGAGCTAAAAGATAATCTAGTCTTCTGGGACTGGTACAAGAAACTCCAAGAACTGCTGCTAACATTTTGCGTACCTGTGTTGTACTGTGCAGATGTCCATGGGTTTTACAAGGTCCTCAAAAAGGGCTGTGATTCCATCCCGCCACAGCAAAAAGTTAGCAATGACCAAGAGAGGCTAGTTGGAGGACTGGCTATCCAGTAGCTATTTTTCGTTACTGCTAGTTCTCAGGTACGATGGCAGTTTATCACACACCAGCGCCAAAAAATACATTCGTAATCTATGACTTCAGTGTCGGTCATTCTGGGCTGTCATTAAAGAGTGATCTGGAGAAGCTATGAATTAAAGCACGCCAGGCTCATGGGACAGTCATAGTCAAATCTTTTGCCTGCAAGAAAACTGGGACTATCACCTCAAGTTTGGTTTGGAGCTGAACACTCTATCAGGACATCAGCTTTTTCTCCATGATTGTTGCTGGCGTTCTCTGACTTTGGTACAGCTTCTATGAGCTTGCAAAGCCCTTTCATATCCAATGACCCATTTGATTCAGTGAGGGGGACAGGGCAAGCGGCTTCACGCTATCAAAAAAGGAGTCTCGGCAGGGTTAGGTGCCTGGCCATGGGTACGTGGATATTAGGGTGCACCTGGGTGTCAAGCCCACTGTTTCTGAGCCCCGCTTTCTCTATCATATCTTGCTCTCATCAGAGTAGTGTTTGAGGATGGGCTTCTAGGCAGGTAATTCAGATACAGTTGTCAGCTGTATACTGCTGGGACCCTATTGCTATTTGTCCGGTTTTCCTTGGGGCAGGCTGGTGTGCTTATTTCAGACATTCTTCAGACTTCTGCCCACACTGTGACACTATCCTGACTATGTAAACTGCCCCCTCTCCTCCCTGTCCCGCCACTTCCCTGCATGGGCATTTTCAGGGCAAAGTGATACATGGCGATTTCCAGGGCTGCTCACCATCTGGAATTTGATCTCTAGAATCAGATTCTTGGTTTTCTAGACCAGCGTTGTCCAAAAGCATATGAGCCCCATATGTAATTTTTAATTTCCTAGTAGTTATTTAAAAAAAAAGTAAAAAAAGCAGGTGAAAGTAATTTTAATCTACTTTATTTAACCCAATATACCCCAAGTGTTATCATTTCAACATGTGATCAACATTAAAACCACTAATGAGGTATTTTGCTTTTTTTGTACTAAGGCTTTGAAATGCAACATGTATTTTACACCTGTTTCACATCTCAGTTTGCCACATCTTAAGTGACAAAACGGTTAGCGGCTACTGTGTTGGAAAGCACACGTCTAGAAAGTTTTTCCAGGAAAATTTTTCCAAGAAAAAGAAACCCCTTTCCCTCCATTGATAATGGGATATGAGTTGGGCAGTGGCCTTTTTTTTTTATGACATACTTCATCATCAATCATACGTCATCACAGAGAACCTCTTAGCATCACAGCAAAATTAGCAAAGCTACTTTCTAGTGACCAAATAGCATCTAAAACCTGATGCCAGTTACAAACTGTTGAATGGGACCATTCACACATACACACAGGCAGAGGAAACAGCCTGTGATGTGGGTGGGCTACAACACTTGTGTGCTCCAAAACTGTGCTCACCTAGCCTGCCATATGTGTGACACACCTGTTCAAACATTTCTTTCAAACAAACATTTTTTTCCCCACATATCTACTAAAATGTGCATACAGAGGACTACAGTTTGCTGGATTCGGGGGGTGGCAGAGAATACAAGCACAAATAAAACAGTCTTGCTTTCAGTGAAACCTGTGGTGTGGGAGGGAAGACAGTGGACACAGTAGTAAGGGTAAAGTGTCCACTGTATGGTGAGGATGAAAACCACCCCACTCCAGCTGTCAAACAAGGCCAAGTTTTCCTCAGAAAAACCACGTTAAAATGCCATTGTGTTTGTGAGGTAGAAGCACATGAAATAATTACCCTTGTAGTATTTACCAGTTGTATCAACATAGACTGATTTGGTGAGTTTGTTGAAAAAGAGAGCCAAAAACCCTTTAGAAATGGTTTGTTTTCATGGGGGAAAAGAAGGGAGGGAACAGATGGGAAAGTGTGGACCCCTTTGTTTTGACAAGATGGGGGAGTTTCTTGATGATGTCAGCGCAAGGCTTTAGTAACCAGGGGACAGTGTTGAAAGAGAGGAGGGGAACAGGGAATGCAGTAGACACAAACTTTGTCTACTTCAGAGCTTTGCCCATTCCTGGACTGGTATTAAATGCTTATAGGAGCAGATACATACAATGCAAATGTTTACATTGGGGAGGCTGTGGTGGGTAGTAGTTAAGGTCCAGGTTTTGGGAGTCAGACAGCCCACCCCCTGTGTGACTTTGGGGAAGTTACTTAACCTCTCTGGGCCTCAGTTTTCCCATAAGTAAAAAAAAAATTCATTAATAGGATTTAATGAGCTAATACACATAAAGAGCTTAGAATAATGCCTGGCACATGGCATGTACCCAATAAATGCTAGTTGTTATTTTTGCCATTATTATGTTAGTAATAGTTATTAGCTATGGTGCTCCCCTAACTTGTTCCTGAAGTTTCACTAGACTGTTGACTCTGTATCAAGCAATCCTGATAGAAAGTAGTCAAATTCGAATGGTTTTCTCCTAAGATGGCAAAACTGGGTCAAAGAGACGAAAATGACTTGCCCAAGGGCTCAGAGGCCGCTTCAGGCCGTGGTGATGGATTTCCCCAAGGACAAGGACTGTGTACATTTACGGGCTGGAATTGGAATCCAGGCTGCACTACTTAATTCACGGTGTCATCTTGGGAAATCAGGTAATTTCTCTGAGCCCTGGGTGTGCACCTATCACACAGGGATAAGAAACACGCCTAAGGGTTGTTAAAACTCAGTAACACGATGCATGAAAAGCGCCTGCGGTCTGGGCTCAATAAAAATCGGCCTCGATTATTATCACTATTGCTAAAGCGGAGCCTCTGCGGCGGCAGGCAGTGCCTGTCTGGGATGCTGAGATGTGTTGTGGCTCACCGTCGTGCCCCAGCACCTGGCACCCAGCAGACACTCAGGAAACGTCTGTGGAATGAACGCACATCATGTGAGGAAGGGAGCTCAGCCCTTGCCCTCCTTCCCAAAGCCGAGCTTGCAGCAGCCTGTAGCCGAGAGCCCAGGCGCGTCTTGGTAATGGGCTGAAACCCACCTGGTCCCTGACGCCCCTGTCGCAGCTGCGCGAGCGCGCCCCGCCTGGAGGCGCACCTTTGTGCAAAGGGCTCGCCCCTAAGCCCTGTTTTTCTCGTTTGCGGCTTATTTCCTTAAGCATTTACAGCTCCGGGGAGTAGAGGGGGGCTGCTCGAAGCAGGTCAGGACCGAGGTCGCGGTCTGCATTTATTTTCTGCCTCCCCAACTCCGTGTTAGCAAGTCCCAGCACGGCTCCTCTAGTTGTGCACGGGAAGGAGGGCGCGCGTTCTTGAGCCTCCTGCGGCGCAAGGCGGGGGCACGCGCAGCTCAGCTCAGGGAAGCGCTCTCCAGCCATGTGCCCGTGTGTCGCCGCTTGCTGGGCCGGCGCTTCCAGACTTACTTTTCTGCGCATACCGAGCACATTGAATAAAGACAGCCTCGCGCCTTTAATCCTTGGCCGCAAACGCCGGCGTTGTTGTGCCCCGGATTTCTGAAATTCTTGGCCCTGGACTCCAGGCGGGAGGAGGAGGGAGGGTACCAGCTTGTAAAAACTTCCCAAAGCAGAAATCCAACCTGCTCCTCACCCCCCCGCCTCCCAGCGATACCTGGATTTAAGAGAAGGGGGGCAACTGGAGGACGAGGGTCCCCAAAGGTTAGGGGCGCCCCCCAGGGGTGGCTGTTTTGAGCGGCGTGTTCCAAGCCCGGCCAGCGACAAGCCAGGAGCAGAGTTCGCAGCCGGGACGCCCCGCAGGACGCCCCTCCCCGCCCGCGTCTATTTAGAACCTAGCCCGGGGCCCAAGGGATTCTGGGACTTGTAGTCCATCCCGCAACCCGAGGCGCCGCCGCGACCTCGGCCTCGGACTACATTGCCCAGGGAGCTTCCCGGCCTATATAAGACGCCAGGACCCGCTTCAAAGTGCAGTAACCATGTGGCTGTGCTGCTGAAGCGTTCCCTCAGGCTCGCTGGGGAGGGAGGAGAGGAGGAGGAGGAGGAGGTGGCGGAGGCAGAGGGCGGAGAGAGAAAGCCACGCCAAAAGGAGGTGTGGGTGTTCCGCTTGCATCCTAACGGAACGAGCTCCTTCTCCGCGAGCATGGAATTACCCGTCGGCTGCTGACCCTTCTGCTGGCTCTGCTCCCTCAGACCCGCGCGGCTCCCCGGGCACCAAGGTAGCGACGGGGCTGAGGGCGCGGGGAGTTGGTACTGTCCCCCCGGGCGCACAAGTTTTTGCCCCGCTCTCTGGGAGTTTTCGGTGGATTTGCAAGCTTGTGCGTGCATTAGGGGGTTGGGGGGAGTTCTTTTTCTGCGGACATTTTTTTGCGGGGGTCATTTGAAGTAAAAAAACAAAACAAAAAAAAACATCCTCGAGTCCAGGGACGGGCTTTGAGGGCTACCCCTTCTGGGCTGGGATGGCAGTCCCCCAAGTTGGAAACTGTTGCAGCAGCTGCAGGAAATAGGGTGTTTGTGTGTTTGGGGGGGGTGTCATATGTGAGAGTCCCCTCGAGGAAACCATCTTTCTTTCAACGTTGCCCTCGCTCGAGCAGCACGGTCGGGAGAATAATGCTTTTGGGGGGGGGCCGTGGGGAGGGTTTGAGAAAACGGAAGAGCAGCTGGGGAGCCGTGAGGAATGAAGTGTGGGTGCCCAATGAGGACGCGGGCTTCGGACGCGCGGCCTCTGCTGCGGGGAGCAAGTGCTTTGGGATCCGCCAAACACTTGCCCTCGTCCCGGCCCCGGGCACGTCCCAAGCCCGTGCGTGTCCAGCCTCGCTGGTCAGTTCCTTACTGGAAGTAAGTTCTCCAAGTGACCTGCACTCTTCGCCCACGTGATCCCACCGACCTGCCTGTCACCTGGGGTGGGGGTGGGGGGAAGGGGTTTCAGGTTCAAGAAGGTGGAAGCGTTGAAGTTTGGAGCGTTGGTTAGGGACCTACCCTCGTGGTCTCACATGCTGTCTTTCTTTCTAAATCCTTAGGAGCTGACTACAGAGGAGCAGGACTCGCACACCTGGCTAAGCAAGTTGTGGCAACAGGGTGCCTGACGAGCGTCAGGTGAGTGTGCAAGCCCGAGCGCTCCAGTCAATAGTGAGTTTTTGTCCCGAGCCTGTTTTGAGTTTTCTCTAATGAGCCACGGAGTTGGGGAGTAGGAAAGAAACAGAAACTCGGGCTCTATCTCCAAAACCTGTCACTGCGTCTGGTGGGGCCTTGAGGGAGCAGGAGACACCCGGGGGCCAGTCCTGCTCTGCTCTTGGGCTGCGGTTTGGAATGGGAGCAGCCTGAAGGTTTAGGAGAGCAGGGGAAAAGCCATTACGTGGAGCAGTCAAAGGGGTGCCCATTGGTGGAAATGGAACGTGCCAGGCAGTGTGTGCTGATGATTTAAATTCTGAGGGATGTAGTGCATCTCATCTGCCAAGACAAGTAAGCAAAAAATCAACCGCTTTTGTCTTTCAGAAATAGTCACTTTCTTTTTTCTTACTGTGAATGTGTATTTAATCAGAGTAGGTCGGACTGCAAGAAATGAAAGTGGTTGCTGGCAAATTGAAAGAATTCGAGCTTTAAAAAGGGAAGTTAGTTCTCAAAGCATAAGATAGCAACCAGCCCTTTGCCTGAAGCCACCTGAATGTCAAGGAACCTGACGGGTCCCTGTTGTGAGGTGCCCGTCTTGGGATATGAGCCAAGGGCAGCGTTTGTCTGTAAACACACGCAACTCCTATTTTTTTCTCCCAAATGGCCAGGCTGCACTTCGAGAAAGGGAGGTTTTAACGGGTGCACACCTCCATTGCTGCAGATGTGGCCACTGAGTTTGTTCTTCTGAAACGGAACAAGCTAAACAGGGTACCGGGGGTGGGGCGGGTGTGTGTGTGTGTGGGGGGGGGTCTGGGTTTTAGTAACGTCTGTAACATTCTAAATATTGAGCTGTTCCCTGGGCTACAATCTTTGGGCTTTTCTAATTAGAAAAGAAAAGCCAGACACTTCATTATAGTAATCCAGTACTTTTGTTTCCTGTTGATAAGATCCTCGGGAGCGCGGGTGGATGGGAAGGCGTTTGGATGTGTGAGGTCTAGTTCCTTCTTGGAGTTCTAGTGACTCACATGGCTACGTGGGCACCCAGAAGTCCAAGGACTGGGTTTAGTCCCCCTTTTCTGAGTAAGTCACAGACCAGGAGAAACTGGTCCACCGACTCTAGCTGGTCGCTAAAAATAATAATAGTGACACATTAAGCACTTGTAAGCCGGGTCCCGAGCCGTCCATCACAGAAACCCTGAGGTGGGGGGTGTCAGGCACAGGTGAAAAGCTGAGGTGCAGAGTGAAAGCACTTGCCTCGTAGTTAGTACACAATGGAAGCCCCTGGCCGGGAGGCTCCCCTGGGCCCACAAATGCACCTAAGTTGGGTGGTGCTGGTGAGGGAGAAGCTGGGAAAAAAAGAAGCTCATTGCTACTGATGAAATAACTCTTGCTTTTGTCCCACCAATGGTGAGTGAACAATACTTGATGTAGGCATGAAATGATGCAGCCACAGGTGTGGGGATAACTGGATATTGGAGGAGGTGTTAGGTGTTCTGAGTATGTTTTGGAAAGTGTGTGCTGAGAGCGTGAGTGACCGTAAAAGAAACCAAGCCAAACCGTGAGGAACCTTGTCTGAGTTCAGCCTCAGGTTCTTCTCATACCTGAAATCCTTCTTGATCATTTACACCAAGGCATCGAAGCAGGTTAAAGGAATCAGGCATCCCGCCACCTGAATCGTTGGAAGGTTTAAATCGCAGTGAGTGTGACCTATGAAGTTTCTAAATCTTTCACATACTGTTCAGTGTGCGTTGTGGCCAGTTGTGCAGAACACTTTTACTTTTTCCTTTCGTGTGTGTGTGTGTGTGTTGAAAGTATAACCCACTCTTTGACTAATTCAAATCAGAACAGAATACCTATCAACATTTTCTTATCAGGCAGGAAAAGTTCATCGTGCTCTAACTGAATTAATTACACCTGGCCTTTGAGCCCCATGGAAGTTGTTGGAGTTGACAAGGTGTTATCGTGTCAGCCTCTGGGGCAGCGGTTCTCAACCTGTGGGTCGCAACCCCTTTGGGAGTCAGACAACCCTTTCACAGGTGTCGCCTAAGACCATCGGAAAACAAAAAGATACTTACATTACGATTCATAACAGTAGCAAAATTACAGTTATAGAGTAGCAACGAAAATAATTTTATGGTTGCGGGACACCACAACATGAGGAACTGTATTAAGGGGTCGCGGCATTAGAAAGGTTGAGAACCGCTGCTCTGGGGGAATTGGCGTCTTTTCTGTAGGAACGAGAGAGAGAGAATGGTTGCTTAGGGGAGAAGAGATAGGTGAACCCAACAAGACACATCTGTTGCCTTTTTCCTCAAAATATTTTCAACTCAGGAAGACCAGGGTATTAAATTGAGAGAGAGGAAAGAAACTTCTAACCCAATGGTGTATAACCAACTGACTTCCAGAGAAAAACATCACATGACTTTTTTTGCTCATTTATCATGATCTCATGGAAACTCTGATTTCTTTACAAGCAGCTCTTTAAAAAACAAACCAAAGTGAAACAACAAACACCAAATATGAACAACAGAAAGAAAAAAATAAAAGTAGGTCTGGAGTTAGGTTTCTAGGTCAAGCTGTCCTCGGATCCACCTAATTAAGGAGTCCACACAAGGCCAGTGTCCCGTCTTATTTGCTGTTGGTTTGATCTGTTAAAATAAAACACATTGCATTCGCAGGCTTTTTGTTCACTGGAAGTGCATCTAATTGTTTAGTTCACTTGTGCTTTTTGAAGTGTTTGCACAGCCCTTTTGATGAAGTTAATGAAGGCTTGAAGTCAGTGACATGACGGACATAAGCTTTATGATTTCTGCCAGTTGTGGTGTCTGTGGTTCTGAGGTTATTGCTAATGAGCTGAAAAGACACTGAAATCATCACCTCCTGCGCTATATCTCATTGAACTATGTCAGCTGGACGTAGTTTAAGGCATTTGGTGTAATAAGTCTATTCAAGGAATTCTAATAGCCAGTTAAAGTTGTTTCTGTCCAAGGGTTTCTTCCTT
>NW_017731833.1:536542-537608 GCF_001890085.2 Hipposideros armiger | reverse complement strand
GTGCGTCCCAAGAGTTGAAAGCAGGGACTCAAACAGATATTTGTACACCCATGTTCATAGCAGCATGATTCGCGGTAGGCAGAAGGTGGAAATGACCCCAGTGTGCACGGACAGATGATGGTAAACAAAACCTATAGACACGCAGTGCAGTGTCACTCAGCCTTAGAAAGTCATGAGGTTCTGACACCTGCTACGACATGGATGAAGCTTGAGGACATGATGCCCAGTGAAAGAAGCCAGCCAGAAGGACGAGTAGAGTATGATTCCTCTTATAGGAGGAACCCAGAGCAGTCAAATCCATAGACTAGAATGGTGGGTGTCGGGGTTGGGGGAGGGGAAGTGGGGAGTTTGTTTAATGGGGACAGAGTTTCATTTTGGGAAGATGAAAAAGTTCTAGAAATGGATGGTGGTGGTGGTTGCACAACTGTGAATGTACTTAATCCCCCTGAACTATACCCTTAAAAATTGTTAAAATGGTAAGTTTTACCACCAAAAAAAGAAAAACAATGACAAGAAGAAAACAGGGTAAAGGGGATAAAGGAGAACTCGGGGGACAGGGACCAGGGAAGGGCCCTTGAATGGCTGAGCAGAGTGAGCGGGTTGACCAAGTAGGTATGTGGGGGAAGGGGTGTCCCAAAGGGCTAGGGCAGCAGGTGCGCAGGCCCTGAGGTGGGAGCAGCAGTGGCCCACTGGGGAGAGCGAGGCGGCCAGGGGCTGCAGCTGAGGGAGGGTGTTAGGCGTTCCCGTGGGACAGGGAGCCAGGTCAGATCGTGCAGTTTCTGCAGGTGAGCACTGACGTATTTCCCCGAGGATTTCTAAACCCTCACAGAATTCTCACTGTGGTTCTCAACATCACGGAACTATGTCGTCCTCTCTGAAGAGACCGGTGAGGGTGAGGACGTCGGGTCACATACCAGATTGGAACTTGATGGGGGCTGAAACCCAGATTTCGAGACTGTCTGGTTGAACACTGACATACCTGGGATGGTAATTCACTTCAGTCAGAAAGCAATCCTCTGATAAATAGGTGAACCTGCCGTTGGGTTGGACAACAAATTCTAAGAAC
>NW_017731833.1:523243-528707 GCF_001890085.2 Hipposideros armiger | reverse complement strand
TGACCTAACTTGATTTGCTGGGGTTTCTTTTATTTTGCTTAGTTTTTTGTGGTTCAGGCTGTGGGCAGAGGGGTGTCTCCTCAGGCTGGCACTGACTTTAACTTTTTAATAAAATAAACACCCTCCCCGCTCCCCAAGCACTGGCCTCGGTTTCTGGAGGCCTTTAATCTTTGATCACTAATTGGCTCTGTGACCTCCAAGAAATCACTCAGTTTATTTTGTTGTTGTTTGCTTTTCTACCTGTAAAATGGGGCATTTGGGCTAAGTGATCACTACCTACCGAAAGTCAAGTTTCCTGACTGCCAGCTCTGAGCTCTGGATTGGCGTCGCTTATGTTTGCCTTGGCGATCAGGAGGCACGGGACCTCGGGGCAGTGTTGGTATCTTTTCTGAGAAATAACTGTAGATAATATACCTACTTCCAGAAAAAGTTAATGAACATGTTTGTGAAAAGGCCGGTAGCTTTATGTGTGCGTGCGTGTGTATATATGTGTGTGTGTGTGTGTGTGTGTGTGTGTGTCTAAGGAGCAACGGTTAAGCCAGGGGCCCGCCCTGCACACTTACAACTGCCCTTTCTGAGACTGTCGTGGAGGGACGGCCCTGCTTCGAGCTGAGACTTCTGTGTTGGAGACTTCCTTTGGGCCTGGCTGAAAATGAAAGCAGAATGGGACTTTCTAGGCTCTGAGAGAAATGCTTTTTGCCGTAGAATAAATTATCTCTTGATGGGGACACGCTGCATTTCCGATCCGCCGCCAAAGGGACAAGAAGGCTAACGAGTGTGGGCAGGGGGTGTCCGCCTCATGCCAGGGGTCCAGCTGAAAAACGGGGGGCCCATCCTGGCTTCACAGTAAAGACGCCATCGCCAAGAGTCTTTGCTCCAAGGAAGGTCCCATGTTAACCGTGAGCGTCCCCAGTAACAGAAACAGAGGCTGTTGTAGGGAGAACCTTTTCCCTTCTCTTGGGAGAGGGAACGGGAACACGGTGGGTTCCTGCCTGCACTCCCAGCCGTGCTTCCATATAAGTACCTGGGCCGGGGCGTCTTCAGGGGCCCTGGGCTCCGTGCAGGGAGTGTCCTTGGCCTCCAGCCCGGAGGGAGATCCAGTGCCAGCAACCCTTCCTTTTTCTGGGCATGTTCTTCCCTCGGAAAGCCCTTGTGCTTTGCCTGGCTCTGCCCACTGGGGGCTGCTTGGCCTAAAAGTGAAGTGACGATGCCTTCTGTGTCGGTGACAACTGTGGCCGTGGCCCCTCAGGCCCTGTCAGGTTTCTGGGGGACCAGCTGCCTACGGCCTCTTGGATCTCCAGGTGCTTTTAAGTCTTTGTGCAGAAGCCCTTCTGGTCGCTGCCTCACTTTAAAGGAAGCCTTTTGATTTTGTTCTTTTAAAAATCATTTTTAAAGCAAGCCGCAATAAAACCAGCACTAAAAGACCAGCCGAAGCCCTTTGGTTTTTAGGAGGTGGAGGCGATGTGGATATGCCAAGGGAACAGTGAGGCTGATGGTTTCCTCTGGCTACAGTTTTCCAGGGGAAGAAGGACTTTCTGGGTGCATGGTGCTTTGGGGGCAGGGGGCAAAACTTGGTGACTGAAGGGTAGACCCCGAGGGGGCGACGTTGGTGTGACGCAGTCACCCCTTCTCCGCCTGGTGGTGCTTTGGGTCCCACTAGGAGCAGTGGCNAAAGAACTATGTACGTTGTAACAAACTGTCTCATTCATTCTCATGCACACAGAGTGAGCATTGGGTGGTAAATTCAATGTATTTCTTACTGTGGGTTGCAGTCCCAAGTTAGAGAAACATCATCCGGCATCTTTGCTACTCCATCTGTGGTCCCCAGGCCAGCATCACTGGTGAGCAGTGCAGACTCTCAAGCCCTGCCCCCAGAACCCACTGAATCAGGACCTGCATTTTAGCAAGATCTCCAGGGAATTCATATGTGTGTGAAAGTCTGAGAAGCCCTGTAGCGGGTGGGGGGTGCTTGCCCCTGTGCCATTTCAGAACTTGTCTTATTTTTGTGGTTACTTTGTCTTTCTGTCGCAGGCTCTCACCTGTTGAAATTGACCTTTGTACTCCCCCCTAGCAGGCTCCTCCTTTCCAGTTAAGTGGAAAGGTTGGTGAAATCCGCATCCTGAGGCGAGAGGATATGGCCTGGCAGGATTCCCCCAGACATGCTTACGTTTGGGGATGCTTCTGTTGGCTGCTCGGATAGAGGCAGAAAGAGACCAAAAGCTACATGTGAAACCCACCTAGGGTTGAAAGGACACAGAAATAAAGCTGCATTTGAACCTGCTGCCATCAGACACTTTGGGAACTTAGGTTTTCTAGTGTTTTATGACCCTGAACTTCTGGACTGCTTTGTACAGTGTTCCTCATCAGAAAATGATCGTAAGAAAAAAATATCACTAGTCTCCAAGTTCCTCGGTGTTCATTTGCATTTCTGGAGGCGCTTTACCTAGGAAGTGATTTTGTTTTGCAAAAACAGCTTAAAACATCCCCATGCACAGGTTTCTGAGCAGAAAAAGCTTGATCTGACACCTAGACTTAAGGACATTCATTGATGTGCCTTGGTGTGCGCACGTGTGCGTGATCACGCCCTGCCTCTCCGCGGGCTGTCCTTTCTGCCGGCTGTACCCCCTCTCCACCCCCATATCTGCCTTGCCAAACCCTTCTATTAGCCCAAATGCTTCCTCTTCTGGGAAGCCTTTCCTGATACTTGAAAATCTGTATCATCTGGAACTCCAGGGCTCATTGTATCTGATTTCCTTATGGCCCTTTTTGATTTTTAACCNTATGTGTATATTTATATTTCATATAAAGGGGCCCTTACAGCACCTCCTGTTGGGTACCTTGCTGTTTGCACTCCGTATCTTGAACACCTTTTTGTGTTAAGTAGACATGTGTGTCTTCATTTTTCCAGAGGTGGCTGTACGTTTGATGGGATTTCATCTGAGGGGTGACATGGATGGAATCACTAGGGTAAAAAAAGGGTGGTCATTGAGGTTCCATCACCGTCACAGTCCAGGTTTTCTCATTCAGTTTATACTGATTTGGTGTTGTGATTTTTTTTTTAAATAAGAAAACTAGAAGATAAAGCACTACTCAGATGTTAGCTATCTTATTACAGGGGTAAAACCAGTAATCATTTACATATAAAATTTCTCACTTGTTCTTCAAAGTAACTTAATCCTGTGAGATAGTTACTCTAAGAGGCCAGGCACTCTTTTCTGTTTGCACTTAGAAGGAAACCTCAACTGTAGAAAATCTGGAGCATGTGGAATAGCAGAGATGTTAGTATCATGACCCCTCTTCACTCATCACCACCCTCCATGGTAAGCAGTTCATGGCTGCTCTGGTTTCGCTTGTACCCTCAGATGCTCTCCCTTCATCTTGGGCAACTGAAGCGAATCCCAGGCATACTAGTTCATCTGCATTTTAGTATGGATCTCCAGTATTGGGGTTCTTTTTTAAAAAACATAATTGCAATACTATTATCCATCTCAAGAAAAAATCAAAACATTTTTTTATCCAGTCAGTGTTTTCACTTCCTTGATATATACTCATATATACAGAGGGTGCCACAAAAAATGTATACACATTTTAAGAGATGTTGACACTTAGATCAGCGTTGCTCAAGCAGTAGTTCGCCATCATCAGAAGTGTCTGGACGCTGATGGTGACCACTTTGATCACCTCTTGTAATGGCAGAGGTCAAATGTGACTTGTATTCATCTTTTGTTATTGGTATACGATATTGAGTATTACAATTATAATACAGTTTTTTCCTTTCTTAAAATGTGTATACATATTTTTGGCACTCTCTGTATATGTACATATACATACATATGTATTTTTTAAGTACATATAATATATGCATATTTAACCATTTGAATTAAGATTCAAATAAGGTTGATACATTACACATGGCTGGTGTGTCTTTATTTCCTATTTCACCTCTTTTTTCTGCATTTGTTGTTCTTGTTGTTATTGAAGAAACTGGGTGATGTGTTTTCCCACAGCTGGATTTGGCTGACTGCGTGAGTGTGGCATAGTTGAATTTGTCCCTTTGTCCCGTATATGTACCATAATTTGGCAGTTAGATGTAGAGGCTTGATCAGAGTCTGGTTCTTTTTCCCCCCAAGGCTATTTTGTGACCTTCCCTCGGGGGAGTGTGTGACCTGATAGGCCTGGACATGTCTTCTCGTGATGCTGGTAACCACTGGTACTCCCTCAGTCTGTTAATTCACTTGTAGTTGCAAAAGTCCTTGTTCTCTTTTTCCTTCTTCACTTATCAGCTGGAATATTCTACAAAAAGAAATGTCCCCTGCTTAGTTTTTGGTTCCCTGATGGATGGAGTTCATAGAAGAAAGACAGGATCAGCACTTGAATCTTTCTCTGTATTTTACTAGTTTTCAGAAACCAAGAAGTTGATGGTCTAGCATGATTCCTGGAAATATTCTCAGCTGGGGGTTGTTGGACAATATCTGGGGACATTTTTGGTTGTCACATGTGGAACGAGGGTCCTGATGGCATTCAGTGGTTACAGGCCAGGGAGGCTGCTAAGCAGCCTACAGCTCATTGCGTGGCTGTCACCACATGTAATTATTGCAAATATCACCAGTGCCACTGCTGAGAAACCCAATACCAAGATGACCGATGTGTATGTTTTTTGTTGGTATCATTCTGAACTCATGGATTTCAACACATATGTTTCACTTTGTGTAATTACCTCATTGATGTTCAAATTGTCCACCTTTGCTCAGCGAGCGAGACAGCGAGAGAGAGACCACTCAAGTTGGTACAAAACACACAGCCCCCCTAGTCTTCGGCAGCTTTCTTGCTTTCGGTGTGACAAGGGACTCCAGGCTCCTCTACAGTTCATGTCCCGTACCTGGAATCGGCCTTTTCTTCAAGGAATTGTAGTTCTGTTGAGTGGGAAATGGTATTTAGAGACCTCTGCTCAGGACCAGACAGGTGTTCTTGTTATTCTCATCATACAGGTAAGAAAACAAATTAAAGTGATGAAAATGTAAAACCTGAACATTTAAAAAAATTTTTTTAAGTAATTTTTAATTTTTCAGTTACAATTGACATGCAATATTATATTAGTTTCTAGTGTATAATATAGTAATTAGGCATATATATAACTTAAGTGATTCCCCCCCCCCGATAAATCTAGTACCCGTCTGACACAATGCATAGTTATTACCATAGTATCAACTATATTCCCTGTGCTTTACCTTACATTCCTGTGACTACTTTGTAACTACCAAGTTGTATTTAATCCCTTTGCCTCTTTCACTCATCCCCCCCAACCCTCCTCCCGTCTGGCTACCTTCAGAATGTTCTCTGTATCAATGAGTTTCTTTCTGTTTTGTTTGTTCACTTATTTTGTTCTTTAGGTTCCACATATAAGTGAAATCACATTGACCTACTTCACTCAGCACAATACCCTCCAGCTCCATCCATGTTGTTG
>NW_017731833.1:505399-517593 GCF_001890085.2 Hipposideros armiger | reverse complement strand
GATCCAGTGCCAGCAACCCTTCCTTTTTCTGGGCATGTTCTTCCCTCGGAAAGCCCTTGTGCTTTGCCTGGCTCTGCCCACTGGGGGCTGCTTGGCCTAAAAGTGAAGTGACGATGCCTTCTGTGTCGGTGACAACTGTGGCCGTGGCCCCTCAGGCCCTGTCAGGTTTCTGGGGGACCAGCTGCCTACGGCCTCTTGGATCTCCAGGTGCTTTTAAGTCTTTGTGCAGAAGCCCTTCTGGTCGCTGCCTCACTTTAAAGGAAGCCTTTTGATTTTGTTCTTTTAAAAATCATTTTTAAAGCAAGCCGCAATAAAACCAGCACTAAAAGACCAGCCGAAGCCCTTTGGTTTTTAGGAGGTGGAGGCGATGTGGATATGCCAAGGGAACAGTGAGGCTGATGGTTTCCTCTGGCTACAGTTTTCCAGGGGAAGAAGGACTTTCTGGGTGCATGGTGCTTTGGGGGCAGGGGGCAAAACTTGGTGACTGAAGGGTAGACCCCGAGGGGGCGACGTTGGTGTGACGCAGTCACCCCTTCTCCGCCTGGTGGTGCTTTGGGTCCCACTAGGAGCAGTGGCGAGGGCATCCTGCTGGAGGCATTGACCTGTTCAGATAAATGCACCGCACAGCATGTCCCTTGCTTACATTCACTCATCACGTGGACTTCCGGCCCACAGCGCTGATCCTCAGAGGACTGGAAGCCCTAAGACATTCAGTGAGAGGAGTGTAGAGGGTAGAAAAACACAGGTGATGAGAATAACAGCAAACAGGAGTGTTCCCTGCGTTTTACTTCCCTTGCGCTCAGGAAACCTGTTATTTTCTTCTCATTTCATCCTCAACACAACTTGATGAGATTTAGGTCTGAAGATCTCCAATCTGCAGATGTGGAGACTGAGGCCCAGAAAGAGGAAGTAACTTGGTCAAGGTCACGAACTTCCCACCACACTTAGGATACAAGGCAAATGTCCCCGGGCTTGTGAAGTCCCGCTGGCCCCGGCTTCTCTCTTCTCGGGCCTGACCCTCCCTGCTCTGTCGTCTTCCCTCGTTGCTGTCCAGACCTGGCTGGCTGTTTCCTGAACTTGCCCAGCTTGTCTCTGTCGTTGGGCCTTTGTCCCAGCTGTTTGCGCTCCTAAGATGCTCTTCTGCCTGATTTTGTTTTGCATGACTTCCTCTGTCTTGTGGTTCAGGCCTTTGCTTCAGTGTTTCAACTTGTTCTCTCTGACTAGCCGAAGTGGAGTTGTCACCCATTTGTGACACCCAGGTTTAAATTCTCTATCTGATTAGTCTTGCGTGTTCTTTTTGCTGCTTTGTTTACTGTTTCTCTCTGCCTTCACTGGAATAGAGGTGCTGGGAGAATAGAAACCTTGACTGTCTTCTGCTGACCTACATCCCCCCACCTGGAGTAGGGGAAGCACATAGTAGGTGCTCAATAAATGTGCTTAATAAAGAGGAGGACTTAGGTGTCAAATCAAGGGGTCCTCTAAGCCCTGGCTGTTCCGCTGTATGTTTTGCATTTTAATCTTTTTCTAGCCAGTTACTCATATTCATATAGCAGGGGTCCTAAGCACACAGCCAGTGCCCAAGCAAACCTTAAAAAAAATTTATAGCTGCATTTTCCAAGCTTTGGGTCTCAGCTTACAAATGGCTGAGGACTCCAAAGAACTTCTGCTGATGTGAGTTATAACAATTTATCGTATTAGAAATTAACACTGAGGAAATGAAACAAGACAAAAAAACCAGTCACACATTAACACAGTTCATATCTTTTATGAACAATAGCTACATTTTCTGAAACAAAGTTCAGTGAGAAAAGCGGCCTTTTTTTTTTTTTTCCTTCTTTTGGCAAAGTGCTTTAAGACCTGGCTTCATAGATGATCTTCGGAGTCGCATATCACTTATCTGCTCTGCCTACAGTTGCTTCTGACATCGCACGTCTCATGCTGTGCTCACGCGAGAGACGGAGGGACAAGGCTGAGTGGGCCTTGGTGTTATTATGAAAATAGTGTGACTTTGCAGAGCTCTGAAAGGGTTCTGGGAACCCCCAGGGATGCCCTGAGGGCACCACTGAGAACCACTGACTTAATAGGGTAGCTGGGTCATTTGAAAGGTTGGATGGTGGCATGGGACGTTGCGGGCACACGTGGCAAGACGTAAGCGAACATCCCTCAGCCTGGGTTTCGCATCAGACCTTTCTGTTCAGAAGTGTACGCATGGGGATGCATTTAAGCTGATTTTGCAAAACAAAATTGCCTCCCATCTAAAGCTCCTCCTGAATTGCAAAGGGGCACCGAGGACTTGGAGGCTGGTGGTACTGATGTTATGTTCCCCTTTTTCATCAAGCAGTCCAGAAGTTTGCAACGGGAGGGCCATTCAAACTCACAGAGCCCAGGTTCCTCTCTCTCTGAGAATAGTAGCTGCAGATACAAGTCCCTTTATAGCTGTTACTCTACAGCCCTTACCTGGTTCTCCGTGTAGCTTTTGACCTCAGGTGAACTTGGGTCCTGTGCTAGAAATGACATGGCCTCAAAGCCTTACTGCTCTCAGGTTCTGTCACACTGGTGTCAAAGGTATCAAGGTAGAAGCTGTTAAAAGTGGAAGGCCCCACTTCATGGATGGTGTAGATGCCTGACCACTGCGCTGCATACCTGAAGCTGAATAATACTGAATGTCAACTATAATATATATATATGTAATATATATATATATATTACATATATATATATAATGTATATATGATCACAGGATGAGGAGTACAGCGTAGGGAACAGAGTCAGTGGAATTCTAACAGCTATAGATGATGTCAGAGGGGTAGTAGATTTGGTGGGTTATCACTTTGTGGGGGGTGTAAATGTCTAACTATGACATTGTTTTGTACACCTGAAACTAATTTTTTTTAAAAGTGGATGACCCTACTCCAGGCAACCTAAGTGTTTAAGGAAGGTCAAGAGTTACAAAGCCAGCCTCTTGGGAGTGGTTTGCGTGTGTCTTTGGTGATGTATATGAATGGTCAAAGTTAAGGTCATTGGGTGGTAACACTCGCAGGGAGCTTGCACAGCAGGAAGTGAATGGTGCACTGGGGGCCAGTGTGGCCGGGTTTTTCGTTCCTGGCAGCAGGGGTTGGAAAAGCCCAATTTCAGGGCCGTGTTGATGGGTCTGTGGTTTTGGGGTCCGTTCACTGGTGGAAAGTAAGACTTGGGGTGTCCTCCCATGTCCACCCACCCTGGAGTGATACCTTAGGTAACTTCTTGGTTAATGAAAGTGTTCTAATTTAGTCTCATTTCAGGAGTTGCTAACTTTTAAATTCTGAATTGTGTGTAGGCGTAAGTGGAGTTTTTTTTTGTTTTGTTTTTGTTTTTTAGAAAAAGGAATATAATGCAATTAGTTAAATGTGTACGGGAGAAATAGATGGGGAAAAAATTAAGTGAGTTTTCTGCCACAGTCAAAGCTTTTAGCCAAAAGAAAAAAAAAACAGAAATCTAAACCCTATCTTGAGCTGCTTAAAATGAAATGAACATACTTGGTTTCCAGCGAGGCTGTGCTCAGGCTGTCTTAACACCTGAGTGGAAGAGGTTCTAAATATTGAATTGTCATTCCTTTGAAGAGGTTTCCACCCCCACCCTCTCAGCAGGGTCCCGGTTTGATGTTAGAAGGAGGGAGAGTGGAGCTGAGGTCTGGCTGTCTTGGGGGCTGTGAATTTGAGGGCTTGAAAAGCAGTGTGCATCAGCTGCCTTGAAGGCTTGCAGGGGATTTAAACATTTCGGAGACCTTGTTTATTTTGATGTGTTTCCCACAGTGCTGGCAAAGTAAGAAACGCTTTTTACTTACCAAGTAGAAGCTATGAGCAGAAGTGAGTGCAGACTTCGAAGGAAGAAAAGTGAACTTTTTCATTTCAATTCCATTTGAAAACACGAAACTGAGCCCTGAGTAAGGGCCGGATGTTGTGCCCCGTATGGGCGATTTGGTTTACCACTCACAAGACCTGGACAGGTAGGAAGGGCTGCCCCCGCTTTACCCTTCCTCCCCCTTTTCTACACAGATGAGGGAGCTGAAGTCAGAGAAGTTGTCCAGCTGCTGAAGAACACACAGCTGGCAACTGAGGGAGCTGGGGTTTGGCCCCATGTGGTCTGAGTCTGTTGCCATTTCGGACACAAAGCGGGTGGCCGGTGGGGGAGGGCTACTTCTTGCCAGGAATAGAAGTTTAAAAGTTTGTTTTAGGGCCCCCGCATTTCTCCTAGAAATCTATTGAAAGGGCCAGCAGGCCTCGATTCTCTGCCCTTGACCCAACAGGATAAACTTAGCTTTCAGTAGTTTTAGGAAAACAGTCAGCTAAAGAACAATGTACGCTCTTTTAGGCAACAGGTAAGATGGCGCTACAGTTTCATTGAACCCTAATTTGTCCACTTGTCATGTCCTGGGCACTGGGCCCTAATAGGGACTGGGAGGCAATGGGGGAGCATTCTGTTATCTGCCCTCCCGGGCTCGCGTTCTGGTGGTGAAGACAAAAGATGCAAACAGGTGAATGAGCAGCTTTAGGACACTGGCAGTGGGCCCACCTGGGGCAAGTGGGGTGCTGTGTAGAGAAGTGTGCTGGGGACATGCAACCCAGATTTGGGGAGTCAGGGAGGGCTTCCTGGAGGCAGTGGCATCAGCTGGGACTGTAAAGGTGACTGGGAGTCCCCATGTCGGGTAGCCAGGACAGCATGTGCAAAGGCCCGGGGACAGGGGCATACAGCACATTGGGGGACCTAGAAAAAGTCCATTATGGCTGGAGTGTGGAAGGCAATGGGGAGTGGGTGGAGAGGGAGGCAGACCAGATGAGACGTGCCCCAGGAGGTGTTTGGAGGGTCTTAAGCAGAGGACCGACGCGGTCTGATTTGTGTTACTGAGAGGTCGTCCTGGCAGTGTGTGCAGAGGAGATTGAGGGGCAGATGGATTCAGAGAGATGAATAGAAAGGCTTTGCGGGGCCCAGCCGAGAAGTGATACTGGCTGAGGTTTGGGGGAAGGCAGGAGTTAAACAGAATCAGAGGAGTCAAGAGACACATTGCAGTTTAAAATCAGTGAGATTTCATGCTCAGTTAGACTTCTTCACTCACGTATTTGCTGAATGTGCCGAGTGCCTACCACGTGCTGAGCATCGCTATTGGGAATACACGGTATGCAGACAGGCCCCGGCCTTCCCCAGGACGACGGGTGGGACAAGGCTGAGCATGTCCTAGGCCATGGGCGGGAACGGCATGTGCAAAGGCACTGTGGCCGGGGTAAGGAGAGAGGGACCCTGGAGGTGCCCCAGGTGCTGCGGTAGAGGAGGTGGGCATGGAGGAGGAGAAGCAGGCGGGGGGGGGGCAACCTCTTCCTGCCGCCTGGAGGCGCTGTGGGCACCCGGGAGCCGAATCCCACCAGCTGTTGGCCATGAGATGCAGATGGGGGATCCTCATCGTGTAAAAGTCACTGGAGACAGTGGAGTGGACGAGACGGCCAGCGAGGGTGTAGAAGGGTCGAGAGCACTGCGGGTTCTGAGGCCACAGGTTCAGAGCACCACCACCTCCGGTTCTGTTCTCCAAGGAGGCCTCGGACTTGGTGTTTGTATTCCCACCTTTCAGAATGGAAATCAATCATCCCTTTTCTTGACACGTTGCTCAGGGGGCAGTTTCAGGGGACAGTGACCTGACGGTGAGGCCTCCACAGCCTCCTGTGCATGAGCATCTCACAGAGAGCCCCCTTCTCTGCTGCTGTCAAGTCACCCCAAGGCTTCTGCGATGGAGGCACGTCAGTCAGCCCGTCAGAGCGCGGGAGGGAGGGAGGCGGCGGGCGGCTAGTCACAGTTTTGTGCTGTGCTGAGAGTGTGCAAGCCTGGCCTCACTGAGCCTCGTGAGCACCTGCTGAGGGCGCTGCCCTTGTCATCCCCGTGTCATAGACGGGAAGCCAGGCGTGGGGAAGCTGGGGAGCTGGCCTGATGTCCTCCAGCTACGAGGCGTCCGAGCTGGGCTTGGACCCCTGCCCCCCAGCCTGTGGTGCCTCTGCTGCTGCCTGCCCGGGGTGAGCACCGGGGAGGATGGTGGCGCTTTGCTTTGCAAACAGAAGCAGCACCTGAAGGAGAAATGTGTGTATTCGCTACTTGGAGCGTGAGGGGAGCAAAAGTCCCGGAGGCGCCACCCTCGTCTGGGCAGGGAGACGGCCGCAGCGTCTGCTCAGCCGCCCCCTCGAACCTCGAACAGGCCCCATTGCCAGGTGTTCAAGCAGAAGCCGAGACCGTGTGTAGGAGACATGGGCGAGGGTTGGGATTACATGCTTTACAGGGGTCCTTCCAGCTGCTGCTCTGTGAGCCTGTTTCTGGAAAGGCCACGATGCTCTGCAGTTGGGAGTGAGTGTGATTCTGTGTAATTCACCTTTTTCTCAGCAGGTGAATTCAGGGAGGGCAGTTATTGTCCCTAAAGCAAAACGTACCGTCGTGGATCACACAGGAGTTTGTTTGCTCTGATACCCAGTAGACGTTTTATACAGGAGATCCTTTATAAAAACCTTCCAGAATTCCACTTCATCCCATTACAGTGGAATAAAAATGAGCAGTGCAAGCCTGCCAGCCCCTGAACAGGCACTTGGCCTGCACTGTTTCAATTCTTTCCCACACCAGCCCCTTGAAGTGAGTATCAGGCGGGTGTTACAGATGAAAAACGGAAGCAGCAAGGTCTGAGCGGGCTGGGGGGCCGTGGGGGCTGATCGTAGCTGTGCACAGAGAGAGGGGTGGGCCTGGGGCTGACCTCATAGATGGCGGGTGACCAGCCCACTCGGGCCACGTCCTGTTTGACATCCCATGGTCATGCAGCTCAGTAGCAGGTTGGCACCGGCTCTGCTGTTCCCTTAGGGGGTCCCCAGCCATTGTGTGAGTGACACGGGCTCTGGGTGCAGCTGTGAGAAGTGTGCAGGCACCACTGGTCCAATACCAGATAAAGAGGCAGGCTCCCCGCTGTGCTGCTGAGCAAGAGGGGGGCTTTTAGAAGATTGCTGCAGGCCCCTGCCCCCAGCCTCCCCGCAGGCCCAGAGGCCCTTCTGCTGACTCCCCCACCTTCGTTTCTCCTTCAGGACTCAGATTGCCCAGGACTTCTCCTCCCGCTCCCTCCTCCTCCTGACTAAGGAGGGGAAGCCTCCTGCCTGGTCCTCTGTGAGAGGACTTACTGCTGAGACTCCTGGGGAATTACGTTTCTCCTCCTACCCCCAGTTTTTGTGTTTTCTGCTTTTGGGGGACCCCTGGCAGTTTGCCTTGTTGAGGATCATTCGTTGTGGTGGATATACTGGTCTGCGTGTTTCTGATGGGAGGTGAATGTAAATATGGCTAAAGGTTACTCATCCAGCTGTCTACTTAAGCACGTTGGTCAGGAAGAAGATACTTATTAATACATATTCTTTTTCCGATTCACCAAAGTGTTATGTGGCCATGGCAGAAAAATGAGGGAATAGTGAAGTGTAACGATTAAGAAACAGAATTGTGCAGAACAAAGAAAATCAGTTCTCCGTATTCTTACCACCCAGAGAATAGGAACAGTCTACATTTTAACCCATGTTCTGGGGATCATGGTTGATGACAAGCTCTGCTTAGAGTCACCTGGACCTGGGCTACGACTCCGGCCGTCCTTCCTGCTTGCTATTAATAATTACACATGACTCCGACATCGTGCCCTCTCGGTACCTCGGTTTCCCCAGCAATGATGGCAGTGCCGGCCTAATGCTGGGGTCGTGAGGGTGCAGGCAGAGAGCACTGGTGAAGCCCTCAGCACAGGCGGGCACGAGAGTGCTCGGCGAGTGTCAGCCGCCATTATTAGACACAGTAACGACACAGGACCGTGCTGGAGACACCCAGCGTCCAGACGTCGGTCCCCATTACCACCTGCAGGCGACGCCGGGGACTTTCCACTTTGCCATGCCAGCACACTGAGGGTGTCCGCGTCTTCCATTTAGGGCCTGGCGCCTTCCAGCCAGGTAACCAGGTGGCAGGGAGAGTTCAGAAAACAGCCGTCACGCTGCGCTTTCCTGGCTGGGTCTCCGTTGGGGCAAAATGCTCATTCGAAGGTCCTGCCCGAGTGAGGTGGTCAGCTGGACAGGCCCTCTGCCCTCTGGCCCCAGCACACGCCTGCCCTCCTCCTGTCAGCAGCTCTCCAGGGTCCTTCTGGGAGCCAGAGTGCGCGCACACGAATTTGGTCTGACCCCAAACTCGAGCAGAGCTTGTTTTCCGATAACCAGCCTCAGAGGCGCGCCGGCTCCCTGCCCTTTCTGCTGAGGCTTTGAAATGCATGCACATGTGGGAAATGGGAACGGCCCCCGATGGTTTCCATTTGTGCAGCTTTTTGGATGTCGTTTAAGTCATTGGTTTGCCTGTAGGTGTAGAATGCCCAGCTGGGACGCGATGACCTGACGGGAGACTTGGGTCTGGAAGGTGGCACCTGGTGCACTCGCTGTGTGTGTCTTTCCCCAGCGCCTCGAGAGGCTGGCTCGTTGCTCTGAGTGTGTGTGCTCAGCGCTGTCGCTCTCTAAGCTCATGAAATGCTGTCTCCCCTGCAGTATCTGGGTTGTGTTAGGGGCTAAAGCCGTTTTCCTCGCCCTTCTCACATGCAGTGAGCTGAGGTTCGTGGCCGGTCTGTGGTCAGCGCCCGGCACTCCTGCTAAGGCAGGAGAGCTGCTTCCGGAGCCTTTGCGTTGGTCTGTGCTGCATACTTCCCCCAGAAAGACAACTTGGCACCCAGAAAGCAATTTCAGGAGAGAACCCTTCCCACGCCATTGTGGCTCGTGTGCGTTGCTGGGTGAACAGTTTCTGGCAGGGGAACTTGGGTAAAGAGATGGGAAGAGATGCTTTGCGGAGCCTGGGTTTGCAGGAGAGCTCTGGGGAAGACCTGAGTTACCCGGCATGTCTACACAGCAGGCGCCTGCAGAAACGATGGGGAGCTACCTGCCGTCCACACCACCATCTTCTCACGGAACTGAGTTTGTGTTGTCAATGTCAGTTGATCTTTTTATAACCAGCTCCCAGTCCTGAGTCCGCTTGATATTTTTGTTGTGGTGTGTGTGTGTGTATAAGTGTGTGTAAGTGTAAGGATTGCTGTGCTGGGTACAGATATCCTGGAGCCTGCCGGCCTTTTGTAGGACTGCCCCTGACTAGCCGTGTGCGCTCCTGACTCGGGTTCCTAACCGACCTGCGCCTTATTGTTCTTACCTGCATCGGGAGGGGTTTGGCCGAGGGCTGAGGACCTTTCTCCCGCGCGTGTGTCCTGGTGAAGGCTGGGAAGGAAGGACGTTCAAATACCATTTGTGAGAAGCGCATCCAGTCGGGGAATTCTTAAAAGGCCTCCATGGTATTTGGTCCTAGGTTTCCTTTGATTAAGTTCATTTTGTTGCTTTAGAGCTTCGGCCCAGGCACCTCGGGACCGAGTTTTATACCAGGTGTTTCCTTGCAACTTCACGCTCCTTGAGGCCGATTGAAGATGGCCCTGTTTGCTAAGTCAGACTTGCCACCTCCCAATGGCTGCGGCGTTACTGGCGGGCGTCCTGCCGTCTTTGTAGTCACTGTGCAGCATGAGGGTCCTCAGCTGGCAGCACGGGATTCGGGCGTGGCTGCTAGAAGCCGGCGTTACCGTGCTGGTTATAGCCCGAAAGGCAGTGATGGCTGGGGGGAGCTGTGGCTGCATATGTCCCCGCTTGGCTCGTGTCACTGCCTGCCTGTCACACTCGTGTTGAAATTTGACTTTTAAGCAGGGCGCTTTGGAAAATGGAGCTGAGCTACGCCAAGCCGGCTCTCAGTGACTTTTTTCCCCTCCTCTGAGCATTTCTTACCTCCTAATAACTGCGTGTTTTACTTTGTCTAGGATTTTCGGGGAAGACATGTCGGACAAGATGTCTAGTTTCCTGCACATCGGAGACATTTGTTCTCTGTACGCGGAGGGGTCCACAAATGGATTTATTAGCACCTTGGGGTAAGAGCAGCTGATTTCTTGTGTGGCCGGATTGAGGACATTGTACCATCAGCTGAAAAACCGATTTTTCTAAGATAAGCATGTTACCCTCTTGCGTGGCTTTTCCAGGGGCGTTTGGAATCATGAATACCAAGTCCCAGGTTCATTCAGAACTTCTTTTTTCCCTCCTTCTTGTGGAGGGGGGAAAGTGCTAATATGGGCTAAAATTTAAGATTGATATCTGCAGACCCCAAGAAGTGCTTCTGAGCTTCCCAAGGGCTCTGTTGTCAGAGGGTGACTTGTTTGTCATAAAGGCCAAGACCAGAACCTCTCCAAGGCTTGTCTGTCTTTGAAGCAGCAATTTCCTACTTGAAATTGCATTTGAAAGTTACAAATCGCACAGAGCTCTGTAAATCAGGTTTCTGCTCTTTTGTGCCTTCTTCAATTTTTATCCGACTTTTAACGGTATAAATATATTCCATAATGTGCTCATTTGATTATCTTCTCCTTTCTCCTCCTCCTCCTCTTGTCTGGAGGAGGAAATGAGAACTGCAGTAGCTCCGAAGGCAGAGAGAAGCGGAATGGAGACTCAGGGTTAACCCCAGAATCGCCAGGCTCGGGCTGTATTGTCCTTATGGAGAGAGCAGTCGTTAGGCCCCGGATGGCATTGCTGAATTTGGCAGGCGCTGGTCTCAGAGAAAGGGGGGAAGAGGCAGGCTGGTGGCGTCCCCAGGAACCTCATGCTCAGGGCAGCCAGACCTTCCTTTTGCCCATGATGTTATTTAAAGCGTGCTCGTTCTCTGGAATCTGTGCGGAGGGAGCACCCCAGGCTCGCATCCAGGGAACGCCAGCCTCAAGGAGCAAGTCATTGCAGATACAGAATTACAGCAATTGGACCGCGCTGTGGAACAATTTCATTTTCAAAAGTCCGATAGGAAGACGTCATCCACAGCTGGCTGCTCCCCAAGTCCAGCGACCGGCTCTCAGGCGTACCTTTTCCTAACCGCTCGACGCTGAAGACCCGCCCTTCACGATTCACCATCTGGCTTTTGGCAGAGAGGCCCCTGCGGCTTGTGCCGCTGGAGGCCCCGTCCCTCTCCTTGGCCGGCTCCTTCCTTTTCCCACCCCTCATGGTCAGCTCTTGCGTTGTCCTCCTCTTTTTCAGAATAACAGCTGGCAGCGGGGACCACTTCCACGTGCCCTGCGGGCGTTCCCAGCGCTGTGTCAGTGCTGTAACGTCCATCACCCCCATGAGCCCCCAAACAGGCCTGACCATGAGCACTGACTGTCATATCCCTGTTCATTGAGGCGAAACCTTGGGGCATCAGAGAGGTGCGGCCACTTGCTCAAGGTTGCACAGCCATGAAGACGCAGGACCCCAACACCAGTGCTCCTCACAGTGCTCACGGCACTTCCCCGGCTGTCCTAGCCGCCCTTGTCCCTGTCTGCCCATGGCTCTTACCCGGATGCCCTGTTAATCCTCAGTGCTACCTTATGCGTCACCTTCCCTCTGTGGCCCTGATTTCTTGGCGTGGTGCCACTGCCCTCCTGGCCACCCACGCTCACTTCTGGTCAGTTGTCAAGCCCACTGCCAACCCCTGACTCTTGGTGCCTCCTTTCCCCACGTCCTCTCACCTCTGAAGCACAAATTCTTTATAAGAGTCTTCCTCAAATATTATTATAAATTGATGGCAAGGGTCCCCCCTTTTTCCTTAATGTGAGGTGGCTCCTTTTGGAATTTTGGGCTCTAATCCTTCAGACGAGTACTTTCTTCCCTGGGTTCCCTGCACATAAAATTTGAGGATAACTGGAGTAAAAATGGATTTGGAAAATTCAGTTTGACCTTCTCTCTCCTTTAAATATTTTTAACGTTTATGGAGCACCAGCAGTGGGTGACTGTGAGTGACCCCAGGTTTTGTGAGATGCGGCACCCAGGTTCCCAGCTGGGTCCGTTTCTACAGATGGCCGTTACCTCCCCAGGCTTTCATTGATGCGCTGAGCTTTACAGCTTGAGTGTGATTCCCAGGCAGCATCGGGTGGGCCTGGGTCACCTGTGGAGCTTTTGTCCTTGGGTCACGGCTTCAGTAGGCCTGGGGATGCTGGGGACCTGGAATCCATGCAGTTGAGAAAGTCTGGTGAACATCTCCGTACTTGGGAAGCCTGGAGACCAGGGGGTGGAGTGACGGAGTCCCCGTCACGCTGCTGCTCGGTGGCAGTGTGCCAGCCACGGTTCCTTTGTCTCCTCACCTCGACCGGG
>NW_017731833.1:503721-504774 GCF_001890085.2 Hipposideros armiger | reverse complement strand
TTTGTGGCTCCTGCGCTAACGAGCCTCAAACCCCCTCAGGGCAGGCGCCTGTTCTTATTCATCCTAGTACGCCAGGGCCTGGCACAAAATGGGCCCCTCAGCTCCTGTTCGCTGAGCGCGTTGCCCCTTGCCATGCCAGCCGACGTCGGCACTGTTCCGTGCCATGCTCAGATCCGACATGGACCTGGTTAGGGGGAAGGTGCCCGGAAAACAGTAGCCCCAGATGGCCATCACAGGAGCAGGGCCTTGGGCTGTGGGATGCGGCTTAGGTCCCTGCGTAGGAAGCCTCCGGTGGAAACAGCCCCCTGCAGGAGAACATGGCAGGCGGGAACTTCACCCCAGAAGAGCCCAGGGTGTATGATTTGGGCCTAGTGCTTAGGGTTTTATTTTCTTAGACTTGTCTTGATGTTACGATCACCTTTGTCTTCTGTGCAGGCTGGTCGATGACCGCTGTGTTGTGCAGCCGGAAGCTGGGGACCTGAACAATCCACCCAAGAAATTCAGGGGTAAGTTGGCGGTCCTCTTGGAGTGGGCAGCCGCAACAATTCATGAAGTGTGTTGCTCTGCATGGTTTTTTGTTTTGTTGTTTTTTTAAAGCAATTGTAAGTTTATTTACTTATGTATTTTTTTTTTAAGGTATGATTTCAATTCCGAGCTTTATGACCTCTTGAAAATGCCGAAGTTCGGTGTCAGGATTGAATGACTTATTAGGCCCTTAATTTGTCTGTTGCGTACACGTCATAAGCGCTGCTTCAGTTTAACGCCATACGTGTGTGCGGCTGTGTCTTTAACCAAGTAGTTATTTATGGATCTCGTCACAGGAAGCCTATGTTAGCTCAGCAGATCTTACTGCCCCTGTGGGGACTCTGATGCTCTCAGATATCTTACCCTGGAGCATGTTCTTTATCGCACTTTCTTTTTGAGTAAAAGACGCAGGCAGGACAGCCTGCCTCCCAGGGCTGCCTTCCTTCCTAGGCCTCTTGTATGTGGGGTCTTCCTTGGAAGGCACCCGAGTTTATTCCAGGAGGTGTTGAAAATACAGCTGGTATCTTC
>NW_017731833.1:500383-501231 GCF_001890085.2 Hipposideros armiger | reverse complement strand
TTGGCTGGGCCGAGCAGACGAGGACGCTTACACCCCCTCAGCCCAGGGTGTCTGCCTGTGCGGTGCCAACAAGGGTTGAGCATCTGGCCCCGCGTCACATGACTCGTGAGTGTCCTAGCCAAGCCAGAACCCTCTGCCAAGGCCTGGGTCCAGTGCTCCCTGCACCCCCTGCCGTGGACCCTTCCCCACACGAAGTATGGGTTCCTTCAAGCTGTCACCTCCAGTCTCTAAATGAGACCGGGCCAGGTTATCACGGCTCTGCTGTCCACCCAAGCTCTTCCTAGCTGTGATTTTGGACCATTTAAACAAGGAAGAGAGCCAAGTGGGAGGATGGAAGCCTTTGGAGCATTAGGACTAAGTGTTTTTGGCCACTGCCAGGACAAGCTGTGGGAATTGCCGTGCGTTAGCTGCAGTGTGATTGGAGTCCTGTGCATAGTGCAGATGAGGGTCCGACCTGGGGCAGAGTAACCCGTCCTCGCTCACCTCCTGAGTAAAACGTTAGTGGAAGACTCCTGATTACTCAGCACGTGTCCTGCTTAGAACCGGCAGCCTGGAGTCGGGGTGTCGCGGTGGCGCTGGGTGAAGGCTTGGCTGTGTGGCTCTGGCAAACCGCGCTTGGACCTAAAGCATGGCTGCGAACTGGAGGATCAGGCGTGAGGCCTTTTAATATTTTTCTGGACATTTCTTTCCTCAGTTCCGGGGCACTGGCCCTGTCAGCCTACCTCCTGGGGAGCTCATGGATTGAGTAGGATGGCTGGGTTCAGAGAGAGAAACAAGGGTTTCACATCCATGCAAGCTCTTTGGGAACTGGCCTCAAACCTCCCAGCAGCTTGGAAGGGGCCCCCCAA
>NW_017731833.1:493284-497904 GCF_001890085.2 Hipposideros armiger | reverse complement strand
CATATGTCATTCTGAGATGTGTGGACACAGGAGCACATGTCTGTAATGTGCCAGAGATACACACTACCTGCCCACTCAGCAGCCGCAAGGACAGTGTATCATGGCTGTCTGCTACTGCCGTCCTCCCAGCTCTCTTGGGGAGCATCTGGAGGAACCGAGATCTCAGCCTGCACCCCTGGCCTGGGGCTGCCATAATGCTGGTCCTTAGGTAACAGCCGGTTGAAAAGGAATTCGGGTTTTTTCTAAAATGCTTTTCACTGTTCCCAGTTCTAGCAGCGTTTTTTCGGGGATCACTATTCAGGTCAACTGACGGCTGATTTTTTTGCACGGATGCCTTATGCTGTCCTCTCGTCTCCCTCCAAACTCCCGGCGTCTGGTCCTTCTGAAAAGATTCCTGATAGTTAACCTGCACTGGCCTGGTCCACTCGGGGTGTCTCCTCCCTGACCTGCCGTGTTGCTCTTTTTTCTCTCGTATGCCTGTAGTTTTGAGAGGCCTCATTTCATACGTGATCATGAAAAACAAACAATTAGGAAGTGCCGTTGCTCCCTGGTGGGGGCCTGGCAGGGGCCTGGCCTGCCTTGCTTGCCTTGCTGTTGACCACGGTGCACTTCTGTGCTGTGGGTGCTGTTATTACAGCATTTCACAGTCGCGCACCCTGAACCCAGGGAGGGACCCAGGATTTGAACCCACGCCTGGGAGGCTGCAAAGCCTCTCCTCACCCACTCAGGTGCATGAATGGAGTTGTGCTGCTCAGGGAACAACTGGGGCCTTCACCACGTTCCCACATGTAGGAGGCCTGTAGCCCAGTGGGAATCAAGCTCACGGAGAGTAACCCGGAGGAAGGTCTGAAACCATTCTGTTCGTGCTGAGCAACGAGTCATCGCGAGAGCTGCACACCCGTCAGACCAGGTCGAGCAGCATTTCTGTCCTGAGAGGCTGTGGTGGCCTCGTCACCTGTGTCGCAGTTTTCCCTTTGCCTCCTCTGTGGGTCCCCTCAGCCCACCATTCACTGCGGCTCAGGGATCAGTGCAGACCCGAAGATGGCATGAGGCTGCCTGGGACCCTCAGGGTCCCCCAGGTGTGCTTAGGATAAAGGACATACTTGCGAGGTTCGCAGGGCCCCACCTGAGTCACCCTGCTGCCCTCCCCGCCCCACTGTGGCCCCCACGCCAGGTCCCCTGCTCTCACCAGCCTGATGCACAGCCCCTGGCACCCCTTCTTCTCTGAAGTGACCCCTCTGCTCCGTCGCCGTTCCTCCAGGACCCCCGGTCTTCCTGATGCCCACTCATCCAGCAAGCCCCAGACATTCCCCCCGGGGCAGCCGTGCTCACCCCAGGAGGCAGGTCAGCTGCCCCCATCTGCACAGGCTCAAGCCAGGCTGAGTGGGTTTGACGCTCAGCTTTTCACTGGCATGTCACCTGGGATACATCGTGTGACCCCTCAGTGCCTTCATCGCCTCACCTTGAAAATGGGGGAGATTATTGGATGTGCCTCTCAGCGTTTCCTTGTGAGGACTGAAGGGACCACCCATGTTCAGCGCCGACAGGAGTACATGGCCCGCGCGCGGTGCATGAAGCTGTTTGCTAATAGCGCTGGTTTCTGACATCGCTCTTGCCCGCTCCCTTAGCTGGGAGCTCAGAAATGCCTGTGTCGCTGACCGAAGCTCGGCTCTTAGCTGTAGAGAAATGAGAAGACACNGTTGTTGACACGGCCTGTGTGACAGGAACCACAGGAACCTTGAGGCAGCTGTTAACCGCTGTGGCCTTTTCTCTCAGTCCCTCCTCCGTATCTGCTTCCAACACCGAGTCCCCGAGAGCAGCAGAAGTGAAAGGCCTGAGCCAGTCAGTCGCTGAGTGAACCCCGGCGGGATAACAGTGTGCCTCAGTTATCACCAGGCCCAGATCCAGGGACTGGGCGCCAGGCATTGTGCTAAGGGCCGTGCGTGCATTTTCAGCTCACGGAGGCGCCTGCCCACCCTGTGAGGTGATGCAAACCCTCCAAGGTGGAGACTGAGGAGCTTTTCTGGGGTCTCACCGCTGGTGGCTGGTGACGGGTGAGAGAAATTGCCTCCCGACTTGCAGAACTGCGGGTGTCTGAGTTCCACCCCCAGGGAGTCGGATTTCACTGGGCCTGGGGAGTTCTGAGATCTGCCCAGGTGAGACTCTTGCAGCCCGGGTGCAAACCGCTGCTCGTAGTGCCTGCGCTGGAAACTGCCGGCCTTGTGACTTGGGGGTGAGCGGCTCCAGGTGTGGCTTTTGCAGCCAGGGTGAGCTCAGAGCGCATGCTGCACACAGGCCGTGGGCGTCGGCAGAGGGCCCTGGGAACGCGGCGCGTGCCCTGTGCGGAGCGAAGCAGCAGCTACTTGAGTCCGGGGTCAGAACGGGACAGTGAACAGGAGCGTCCCCGGGGGAGGGCAGAGGAGACGTTTTCCTGGCACGAGGGTAAAAGTGCCTGGTGCTTAGAGGTGTGTCTGGTGGGTGAGCTGAAGGGACGGTTTTCAGATAAAAGCAACAACCTGACAGAGGTCATTGAAAAAAGTCGAACTCCGTCTATGGCCTGGTTTATGGTGGTCACGTGACAGTGACTTGATTTGTTGACTGCCTTTCTCCATAAATTAATAATAGAGGCTTCGAGGTGGTGAGGTGCTTAGAACTGGTGAGGAATCTGGTTCAGACCAGCTTGCCTGCAGGCCTTGGAAGGTAGGGCAGGGCTGCCTCCATGCCTTGTGTAAACTGAGGCCCCCGGCACCCAGGTGAGGGGCGCGGGCAGCTCTCCCTTTGCGAGCTGCAGCCTGGGCCAGGAAGATCCCGTCCACCCTGGAGCCTGGGCAGCGAGGACGCACATTTCCCAAAGCATCCCTTCAGCTGTGGAGTAGCACACTATACTTTTTTTTCTCCCTAAAATGAAGAAAACAATTCTTCTTCTGGAAGGAATGACTGCCTTTCCAAAGACAAGTATATTTTGAAGTTGACGTCGTTTCAATGTTTAGAAATTGTTCCTAGGGCAGCTGGGCGGTTTGGAGGCCTTCCCAGTCTGTTCCCGTGCTGGGCCCTTGTACCCTGCAGTGTCACAAACACATGAGTGAGAGTGAGGCGCTGGCAAGCAGCCGGATGGGGCGGTGGGGTCTTGATCTGAGCAAGCAGCAGAACCGCATTCAGTAGTTTGGGTTTGCTGTGACTGCCGTCACTTCCTGGCCAAGCAGTTTCCTAAACTTGATTGAGAACCGTCCCCACCTGTCCTTCAGTAAATAGGAACCAGAGTCCTGTGTCCGCAATGCTCTCGGTGGCTTCTGATTTTCTGGCTTTGTACTTTTGTGAGCTCCCCTTGCAACCTGCCCCCCTAATGGTGAATAACACGGGCCCTAGGATTAGGGTTCTGGGGCTCCAATCCAAGTTCCACAGAGTCTTAGCTGTGTGACATGAGACAAGAGGCTTCACCTCCTTGAACTTTGGTTTTCTCACCTGTAAAATGGGAGATGATAATGGTTCTGCTTCGTACAGTTATTGTGAGGATGAAATGTGTGTTTTGAATCGAGTGCCAAGGTGAGCCTTATTATTACTATTATNACCCAGGTTCCCAGCTGGGTCCGTTTCTACAGATGGCCGTTACCTCCCCAGGCTTTCATTGATGCGCTGAGCTTTACAGCTTGAGTGTGATTCCCAGGCAGCATCGGGTGGGCCTGGGTCACCTGTGGAGCTTTTGTCCTTGGGTCACGGCTTCAGTAGGCCTGGGGATGCTGGGGACCTGGAATCCATGCAGTTGAGAAAGTCTGGTGAACATCTCCGTACTTGGGAAGCCTGGAGACCAGGGGGTGGAGTGACGGAGTCCCCGTCACGCTGCTGCTCGGTGGCAGTGTGCCAGCCACGGTTCCTTTGTCTCCTCACCTCGACCGGGGCCCCCTCTCCTGCCCCTTCCTTCCTCCGCATTTGAGAACCTGATGACTAAACCGCCCTACACCCCTTCCCAGGCCCCCTTCCCCTCCTCGGCCTTCACGTGTTACGTCAGACCCGGCGGCATTACTGTGCACGTGTTCTGCTCTTGATTTTTGCATAAAAACTCAGGCCATGGACCTCACTGTCCCTCTCATGGATCCAGAGATGTTCGTGTTAGCTTGGTCAGTCAGGACTTTAAACACTGGGTCTTTACAAATTCTGGGCTGGTTACTTACCTCTTACTTTTGGCACTTGCCCACTGGTCGCTTTGGACGCCCTGAAGACCTCTGCATGTACTTGCACTCTGCGTTCCCTCCGCCTGCCTCCTCCCATCTCTCAACTTCCAGCAGTTCCAACATGACCCCTTCTGCCAGCAGCTTCTCCAGTGGCCTCAGGCAGTTCTTGACTGTATGCTGTGCTTTCTTCTCTTCCAGCCCTTTGGGTCTCTCTTCCTTATCAGTTTGTATTTGTGGCTCCTGCGCTAACGAGCCTCAAACCCCCTCAGGGCAGGCGCCTGTTCTTATTCATCCTAGTACGCCAGGGCCTGGCACAAAATGGGCCCCTCAGCTCCTGTTCGCTGAGCGCGTTGCCCCTTGCCATGCCAGCCGACGTCGGCACTGTTCCGTGCCATGCTCAGATCCGACATGGACCTGGTTAGGGGGAAGGTGCCCGGAAAACAGTAGCCCC
>NW_017731833.1:488648-489594 GCF_001890085.2 Hipposideros armiger | reverse complement strand
ACCAGGTCACATTCTGT
Source organism: Hipposideros armiger (assembly GCF_001890085.2). Classification (NCBI taxonomy): domain Eukaryota; kingdom Metazoa; phylum Chordata; class Mammalia; order Chiroptera; family Hipposideridae; genus Hipposideros; species Hipposideros armiger. The sequence continues at coordinate 489,577 of NW_017731833.1, read as the reverse complement.
GCCATCGCCTTTTGCAGGCTGGGGCAACGGTCACGTTCTCGCCCTCAAAACCTGGTCTCTTCCATTCAGTTCAAGAGGCAGATCTTGGCCCCAAGTTCTTGGTCATGGACAAAGGCTGCCATGTCACTGTCACCAAACCCTGAGAGGTGGTTAACCTTAGTTTCAGAGGAAAAGCCATTTGAAGGGAAACACACAGTTTGCGATGGGGAGAAGTTTGGGCCGGAAAGAAGGCCGCGTTGTGATGTCACTCAGTGAGCTGGGAAGGAGGCCAGAGGGCAGGCTGCGCGTGTACATGTCCCGCATCTTCCTTGTGCCCTGTGTTTGCCCCAGTCAAGTTGGTTTCAAACACAGTAATCCACTAAGCTATTGTGAAAATGAGCGCTCAGCTCAAGAAGCATTGAGGCCCTACTGTGGACCAGCTGCTGGCCTTGGGGTGGGGGAGACAAAGGGTGTTAAACACAGCCCCCTTTGCCTTCAGGGGTGTTGGGGTTTCGCCGAGAACCAGACCCACGTCATAAATCACAGAACCCTACTTTAACAGCAATTCCTCTGTGGAAAGCACCGCCCACAGATTCGCTCTTGTAACCTATGTAACCTACCTCTGAGGTGTGGGCATCCGTGTTCTCATTATGCAGATGAGGACATGGAGGCCCTAAGAATCTGAGTGACTTGCCCATAGTGTTAAATGTCACGTCTTAGAACGATTATTGGTCCTTCCACAAACATTTATCGGATGCCTCTCCTGCACCAGCCGCTTATACTCCGGGGAGGAAAGATACAGACATTCTCGGAAGTCGACACGGTAAAAGTGGTTAAGGAGCTCGCTTAGAGTCCTTGTGGGCCACAGGGCAGCTGCTGACATGCAGCTGGATGTGGAGCAGGCGCCCTGTCTCCCCGCAGGGTGTAAAGGTGGCCCCTGCAGTCGAGTC
>NW_017731833.1:481602-484324 GCF_001890085.2 Hipposideros armiger | reverse complement strand
GTGTAGTCAAGTCCCAAGTTGAGATCCTGCTGTGGGGCAGCTGAGGGGCATCTGAGTTCCTTTCTTTGACAGGTTTCTCCCTGACTGGAAACATTGTTGCAGGTTTTCCGGAACTCCTGTTAGTTACATCTTGATACATTTTCTCTCTCAGTCTCAGTTTCATGATTTCAGCTGTTTTCTTGTACCTGAAAACAATTCTTGAATAGAATTTGAAGTGTGGGCTCTATTGAAGGGAATATAAACATTTCCATTTGAGTTTTTTCACCGTTTGGCATGTTTCTATATTGGCATCTTAACCATTGCAATGGAAAATATGTCGTTGGCAAGACTTGGAGAAGCATAGTCCCAGAGGCCACTGGATTGTGCCAGCTTCCGGACGGTTTACAAGGTCACCTACCTGGTCCCAGCCCTTAAGGAATTTGCAGTCTGATGAGGAGAGATGAGTGAGAACTGCTGGGTTGTCGGGAAAGTCATGACGCATTTTCACATTGAAAAACATAGAAAAATACATCAGGACTTTCCAGACGACCCAGTATAACACTTGGAGGGTTATTCTCGGAGAACGTTGAATCCCATATGTTTCTCTTCCCCCTACGGTCACTGTTTCTGTCTATCCCATCAGGCCACTGTGCCCACATCATTTGAGTTCATCTTAATAATAGCTTAAGAAAAATGTAGTTAAGTGGCTGCATACCGGGCTTTCAATATGCAGATATTTTCAGATCCTGCATCAGCGTGGACACTTGAGTTGAGGATACTTAGCAAATGTCACTGAAGAGGTTGGATGTGACAGGTTGGTGGGTGAAATGGTAAGCTCGTCAGGAACTCCTGATTCCGGCTGATAGTTTCCAGAAGGAACTAGCTTCAACCAAAAGGGGGTTTTCCTGGCTCAAACAGTCCTGGCTGAACAACTGAATTGCATGAAGAGTGGGCGTGAACTGAGCACCCCCAGCAGCCCATGCCCACCTCGCATTCCTCTCTCTACACATCTGCTGCTTTGGGGTCTTGTCCTCACCTAGTTTGGGCACCAAGGTTATACTGCGCTCTTCAGATGAGTTGTGCAGCGGTCCCCATTTTTCAGTCCTCTGGAGAGTTGATGTTGCTTTTGGTATTATCTGCTCCTTGGCTGTTTCGTGGCCCCAGTGAGTAAAGCAGTCTAGCCATTTGTTTCCTTTAGGGCAAGATTAACTACTGATTCAGTTTTTTTCATGTCTTTAAAGGGCTGTTTCTTCTTGGGCCACTTTTGTAAGTTGCATTTCTCTGTAAATTTACTAGTGTCATCTAAGTCTTCAAACCTTTGATATCCTCTTATTTTGTTAATCCCTAAAATGTCTGGTTTGGTCCCTGTGGTTGTTTTTCAAAATATCCCTGCCCCATCTCCCATGATACCCACTCTGTAATCCCAGAAGCTGTGACTGTGTTACCTTATTTGGCGAAAGGGACTTCACAGATGTCCTGAAGTTCAGGACCTTGAGATGAAGGTTACCCTGGGTATCCAGGTGTGCCGACGTAATCACAGGGCCCTTGGAAGAGGGAAACAGGACTGGAGGANGTGCTCACCCCAGGAGGCAGGTCAGCTGCCCCCATCTGCACAGGCTCAAGCCAGGCTGAGTGGGTTTGACGCTCAGCTTTTCACTGGCATGTCACCTGGGATACATCGTGTGACCCCTCAGTGCCTTCATCGCCTCACCTTGAAAATGGGGGAGATTATTGGATGTGCCTCTCAGCGTTTCCTTGTGAGGACTGAAGGGACCACCCATGTTCAGCGCCGACAGGAGTACATGGCCCGCGCGCGGTGCATGAAGCTGTTTGCTAATAGCACTGGTTTCTGACATCGCTCTTGCCCGCTCCCTTAGCTGGGAGCTCAGAAATGCCTGTGTCGCTGACCGAAGCTCGGCTCTTAGCTGTAGAGAAATGAGAAGACACCTCTGGGCATTGCTTCCAGAACTTGAACGTGCACAGGACCTGCCTGGGGAGCGTGTGGAAGTGCAGATTCTGACCCAGTAGGTCTGGGGTGAGGCCTGAGACCCTGCATTCCTGGCAGGCTGCTGTGCTGATGCGAGGCTTGAAGGAGCAGCTGACAGCTGTGCTCCCTTTTTCTCAGGCTGTCATTCCAGTGAGGGATGTGTTGAGCCCAGAAAACTAGGGAATTCGGGCCAGTGGATGACAGCGAGCAGAGGCAGAGTGTTAGATTTCAGGAGCTTGCTTCTGACTGAGTGCTGAGGCCGTGCTCTGGGAAGAGGCCTTCTTCAAATTACTGAGTTTCCCCTCATCCAGGGGGACTGAACATTTGTCAGGGGTTCTGGAGGGAGTCGGATCTGGGACCCCATCTGACTCTAAGTGTATGTGTTTTCCCACCGAAGGACCCAGCTGTACGTTCTGCTTTTGCTTCCTGTGGACGCCGTGTGGTTGGGGTGCTGGGCGAGCCAGCGCTGGGGAGACAGCAGCTCCCCTCCCGCTACCAGCAGCTCTCGGGGACCCACTGTGTTCAGTCCAGTTGGTAGAGAACATCTGAAAGCAGTGAAGAGATGGAAGGGATTACTGAGTGTTTAACAAGGTGAACAAATATAAAAATAAAAGCAAAAACAAAGGTCCTGCTGCATCTTGTTTTAATGAGGAGGAAGAAATGCCGGGCGGCCGTGGAGGGTTGTGGCTGGGGGCGCTGGCTGTGGACTTAGACGGGGTCCAGCCCTTGCTCCGCCTCTTCGTGGCTGTGTGCCCA
>NW_017731833.1:477607-479452 GCF_001890085.2 Hipposideros armiger | reverse complement strand
TGGTTGAGTTTGGGTCAGATTTCTTCCTCTGGATCAATTAACTTAAGCTGGGGGATAAGGGTTACCTGTGTTAAAATGGAAGCTTCCAGGAGAACCATTTGGGCTAAAATGGTTCCTAAAAAAAAAGAGGTAGTGGCCATATAATCCAGGTGTCCACTGCGGATGATGTTCGAATCAGTTAGTGATTCTGACTACAAGTAAGAAAAAACCCCACCTAACGGTGGCTCAGAACATAAGGATGTTTGTTGTGTACTTAGTTAGAATCCAGAGAGAGACAGAACCAGCTGTAGTAAAGGACTCTAAAGTCCAGTCTGTTCTACATCATCAGCGTATGGACTTTTCAAGGGCTTGTCACCTCGTGCTAACAGAATGGCTGCTGTGGCACCAGGCCCCCTGCTTGCGTTCATGGCAAGAATAAAGGGGTGAGGGTGACATAAGGAATGCTCCTCTCATGCCTGTCCCCTTTTTAAGGCAACAAAAGCTTATCTTCATGTTCCCCAACAGCCTACTTTTATTTCGTTGTTAATATTGGGTTCCCTGCTTACTCCTAGCTGCAAGGAGTTTGGGAGAAGTGATGCCCCTCTATTAGGAAGCAGGCAGGGAGAGAGGCATTGGCAGTGGTTTTGGTAGACAAAAGCGTTTCTATATTGTGGCCATTTGATTGCACCTAGAGGACTCTATGATTTTTCTTCCATTTTTAGTGTTTCAGCGACTGAATCACCGAGTTGATTGTTGGCTTTTATCAACCGTAAATAATGTACATTTCCCCGTAAGACAAGATTTTTTCCCCATTTGAAGTTAGCCATGAAAAGGCATCCTAAACGTATGGGAGCCACCATGTGTGTCCACCCGAGGCCAGCATCCACCATTAATAGTATGACNGCAGGAGGAGATGTGAGGATGGAGGCAGGTTGGAGTGGTGCAGCCGCGAGCCGAGGAGGCAGGAAAAGCATCCTCCTGGAAGGAACGCAGGCCTGCCCTGACTTGAGACTTTGTGACAGTAAGAGAACAGATTGGTGTTGCTTTAAGCCACTACCTGTCTGGTCATTGGTTACAGTATCAAAAGGATTGCTGTAATAATCGTCCTCATCTAATTTATTTGTGTTCCTTTTTCTGGATAAGTATGGGCACATGTTTTTTGGTCTTCAAAGAAATTTTGGCTTTATTGATTCTATCGTAGGTTGGTTTTGAAGTTCATTCATCTCCACCTTTTATTATTTTCTTCTGTCTTTGTTGAATTTGTCTCTTCCTTTACTACTCTGTTAAGTTGGCTGATCAACTCCAAATTTTGCACCTTTCCCAAATTGTAATGTAAGCATCTAAAGCTATCAGTTCACTTAACATATTATTTTCATTGCATCCTATATATTTTGACATTTTGTATTTTTATTCTTTTTGAGTTCTAAATATTTTCTTACACCTATAATTTCTAATGTCTATAAGTTCTTTAGACGTGTTTCATGTTTCTAATTGTATGGGGGCATTTCTAGCTCTTTCCTTTTCAAAAAAATGGTTTTTGACTTAGTTGTATGTTTGTCAGATACTGTGATCTCTATCATATCACTCCTTTAAAACTGGAAAGTCCTGTTTTATAGCTTAGCATTTGCCCAGTTTTCACACATATTCCACTGTGCTTGAAAGAATGTGCTTGAAAGAATTTTCCAGCCTGGGGTGCAATATCCTATATATGAGTTCATTAGTGTTTTGTTCTTGGGTTTTTTGGTTTTTTTTGTCTTTTTGACTTATCGATTGTTAAAAGACTTTTTGAGTTGTAAAACTGTTCTATATCCTGAGTATGGTAGTGGTTATACAATACATGTATGTCTCATAGAAGCATATACCAAA
>NW_017731833.1:467685-469697 GCF_001890085.2 Hipposideros armiger | reverse complement strand
ACCTGAGTCCCAGGCTTCGCTGCGTCCCTGACCAGCAGGGTGACCTCGGCAGTGCTCAGGCATGCCCCGGCCTTCGCTTCTCTGTCGGCAACAGAGTGTGTTGAATAAGGAAACACTGGCTCTTAGTGAGTGTCCGCCCCACGCGAGGGCCGGCTATGCACCCTTTGTATTGCAATTGTGTCTAGTCTCATAAATACCACTCTGACTAATTTTAATCTCTCTTTTAGGCAAGATTAAGTCTAACATTTTGTTTTTGCATCTCACTTGTGAGAAACACACAACAATCCCTCAAATTTACCTCCCTACTTACATGAATAAACATCATATATGCATTTATGAAAACCATGTGGCCGAGGCGTTATGGTAGTGTCTAAACGTATCTGTATTGAAATCTCTGATGTAAGCGGTGAAAAGACTGACCTTCAATGTCACTGTTGCTTCTGGCCTTCCCGCCTCTTTCCTGATGACATGGACTTGTCTCTTAATGGCACCTTGGTCCAGGATGGCTTCAGGGAACTTTGGCCTATTGGGGCCAGGGTGGTGTGGCTGCGATTTCAAACACTCCAATTGGGGTTCAGATATTAGCTTTGCCATTTCCTACATGCTTCTGTCTCTGACGCTCACTTACTGAAGCTGTGAAATAATATCCCCATCAGAAAAGATGGTCTGCTCTGCATCTCTTTGGCACACAGCGAACGTTCATTCCCAGTGCCCTTCCTATCCAGTTACAGTGGGTTATACGTCACCCAAATCCAAGGGGTTTCGTCTCAGATGCACCCGGTGGAACTAGAAGCTAACCCATTTCTGTGCAAGGGGGCCTCAGGTATCACTTAGATAGTTGTATTCTCAAGTACATTTTCTTCTGGACCCACTTCTGAGGCTCATCTACAAGCTTGGCTCAGTCTGGGCACCTGCCTGTGACAAAGCTGTCCCACTTCCCGTTTCTCATGGTGAATTCACAGCCAGGCCCTCTCTTAACCCCAAGCACTGGTCAGGATTAAGGAGGATGACCCGGGGCCCCTGGGGAGCCTCGCCAGAGGTTATTAGAAGACATCCTTTTTTCATTCCTCTAAATGGAGCCTGTCCCCAGCCTCGCTNATACAATACATGTATGTCTCATAGAAGCATATATCAAAGAAAAAGTGAATTATACTATATGTAAAAATTTTTAAAGGATTAAAAATTTCCCACTATGACAGTGGATTTGCAATTTCGCCTTGTAGTTTTTAAGTTTTAAATTGTTAGTTTCCTGAAGTTATGCTAAAAAAGGCTAACACTTGTAAAATCGTTTTAACCTCCTGGTAAACTAAACATTTTATTCTATAGGGAACAGAATGATAAAAATTTAAAAAATGTTGCCCACAGAATGATAAAATGTGTAGTTTTATGTTTTGAAGTCTGTTTTTTTTGTTGTTCCTATACCCATACCAGAATTGTTTTAGTTAGTGTTTATTTGGTACAACCTCTTCTTTATTTTAACTTTTAAATGATCTGCCATTATGTTTTACAGATGTCTCATAAACTGCACGTAACTAGATTTTTAAGACTATTCTGATCATCTTTGTCTATCAATTGGAATGTTTAGTTCATATACATTTGTTGTAATTACTGATGGTTTTGGACATATTTGTACATTCTTGGTTTGTGTTTTTCTTTGTCACCTCACAAATTTTTTTGTATTATTTTTCTTTCTTGTCTTCCCTAAGTTTCATTGAAGATTTTTTTCTTTAGTTCTCTATTCCGTTTTTCCCCTCTGCTAGCTTGAGGGTTATACTATTTATTACAGTAGTTACCCCAGATATTTTAATATGTACATTTAATTAACCCTGATGCTAACAACTGTCATTATTCTCTGCCATAATAACTCATACAAGGGCCTTAGACTGTTTTAATTCCTTCACACCCTCTCAGCGTATGCTCCTGGTATTCATAATGTTTATGGTTTCCTTTTTATTTAAACTTGCATATTTGATATGATTTTGTATTACATTGTCATTCCTTTTATTGACATA
>NW_017731833.1:463399-464480 GCF_001890085.2 Hipposideros armiger | reverse complement strand
CTGAAATGAGTTAGATTATTTTAAAGTCAGTGTTTTTTTTCCCTCTGCATCCTAAGGGGATGTTTTGCAGTTTTTCCTGGAAAGCAGGCGGACAAGCTTTGCTTCTCTCTTCCACTGCCTGTGTGTGGAGGCTGCACACGGTACGGTAATGAGTTGGGCTCCGGAAGCATCTGTATGGCGTTCAGGTCCTGGCGAGTGCGTGATGTTGGGCAAACTATCTAACTTTTCTGTGTCTGTGTCTGGATTTTCTTATGAGTAAAATGGGGACCACAGCCTTAGAGGGTTTGGGGGACTATAGGGTATACGAAATGCTCTCAGGGCAGTGCCAAGCGAGTCAGTCCTCAATGCCCAACGCTGCGTTTGCCATGATGAGGAAGATGATGATGAGGAAGACGATGATGAGGAAGATGAGGAAGATGATGATGATGTAACTATTTCCCCCTCTTTGTGACTCTGCCCCTGAGTGGGACGAAGGAATTCTCCTTTCCTTGGAAAGGATAGAGTTGGCGACCAGCCTTCTCAAGCCGCCCTAGGCAGACATGATGAGGACGTGATTTAGGCTGGTACGTGAGTGTGTACACGCCAGCCTTTCATCGTCTTTACATCATTCGAGCCTCATCTCAGCTCTCTGGACTTGGTGGGTTATAGTCAGTTTCTGGTTATAAGTTATGAAACTTGCCCAAACTCAGAATTCTAGCAAATGGCAGAGCCAAGGCTTGAAGCTAAGAGCTGGTGCCTGACTTCTTCGTCGTCTCTGCCTCCGAGATCATGTGTTGGCTTCATTTTGTTGTCTGACCCGTTCTCCCGTCCACTCAATGGGCTGTGTGCTCCACCTTCGACCCAAAGAATCGGAAAGCTGTGTGCATTCATTGTTTTCTCTTAAACTTTGCATCTGTCTTAAGAGTAAGTGAATAATTTAATGGCAGAAGGGTAGAATGATGCTTAAAACACGTTGCAACAAGCCCAACATGAGGACTCGGCCTTGTCCCCTTGGGAATCTCACTGTCCTGCGCTCTGCAGTACGTCTCGACAGACCCCCCCTGGAGTTCGTGCCACGCGAAGCAGTGTGGGCAGGGGAGGT
>NW_017731833.1:459297-460949 GCF_001890085.2 Hipposideros armiger | reverse complement strand
CCCAGATAACTTCAAGACTCAACCAGGGCTGTTTAAAGTGGAGGGGCTTGAAACTATTTCTCTGTTGCAAAAAAAATGGAAAATATTTTAAAAGGTCTTATACGCTTCTCAAATCCTGACAGCTTCATCAGGAACGAAGCATTGAAGGGCTGGGTTCTTCTCTCATGAACGTGGGTCTTGAAGGTTGAGTGTTTTGTTTTATAAACCTGGGACATCTGGGTGTCTGATCAGCTGATTTCCCCAGTGGTTGCTGGGTCCCTCCTCAGAAGACTGCGTCGCAGCTCTGGCCAGCGCGGGGGCTGGGGGCTCTCCTGGGCACAGACAGGGGACAACAGCCTGTGTCTGGTCCCCAACACAGTGGTCTGCCTCGGACTCTTCTTAACTCCAAAACATGGATAGTTGAGAAGTAGCCAGTTGTCAGTGTTGACTTTTCTTCCCTTGGCCTTTTCTCTGCATTTTCTCTTGTGGGGCTGATTCTCGTCTGGCCCCCACGCCACATGAGCCCTTGGAGGTGGAAATAGGAGAAAGGGACGTGGCAGCTTCTCTGTCCCTGGACAAGCCGAGGGTGGCGTTTTTTTCCCTGCCCCCGAGAAGCAAGACAAGCCTTTCCTGTTGCGACAGCCCGCGGTGCCCCTGCTTGCTTCGGAGGACTCGCTTTGCAGATGAAGTCAGTGTCTGCAGCATTTCCTCTGCTCTTTCTTTCCGGGCGCTTTCTTTATGGTTATAACATTCACCTGCCACTGTGTCTGCTAACCGCATGGCCCAGAAAGAAAGCCATCCTTAGGGAATGCTGGTTTCTTGCTGTGAAAAATTCCCCAGGACCCCAGCGCTCCCTGAGCAGGGCCCTGCTGGCGATTTGCAGCACCTGTGCGGTGGAGACCATGCCCAAGAGGGCCAGCACGCTTCCTCCAGACAGCAGGGACGCTAGAGGTGCAGATGCCCCAAGCACAGGTGACCGCAGAAGGGCACTGACGTGTGATGCTGGAGTGCACCGTAACCGACACACCGGCCGAGGTGCCTGATGGGTAGTGGCAGCGATTTATGGGCTGCTTACAGAAATCATTTCGTGCCTGGTGCACGATAAAGGACTGCAAACTATTGTTACCCTTGTACCTGGCACATTGTAAATGTTCCTAAACTGATAAGAGAGAGAAACATCCCTGAGCACACAGTTAGACCAGTTTCCTCGAAGTCACGTTTCCTCCACGACGCAAGTAACATGTTTGCTCACACGGGCTGGCAGGAGCAAACGCAAAACGCCGGTTTGGTGAAGATCAAGGTGACTCCACAGGAACCCGGATGGCTGCCGGCCTTGTGTTTACGTCTCCCATGGAGCAGACAGCGCTGAAGTGCTGTGTGCACATGCGTCCGGGTGGGACTTGGAGGAGATGATGCCGGCTGGGGTTTCTCACGGCGGGTGTGGAGACCACGGGCCGGGCTGCGGGAAGTGCGGCTTCTACAGCGTGTCATGGTCTCATTCTGGTCTTGGTCCGCATGTAACAGCAACAACAACAAAATTAAAAAGAGAAATAGGAAAAAGATAAGCTAGAAAGAAAAAGGCACGGGAATGGGGAGCGTGTTAGGATCGCCCCGGCATCACTGTGTATATGGGATGGACTCTTACTCGCCCCTCGCGGTTGGTGCTGAGGCAG
>NW_017731833.1:454784-456767 GCF_001890085.2 Hipposideros armiger | reverse complement strand
TTTTTTTGATAGTTTTCCTTCATACATTTCAGGAAGCTGTCTTGGCTCTTAGAGTGCGTAATATGCTCATTACATACATTAATTTTGTTGGCAAGAAACTTGCCCTTAATTTGTTTGTTTACAACAATCAGTGCCAAGTGCATGCTGGGAATCACTGTAGACTCTTCCAGTTTTGTCACGGTGACATTGTGGGGCATTCCTTTTGAACAGTGCCCATTCCCCTGATGGGACAGTGTCACGTTTCTTGTAGATTCGCATGTATGTGGCCAAAGGAACAACCCATGTTTTCTAAGAGGCCGAGAGAACATATAGCGGGGACCTCTCCTTCTCTTTGCGATGGTCATAGTGGCGAATGACTGGAAGGTGGCCGTTCAGCTGACAGCTGGAAGTTTTACTCTTTGACCATCTCCCCTTTTCCTCCACCCCCCAGTCCCTGGTGACCGCCATTTTCCTCTCTGAGTTTGGCTTTTTTAGATTCCACATGTAAGCAAAGTCATGCACTGTTTGTCTTTCTCTGACTTATTTCACTTGGCATAATACCTTCAAGATCCATCCATATTGTCCCAAACGGAAGGATGTCCTTCTTTTTCATGGTTGAATAATATTCATATATATATGAATATATGTGTGTGTATATATATTACCACTGTGTGTGTGTATCATCTTTATCCATTCATCCACTGATGGACACGTAGGTTGCTTCCGTATCTTGGCTATTGTGAGTACTGCTGCAGTGAACATGGCAGTACAGATATCTTTTAAAGATAATGATTTCAGTTCCTTTGGATATATACCCAGAAGTGGGATGGCTGGTTCATACACGGGTTCATTTTTAATCTTTTGAGGAACCTCCGTACTGTTTTCCATAGTGGCTACACCAATTTTCACCCCCACCAATGGAGATCACCCATTTAATGAGTGACGGTGACTTCAACGCAGGTTTTCTAACTCCAGAGCCTCAACTCTTAATCCTGTTTAATTTTCTTTTGACTAATTTTAGTTGGGCCTCCATTTGATGAAATACTGTGACTAAAGCTTTGATTGGACTTCTAAATAGTCACCTGTGGCTTTCTAATTTAAAAGTATGTTTCTTTGGAATTTGAAATTAAGCTTACAAAGTAGAGTAATTCTGTTTGAGGTTTCTTTTTCCATCAGATTATTTTTTTGCAGATTTGGTATTTTTTTTCCCTCTATCAAAGTTATGGTGCAGGGATATGACTCAGACGCCCCAGTGAGGGTAGGGGTATTTGCAGTTTTTCCACATGTAAGCATGAATCAGTGATTTCATATGGATGCATACTTCTGTAAAAACGCTCTTATTTCAACATGCATTGTAAATTCACTGATGGTCATAAATCCGTGGCATGAATCTCTCGAGTTTTAAAATAAGCTTTATTACAACCACATAAGCTGGTCATTCCAGCCCCCACCTCCTTTCCTACGAGAACACCCTCTGCCCACTCTGAATAAGTTATGAAAGTATTCGGACATTCCTTCAAACACTCAACTTCTCAATTCAGTTTTAAAACTGGGAAAATATGCTTTGGAATAGACATTTCAAGTGTGACTTTTTTCTATCATCGGACAGATTTAGTATGTGTGAAACACAGGAGGAAACAAATCTTAATTGGAAATAAAGCCATCCAGTAGAGTGCCTGATAGGAAGAGTTTGAAGAAAGTTGACGATATCCTCAAGGCCAATAGTGCAAAGGGGAAAAAAAGCAAATAGAAAGTCCGGGAAAAACTAAAACTGAACTAACAAGGAAATGTTTTCGTATTACATTATTTGATTTGTTTTGAACAATATTTATATGGTCATAATGATATAAACACAATCAATTTATAGACAAAGCAGGAAGCCCATGGTTAGAAAGCAATGTTGCTAATCAACCTTGATGATGTAAAAGTAAAATTATGTCAGGTCAACAAAAAGAGATGGAAAGATGTGGAAAAGTGAAGGAGGAGCCCAATATTCTGAAACTG
>NW_017731833.1:453472-454657 GCF_001890085.2 Hipposideros armiger | reverse complement strand
AAACTACTAAGAAATAGCAAAGAATTAAGAGTGCGTCCCCCGGAGAGGTGTTTGGGGGAGGGGCTTCTGGTGCAGGGGGAGGGGCTTCTGGTGCAGGGGAGGGGCTTCTGCTGTGGGATGAGAGATGAGGGGATGTTGATTTCCATTTGAAGCTAATTTGATTTTTAAAACCATTTTGTTTCCCCCAATGGGAATTTCCAAATCTAAAATACAGATGCATAGAACCCCCATACCTCTCTTAGACTCAGCGTTCTACATTTTACCATTTTTGTTTCATCTATTTTTTGCTCGTATACTCATCATGCTATTTCACCTCTAAATACTTCCAAATGCATCTCAGAATAAAAAAGACATCGTCTTAGTTAGCCAGAATACCATTATCGCACCTAATGAAACAAATTCTATCATTACTATTGAGTTATCTCCAATTAGCTGAAAAAAAAATTTTTTTTAATAGTTAATATGTTCAAATGAAGTTCCAATAAGTTCCCTTCTTGTATATGGGCGGTTATGTCTCTTTACTCTTTTAAATTCCTTATAACCTGGAGTAGTCCCCTTTTCCTTGTTATGTCATTGACTTTAGTGAACAATATTTGATATTAAAAATGTGCTTGTATTAATTTTATTAAGAACTTTTTATTAGTTTGGCTAAAAACTTTGAAAGGGTTAAAAAAATACAGATGACTTCATATATTTTTGAAAGTCTTACTGTGTTCTTAACTCCAAGTATACTTTAATTAAATTTCCTTTTTAGTGCCTACCTTTAAACCTCTCTAGTGCAGGAGCATTTGTGTATCAACTCTTCTGGGCAGGATTCTTTGCATACAATGATGACTAAAAGTAAGTGTTCTCAAGGATTTTGCAGCTTAGTCATAGACGGCAGTTTGTGGACATCCCTGATGAGGCTTTTTTGCTGTATGGAATTGTAATTATTTTTTTTAAGCTAATGGACTCTTTATTTGGTGCCAGCCACTAAGTGCTTTAGATGTATGATTTTATTTAATCCTTACCATACCCTATGGGAGCATCCGCAGTGGATGGACAAGGAGCCTGCGAGCCACGAAGATTAACTACTTTTTGGAGGGTCACCTGCTAGTAAGTGACTCAGCCTGCATATGAACGAGGTCTTTCTGGGGCTGGGCCCTGAGCTCTTAATCACTAAACCACACAGGCCCCCCAGATGCT
>NW_017731833.1:359893-453117 GCF_001890085.2 Hipposideros armiger | reverse complement strand
CTGTGTCCCAGTTGCCCCGCCTGTAGAATGGGGATAATAGGTGATGATGAGGATTAAATGACTTCCTATGTGTAAAGACCTTGGAACGAGCAGCACATCCATAAGCAAAAAAATATTTGAATAACTGCAGCCTGGGGACACGGCCGGGGGGACATGTGGATGGATGGCGGGGGACGGATGGACAGATAAGAAAAAGTGGAAGCAAGTTGTAGGCTGTTTTTCGTTGTTTCCTGCCAGTGAAGTAAGATTCTCTATCAGGTCCTGTAACGTTTTGTTGGTTTCTTGATGTCGAATGTTCATATCAGCTTTTTGATTTGTTTTTCTCTTCTCTCCACAAATCGTATGAGTCATCAGGAAACATGACAAGCTACTGTCTTGTTCAGCCTTCTGTGGAAGGAGAACTGGATGGGGGCTTCCTCTCAAGGGGAAGGAACAAATGTTAGTGACAGGACAGCCTTGGAGAGTCTCAGAAGGTCCTGGTACAAGGGTCATAGGTGCAGCCATTGAGCCCCTGCCACGGACGTGACAGTGAGCTGCAGTGCTGTGACTGAGTAGCTCATGACAGCACCAGATCTCGCTTGCCTTCACCCACTTCTTTTTTGTAACTTTTTCCACCTCGCTAAAACACCATTGCTTATAGCGTAGGATCCAGCAGCTTGGAAACCAATGACTTGCTTCCAAGATGGCGCTTCCCGGTTTAGAGGATGCAGGCGGATGTGACTTGAGGTCCTGTACTAATCCTGCTGGAGAGGCACGTGGAATGAGGTGGAGAGTCTTGTGTTGCGTTCTTTGGGTCCTTTTCAGCCCCTGATCTGTTGATTGTGACTTGCTGGTGACTCTTGTGTCAGAGGTGTTAGTCAGTGCCCAGTCATTTGGGATATGTCGTCTCGGATGAAAGGAGATGATTTGATTGGCCTCATACTTGGGCGAGTTTTCCTGTACTTGGTAAGAATGTGAAATTCCATCTTAACAAATGTGACCACTGCCCTAATTGAGAAGGACAATGTGGAATTTCCCACTGTCTACCTTTATTCTCCAAGTAACATCCGACCAGGTGTAGTGACCTGTTAATGACCATGTGACTGGGTGGTTAGTGATGGCTCCAGAAAGCCAAGCTAGTTTTGGCTGTTCTTTTTAAACCTTTTGAAGTTTGCTAAAACATAATTGTTTAGAATTTGTGTGCTAAAAGCCCAGGCTCATTGAAGTACGCGTCGAGGTTCAAACTTACTGACTTTTTCGGGTCCCGTGTGATATACTGACCAAAAGGAAAAAATGAGAAAGGTTGTGTAACAGTTAATTTTATCTCTGAGTTTTGAATCTGGAGTGCATTTTGGATAGCATTACATTTGCCTAGGGATTTGTTTGGTTTTTTTATTCACAGCAATGGCTTGTAATATTTGTGGTTTAGCCTGAATGACTTCAGGTTGTTTGTTTGTTTGTTTGTTTGTTTGTTTGTTTGTTTTAAATGTGGGATAAAAGAATGTGAGTAATAGACCTGCCAATAACTGTTTTAAATATAAACATAGCTATTTGTTTTGCTGTTAAGGTCACATTCAAGGCTCAGAGCTTATGACTTGAGGTGGCCATTTTTCTTCAGGGAATGGTTTAGTTTGGACAATTCCAATCGAATAGCTCCTAGGTCATTGACATTACTCTGTTTTTAATACTTGCTTGCTTCCCAAACATGTGAAATGTTGGACCTTAGATCCATCTGATGAAAACATCTTGATATTGTGAAAAATTCTTAATTCCTGTTTTTATAAGAAAAATTATTAGCCTTAAATGTTAAGTTGAAACAACCAGCTTTGTATTTTGGGTTGTAATAGTCTCCAGTTTTATTAAAAGCTTGCCTGTGGTAACCAGAGATTTTTTTTTTTTTAGCTGATAGTGTGTGAAAAAGAAATACTGAGTGGGTGAAGCCGTTGGACTAATTGTTTAAGCTGAGATTGCTCAGGAAGGGTTATCTGACATGTTTACATTACACTGAGCAAATTGTTTGGAGTAGGACCATTTAAATATGCATTACCAATATCTTAGGTTTCACATTTGCCAGCTCTGTATGTGGGGACTTGCCAGAACCTTAGAATTGCCCCAGCTAGTGGTTCTCCCTTGAATAAACTGCAGCACTAGCTGAAAAGAGCTCACCTTTGAAGGTGGTACTCATTTATTCATTAAAAAAAAAAATGAAGTGCCTGCGATGCACCCTGCACCGTGCTGAGCCCTGGAGATGTGGTATGAACGAGACAGACGAGGCCTCTGCCCTCGTGGGACTTACACTGTCGTGCGTAAGACAGACGCCAAGCAAGTAAGCAATGAAGAGTAGACACGGCACACCCGGAGAGTGACAGGTGCTGTGACGAGTAGAAAACGAGACGATAGGGTGCAGTGTGACGGGTGGAGGGGGGCGGCCAGCGCTAAGCAGGGTTGGGAGGGAGGGAAGGCGCCTCTCAAGGAGGGACCGTAGGGGTTGGCGCAAGTCTGTAAGAAGCCAGCAGTGTGAGCTGGGGGCGTGCCAGGCGCCAGGGGCACCGAGGCGGAGCCGTGATGTGGGTCCATGGAGAAGCATAGAGTGTGGACAGCAGGGAGCCCGTCCACCCGGGCCAGCTCGCTCGCACTGTAGCGTGGGACTGGTCGAGGCCACGTGAGAAGGACAGTGGCCTCTCGGTACCGATGCTGGCAGGTGTCACGGAAGCTGGGTTTTGATAAGCCCTATGGAGTTGAGGTGACGAAAGCTTGCCTTCCCGCCCATTGCAGGGGCTACCGGTCCCCAGGACCCTACGTGTGTGCGTTTCCAGTGCCCGCCTCCTGTTTTGTGTTCTCTGGCGTTGGCGAGGAGACCGCACTGGGTTCGTGCATTCAGGGTTTTGGGGTCTGGATCCACAGACCAGCGTACTTGCGTTTGGAATTTGGTGGAATCGTGGTTGTTTGTTAATCAGAATTGACTTTATTTAGAGGTTGTATGCATTTGCTAGGGCTCCTGTCATAAAGCACCCAAAACTGGTGGCTTAAACAACAGACATTCATTGTCGCACCTAAATGAAGGTGTCGGCAGCCTTTGAAAGGGGCGAGGAGGAATCTGCCCCAGCGTCCGTCTCCTGCGCCCGGCGATGTGCTGGGACTGGGACGGTGGAACTCCTTGGCTTGTGCTGTGTCATCCTGGTCGCTGATTCACCTTCACATGGCACTCTCCGTGCGTGCGTGCGTGCGTGCGTGCGTGTGATTGGATCCGGGCCCCTCCCCCACTTCAGTATGCCCTCATCTTAAAAATTTATATCTATAGTAATGCTATTTCCAGATAAGGTCACATTGAGAGGTACTGGGGTTTGGGGCTTCAACACATGGATTTGGGGGTGGAGGCGGTCACAGTTCAATCCATAATGGAGGTGTACGTAATTTGGCTGAATTCATTGCCTCACAAGTGGGAATGTGGGCAGTGCCCACAAACTTCCTGAGGCTGTTAACCCATTTTTCAGCTGCGCTACCGGCAACCCGGCTCCCTCTCCAGCTTATATAATAACAGCCAGGGTTGATGGAGCCCTTCCTAGGCCCCTGTGCCGAGATCTTGACAGGGGTCCCCTTGTTGAGTCCTTTACACGCTCCCTCTGGACATGGTTCCATAGCCAACCTCTTACACCCAAGGGAACGAGGCACCTTTGGCCTGGTCGCCACATCAGTTCTAGTTTCAACACTGTTTTCCAGACGGATTTTAAACTGCGAGGCTTGATGGCATGCTGGGAGCCTGCCGTAACCACTCACAGCACGTCCAGGTCGAAGGAGTTTCTTCCTGTTGGGGTTGTTTCTTCTGAATTGTACGCCCTAGCCGGCCAGTGCCTCCCTTGGTTCTTACCCTTGAAGGAGCTTGAATCAGTGTGGAGCAGAACTGTGAAGATTAATTAGCTAATATTTGTGAAGCACTTTGAAGATGAAAAGCTCATGAACACGAAGTCAAATTAAATTTTCTCTCCTGGTGCCAAGAAATAAACAGTTTCTTCTTTCCTGCTTGGATGCAGGAGAGCGTGTCCTCCCAGGGAGCAGGCCGGATTGATTACCGACCCCCCGGGAAGGCCTGCATGGTTAAAATTCTCTCTCAACCTCGACTGACTTCTGCCAACGATTGAATGGTGGGCTCTGTGCTGAGTAGAAATGTGATCGATATTGAAAGAGGTTCTAAACTTTCACTTCTAGGGAATTCAGTTGAGCGCACCCCCAGAAATTTGGAGATGAATGTGGAAGTTGTTTAAAAAGTGGTTCTGGTGTTAGACTAAGTGTATAAATGCCGGAAGTGACGTCGGTGCCTAAACATCAGGTGGTGGTTTTTTCCTGGTCCTTTTTCATTTGTTACCATTTTGGCTGAAGGTTCGTGCTGGGAAGTTCAGACGCCTCCTTCTTAATGGATCCAGTGACATACTGTTGGTTCTGCTTTGCCCCCGGCTCTTCCTGGAAGCCAAATCCCTCTGAGCTGTGACATAGCCTCGAATGAACTTCATACGAGTGTGTTGGAGACGGGGGAGAAGATAAATGTGCAGGACAAATAAATGTAAAGGCCGTGCCTTGGAGAATTTGTGAGCCAAATTGGAACTCGAATCTTGGAGTTTGAAGAGACTTCCTCTTCCCTTCTCCTGTTTGGACGGATTTTCTAAGCACTGCCCTTAACTCATGAGCTTGACAATTGCTTTTCTAAAGGACTTTTTAAATGAGCCCCGACTCTATGTATGAGCAATATTTTGTTGCCCAGCAGTTGTTTTCCCAGAATATATTGACCTTTATTCCAGTCTCGCCTGTGAGCAAGCAAGCCTGTCTGTGAAATTCTTCTAGAACCTCGGCTCTGAATTAATAGGGACGGGAGAGGTGACTCAGTTCAGGCGAGAGTGAGGGCCAGGTCAGCCCAGAGTTCATAGCCAGGGCACGTTGGGAGTGGAGAGAAAGAGCCAGCCGTGCTTGGCCAGACAGACAGACAGACTCACTCTCTCTCTTTCTCTCTCTCTCTCTCTCTCTCTCTCTCTCTCTCTCTCTCTCTCACTCACACACTCATACACTCATACACTCACTCACACACTGCAGAGTACAGGTGTTCGCCAAGTTCCTAACCTGGGTGCAGTGCACGTGCCTCCCCTTACCTTCCTGGCACTGTCACACCTGTCCAACCCGTATGGCTCTGGACAGCCACCAAGCTGCCCTGGGCCTTGGCCACTGTGTGTCCTCCTGGCACCGAGAACGGTCGGGACCGGTTCTCCTCCTCCGTTTCTCTCAGGAGGCTGAGTGTGCGTCCGGCCCCCTGCCTGCCTCCCTCCCAGCCACCGCGACCCTCCCTTCCTGGGTGTCCACCCCAGAGCTGGCGCAGTGAGGTTATGGCCTGAGCTGAACCCTGGCTCTGCCCCTGACAGGGCCCTGGGGAAGGTATTGAGTCTGCCTTTGCCTCAGTTTCCTCGTCGGTAAGAAGGGAATATTAATAATACTTGAGCACAGTGTTTTGAGGATTAAATGAGTTAAGATGTGTTAACCTCTTAGGGTGTGGCCTGTAATGTGTCCAATAGTGTTAATTGAAGACGGAGTGAATTCTCAACTTTATCCCCTTAAACTCTTACCCAGGTAACATTGGGCAACCACTGTCTATTTTTCTTCAGTTCTTCCTATTTCTCATGCATTCTCATAGCACTTAGTGATAAGGAGAAAAGACCTGCTTGCCTGTAGAGCAATTGCTTGTTGAATTCTTGTAATGTTTCAGGTTAGAGATAGGTAAGCATAAGAGGATAAATTCTCTTCTCGTGGAACTTAAAGTGAATTAGGAGAGGAGATGTGCCCACAGGGGATTACACAGTATAGCGTAGAAGGTGTTAGACCCCAAGTACAAACCAAGGTTAAAGACAGGACCAGGGGAGACAATAGTCAGCTATATGAAGGAGGCTTGGGGGCAAGAGTTGAATCATGGAGGGCTTCATAGCGGAGGTGGCATTTGAGCTGCCTCTTCAAGTGTGAAGAGTCGTTTTCCAGGCACACAAGATGGGAAGAAGAATTCCAGAAAGAAATAGTGTCACATGTGAGAGAGAATGCGACACAAACAGCTTTGGGAGGACTGTGCAGGAAGAGGCCCCCCCCATGGCTGGAGGGAGGGAAGGTGAGGCTAGATGAACAGAGACCGAGGTCATGGAGGGTCCTGCGGGCAGTGAAGCAGCCTGGACCTCACCCTTAGGCAGGGGTGCCACTGGACGGCCTTGGCACAGGAGTGTCTGGTCTGCTTGGCCTTTGGGAGTTCGGCTCGGCTAGCATTGTGGGTGAAGTGTGTCGGGTGGCGAAGGGGTGATTAGGAAACCAAAGGCCAGTTATTGTACAGCACCGGTAAGAGAGATGGTGAGGGGCCTGGGCTGTGGGGATGGGAGGAGAGAAACCTAAGGTCTGCTGTGACAGGACTTGCCTCTGATTGGACACGAGGGCTGATGGACAGGGAGGCTCAAGGAACACCCCGCAGGCTTCCTTCTGCCTTGGCAGCTTGCTGGAATGTGGTGCCGTTAACTTGGTAGGGAGGGAATGGGGGGAGAAGGCGGGCTGGCGCTGAGTTCAGTGTCCAGCAGGCAGATGGAAGAAGGGGCCAGGAGTGAGATGTGGCTGACATCACGTACAGGTTTAGAAGTTGGTAACAGGCGCAGGGGTGGATGTGACGGCATAAAAAAAAAAAAAGGAGGGCAACAGAGGAGAGGCTAGAACAAGGAACACCAGCATTTGGGGGCACGTGAGGGGAGAAGAGATGGGCAGGTGCAGTGCGGCGGGGGTAGGACACCTGGGAGAAGAAGGTGTCCTGGACGGGGCGAGAGGCTTCTCGATGGAACGGTGCACACCCTCAACGCCCCACATACGTTACTGATGCCTTGTTTTAGATCTTTTTGTTTTGTGTGTCTCCTAACTACTTATTGTAGTTTGAGTTGTTTGGTACTTCCGTCTTTGACCTTTTTAGTCGCTTTTTAAAATGTCCGATTCACTTTATTAAATATTTGCCTTGTGAGATTTTTTCCCCCCTCATATTATGTGGCGTATGGCCTTTTCTGCTTGAAGAAGACCCTTTAACGTTTCTTGTAAAGCGGTTTTAATGGTGATGAACTCCTTTAGTTTTTGCTTGCTCAGGAAGCTGTCTCTTCTTCAATTCAGAGTGATAACCTTTCTGGGTAAATCTTTCTAGGTTGTGCACGTCTGTCTTCAGCCCTTTAAGGACGTCCTGCCAATCCCTTTGGTCTGTAAAGTTGCTGCTGAGAAATCAGCTGACAGCCTTACTGGGTTTCCTTTCTATGAAACCTGTTTTACTCGTGCTGCCTTCCAAATTGTCTGTCTCTAACTTGGGCCATTGTAATTACTGTGTGTCGTGGTGTGTGTCTCTCTGGGTTCATCTGGTTTGGAACTCTGTGTGCTTCCTGGACCTGGATGCCTGTTTGCCAGGTTAGGAAAGTTTTCAGCCATGATTTCTTCAAATACAGTTTCTGTTTCTTTCTTGCTTTCTTTTCCTTCTGGGATTCTATCATGCAAATGTTTGTGCACTTGATGTTGTCCCAGAGGTTCCTTAAACTATCCTTGTTTTTTTTTTTTTAATTCTTTTTTTTTTTCTTTTTGCTGTTCGGTTGATTCCCACTAGTTCGTCTTCCAGGTCGCTGATCCATTCTTCTGTCTTACCCAATCTGCTGTTGATTCCTTCTAATGTATTTTTCATTGCAGTGATGGTATTTTTCAGCTCGGTTTTTTTGGGGTTTTTTTTAGGTAGTATTTGTATACAATATTATATATTATATTAATTTCAGGTGTATAGTATAGTGATTCAACATTTTTGTACCTTACAATGTGATCACCCTGCTAATTTTAGTAGTCATCTGTTACTGTGCAAATGTATCACAATATTATTTGACTACGTTTTCTTTACCTTTTCTGCCCTTCCCCCACCACCCTCCCCTCTGGCAACCATCCCTTTGTTCTCTGTCTCTGTGATTCTGTTTCGTTTGTTCATTTGTTTTTTAGATTCCACATACAAGTGAAACCAAATGATATTTATAGTTCTCTGTCTGACTTATTTCACTTAGCATAATACCCTCTAGGTCCATCTATGTTGTCACAAATGGCAAGATTTTATTATTTTTATTGCTGTGTGATATGCTTGGTTTTTATTGTGATTTCTCTTGGTCGAATTTTCTCCTAAGTTCCTCTATTCTACTTTCAAGTTTAGTGAGAATCCTTTTGACCGTTTCTTTGAATTCTTTACCAGGCAAATTACTTCTTTCTGTTTCCTTAGGGTTTTTTCCTGGGGTTTTTCTTGTTGCTTGATTTGAGAGAGCTTCTTCTCTTTTCATTTTGTTTGACTTTCTATGTTGTTTATATGAATTAGAGTAATTCTGGGAGCTATCTCTCCCAGACTTGAAAGAGTGGCCTCACGTGGAAGTGAGCCCTGTGTGTGCTGAGTGGTTCTGGCCAGACGGCAGTAGCAGCAGAGTGGGTGCTAAGGTGTCCGGGGCCCCCTGAGCCCAGGTGGCTCCGGGTGGGGAAGCCAGGTGCACATAGTTATGGCCTGTTGATCCTGCTGGCTCCCTTTGTTTGGGCAAAATGGACTCAGGCGATGTCTGAGAATGCGCTGCAGTGACCTTACAGGCAGGCTGGAGCACCTGGGTAGAGCTCCGCCCTGTCCTATCGATGTGGAGCGGGCTGTACACAGTGGTGCTCGCCGCCATTCCATCTCTCTCTCTCTTTCTCTCTGTCTCTCTCTCTCTCTCGTTTGTTGTATAAAAAGCAGCCTTGTGTAGACACGACCTCTGTGTGGGCTGTGTGTGTGCCGGATGCCTTTGGCAGGCCAGCTGGAGCCAGACAGCTGCGAGGGCAGGTGGGACGCTGGCCTGCTAGGCTGGAGGCTCTGGACAGGTAGACCAGGTGCGTGTGGTGATGACGCGGTGTTGACCCTGTTTGCTCCCGCCGGTAGGAGTGAAAATGTGCTCCTGGCAGTGCTGCTGGGAATGTGCCCTGGCGATCCTGCAGGGACCTGGACTTCGCCCCCACCTGCCTGTCGAAGGGGTGGGGGGACTCACAGACAATGGCGCCCACTGTCACTTGGGTCTAGGAAACTTCCTGCAGTTCAGGGAGAGCTCCGCTGGTTTCCCAACCCTCTCTGTTCGGGCTCTTCTTCTGGTTTGTGGTTCAGAAGCTGTTCATTCAGCCCTCCATTGTCTTGCAGTGATTGCTCTCTGCATAGGTTTCTCTGCTCTCGGGTAGGGCTGGTTCAGCCGCCCCCTGGGCTGCCACCATCTTGGACCTCCCATGTGTTTCTATGTTAATTTCTCTTCTATTCTCCTCTTCACTTCCTTCCCTCCCGTTCCACCGAGCTTTTCTGAACACCTGTTATGTGCACTAGAGGACACCAAGCTGGGTAAAGACGGTATTCCTGCCGTCGGGGTGCTCTCACCTGAGGGGGAGGCTAGTGGTGTGAAGAATTAGTGACGGTGTCAGGTGTGGCTGGCAGGGCACAGCGAGCTGTGTGTGCTGAGGCGGGGGCGTGTGTTGGGCCAAGAAGGATGGCGAGGGCTTCAAGTGGAGGCAGGTCTTGCAACATGGATGGATGCTGACCAGGTAGAAAAAGGCCCTTCAGCAAGGGGAGCAGAGCCTGCAAAATCAGAGGGATATGAAAGGCCGGAGCTCGCGTGGAGAGTGGGCGGCTTTGCGTGCGTGGCTGGGTGGAGAGCGTCAGGCAGGAGAGGGGCCGGTGAGGCCTTAGGGACAAGCTCTGCTGTGCCCACTTCACGGCGTAGGAACGTGATCCAGCAGGCTCCAGGAAGTGGCTTAAAAAAGTATTAAATTGGGCCTTTTCAAAAAGAAGTTATTTCTGGTGATAGTGTGGAAGATACGTTTCCTTACCTTCAGTCTTTTCATGTAAAAGTTAAAATTTGATTTTTAAAGCATTGTATTTAATTTCTAGCATAACTGTTTATGTACACATGTCTATAAAGTCCATTTCTTACAGTTTAGCAATAACATTATAGCAATACTTTTATACATTTTTAAATGATTGATATCTTAGATTTCTGTAGATGCAGTCATTTTTGTGACCACCCTTTCTATAGAAAGGTGATTACTGTGTGGGAACCGGAAGCTAAAGGATCTTAAACTCAGATCTCTGGTGCCTTTAAAAAAAATGGTTTACTGTCTTTCTGTGACTTATGGGAGATCCTGGAACCCATGGCCCCCAGCCTGGGAACCGGTGATTACATGGGTTTGCCAGCTCAGGTAACACAGCTGGTTTATACGTGTCTTTAAAGAGGGGTATGGATGTCCTAGTGTTTAAGGAAAAGGTCTTTGAGCTTGTCGTGGGAGTTGCATAGTTTTGGAAACCAGTTTTTAACCTTAAACGTTGTTCATATTGAACTCTAGAATAACTGGTTTTTGAAGACCAGCTGTTGAATTCATTCGTGCATATTTAATTAAGTTTCACTTGAATGGCTATTAAAGATTTGAAGACAATTATATTCAGGTCCAAGGAAAGGACTTCCTGTGGAAATTTAATCTTTTTAAATTGTTGGCTGACCACGGACTGGAATTCACTGGGACTCTTGACTTCAGGAGTCCCCCATAGAACAGCTAAGGGTTATATTGCCGTTCGTTTCCTCTCTTCTCCCAACTCTACAACTGAGCGCCCCTTCAACTTGGAGCTCCGCACAGACGCACAGTCCAGGTTTGAGGCTTGCTGTTTCAACGTACAGGACAAATACAGTTGCTGAGAAAACATGGCAAGATTTCAGACTTGATCAGGGACCAATGTGAACTTGCTGGTTGGGCTTCTTTCAAACTTCTTAAGCTCCTGAGCCTCATGATGTTATCAAATTAAATGTATAGACTTTTGAGTATTATTTCAGCTCATTAAGATCTTTTGCATGTCTCATAAAATAGCTCTGTGGTCACAATTTCTTATAATCTATGAACAGCATTTATGAAGAGCTATGCTAACTTGAGTTCATTTTCATAAAATCATCTTCTGAGTAATGCTTGGGGAATCAGCGTACATGTTGACCTAACAGTACAAGTAGACCGTCTAACCACTCACTGACGATGATTGATGATGTTATGCTGAAAGAATGGAGGACTGCTTCTTAGAAGAAAACGGCACTGCCTCTTGAGTTTTTAACCACCTGTGTAGCAAATCATGCCGAGAAGAGCCTGAATGCCTCGTAGTCTTCAGTATTATTTCCCTTGTTTGTCTATTTTTTTATTTTACAATACCTTAAAATTATAGCTAATTATACAATAGGTAGGGATGGATAAGCCAGATCCTGCATTTAGGTATTTTTGAAGCTCGCTTTTTTGCTCTATCAATTACTTTTTGTCCATATTTGGCCATTTTTTGGGGGGTGGGGTGGGTAGGTGGCAAGTTTGTCCTCCCTTTATCGGTGATGATAACTGTGCATAAGAAAGAAATGGATTGGGCCGGTCAAGGGGCTCGTTGGTTAAGAGTTGGCTTCAGATGCCAGCTCTGAGCATCGGGGCCGCTGGTTCGGATCCCACATGGGCCAGTGACGCTGTGCCCTCGACAGCTAAGATGGTGAACAATAGCTCGACCTGGAGCTGGGCTGCCGAGAGTCGCCGGCAATGGCATAGGCTGCAGTGGGGCTGCAGTGGGCTGCCGTGAGCTGTGAATGGCCGGCAGCCTGGGTGAGCTGTCGTGAGCTGCCGTGAGCCGCCATCCAATGGCCGGTGAGCGATCTGCCTCACCTGGGAAGAGCGCAATGATAATACCAACTTGGGCCAGTGAAGCAATGTCCTCCACAACTAGACTGAAGAACAAAAGGACAACAACTTGTCTGTTCCCCTTCGCTGATTCCCCAAAGCTGTTCCCTCCAATTTCCCAATTAAACAACAACAACAACAAAAAACACATAGATCAAATCCCATTGGTGTTTTTACATATGGTGTATCAGTTATCTTTACCACATAGACACCACAAAACCTTGGGCACATAACAGTAAGTGTTCATTACTCACCTGTGTGGGGGCCCCTGAGGCTCTGCTGCTGGTGGGTGGGTGAGTGTGCCCATGTTTCTGAGGATTGGTTGGCTGTGGGATGTAGTGAACTGACCGGGTGACTTGGCTGTGCTCCATGTGTCTCTCGTTCTCCAGCAGCCATGACAATGGTGTTGGCTGCAAAGAGCAGACCCCAGTGCATAAGCCCATGAAGGTGCTGCTTGTGTTATGTCTGCTGCCCAAAGCAATCTCATCTAAATTAAACAGAGAGGTTACAAAGGCTCTAAATCTTGGATGTGGAGAAATTCGAACCCTCATGCACTGTTGGTGGGATCGTCAAATGGTGCAGCCACCATGGAAAACAGCATGGAGGTTCCCCAAACAATTAAAAATAGAGCTACCTTATGACCTAGCAATTCCACTTCTGGGTGTTCATCCAAGGGAAATGGAAGAGATATTTGTAAACCCGTGTTCACAGCAGCATTATTCACGATAGCCAAGAGGTGGAAGCAATCTAAATGTCCGTGGGTGGATGAGCGGATAAACGAAATTGGTCTATACAACAGAATATTCAGCTTTAAAATGGAAGGAATTCCTATCTCATGCTACAACATGAATAAACGTTGAGGACATTATGTGACGTGAAATGATCCAGTCACAAAAAGACCAATAACTGTGCGGTTCCATTTATATGAAATGTCACAAGCCGTCAGGTTCATAGCAACAGAAAACAGAATGGTGGTTCCCAGAGGCTGGGCAGTGCTGGGATTAAGGAAAGCATTTCATAGGAGCACAAATAACAAACTCATCTTCTCAGGGGAGGACGGAGGAGAACCAGAGAAGATTGAAATGGAATTTATCACCTTTTCCTGGCTTCCTCCATACGTGATAAACCCTCTTGATTTATTTTCAAAATATATTCCCCCTTCTGACTGTGTCTCATCTGTTCACCTTGGTCACCTTTTTCCTACTCAGCATTCTTTTTTGCCTGGACCCCCACAGTCATCTTCTAACTGATCCCCTATAGTCTGTTCTCTGAAATGTTCATTTTCAAACAGAAGTCAGCTCTTATCCCTCATCTGCTCAGAACCTTCTAATGGCTCCTGTCACGCTGAGGATAAAACCCAGAGCCCCTCCCTTGGTGTATAATGTCCTAAAAATTCGCACTACTCACACCGCTTCAGACACACTGAGTTTCTCTTCTGCCTTAAACACACTAAGGCTGTTCCTGCCTCAGGGCCTTTGCACTTGATGTACCCTCAACCTGGTGGCTTTATTCATATACGTTTGCTTGATTCACCCCTTGCCTGCCTTAATTCAGGTGTCCGCTCAATTGTGACCTATTCAGAGAGGTCCCCCACCACCACCTTGTCTAAAAAGGCACCCGCTGTTAACCTTCGTGGAGCACGTCCCACTCTCTGACATTATACTAGATTGATTTGTGACTTTATTATTGGCTTTCTCCGGCAAGAGAAGGGAAGTGCCATGAATTCTGCATCTGGAAGCGTGTCTGGCACTTAGAAGATGCCCAGTCGATATTTGAGTGAATGAATAAAAGCATACTTTGTACTCCCTGTGTCTGAACAGTTTTGGCCATGATGACAGAGACTCCTAGTGTACACATGGCTTCCTAGGTGAGGGTGACCTCGGAGCAGAACGCCTGTGGTATGTCCCGTCCTCCAGCCAGTTTCTCCTGCTGTTACTCACCTGCGTGTGGACTGTTGCTCGTGATATCCGAGTGTGAAGGTCTAGATGCCTCATCCAACCTCTCACTGAAGAAAACAGCGCCAGGATAGATGGGAATTGTTTGCCTCTGCCCTCCTGGCCCCGGATCACCCTTCTGAAGTGAGCCTTGCCTGCTCTTTATTACCTGCAATCACATTTCCTGTTGTCATGTGAGGGCAATGCCTCATTTGCACAATGAATGCTGGGAATGGGTTTTAAAGCATAAAGCACAGCCAGCAATTCCTCCTGCCAGGGAGGTGGTAGCCTGACAATTCTGTGAATTATATAATGCACTCTCTGCTTACCCTCCGCACAGAGGGTACCAAAATACCAGAAACAATGGGCCTTTCTTCCCAGTCTGTTGGGGATATTCCTGGCACTCTCCTACCTGCTGTCCTATACTTAAGGGGCTCTGGGATTAGAATTCTGAGTGATGGCTTTGTTTTCCCCCGGCTGGGATTGTGATGAAGTTATCCTGGTGGAAACGTTCAGTGAATTCTAAGGGATCCGCACACAGTGCTGAGCAGAGCGCCTCTGCCTTACATGGTCTTCCAAGGCTGTAGAAGCGACACGGTGATAATGTCACTGGAGGGGGACATTGTCTTTGTCTGCTCATGCCTCCTTACGGCCTTGAGAAGTCCATTTCATTCTTACCGGTCTGTTAGAAACGATGCTGTTTAAACCATGTCTGTAGACGCCTGGGGTCTTGGGACAAATAACCCGCTGTCTGTCAATTGCAAGAGATTCAGAGGTGACGGCACATGAAGCATCTAGGGTCTCAGTTTGGGGGCTGCCTACACAGGCCTGCTCGCATTGTGCAGCTTGAGGTCCTCTGCTTAGATTTGCATGCTTTTCTCTGTGTTATACTTCAGTAAACAAGCTTGCTTAAGAGAACAAACCACCCTAATTCTGACTGTCAAGAAGACCTCCTGGTGGGCATGTTCAAAGGGAAAGTCACATCCTCAGCTTAGTGCTGGGATTAAGGAAAGCATCTCATAGGAGCACAAATAACAGGGATCAAGCTCATCTTTGGGGAGGATGGAGGAGAACCAGAGAGAAGATTGAAATGGAATTTATCACCTTTTCCTGGCTTCCTCCGTACGTGATAAAGACGTACATAGAGGGACCCAGAATAAGCATGTTAGACCCTGGTTCTGTGATAGCGTGCTTGGAAGGTAAGCTAGCATTGCCAGAAAAAGCAAAAAAACAAACAAACAAAAAAAAAACACCAAACACTAAAGACATGACTGCCCTCAGGGAACATGCTGATGGTTGTCTCCCAAACCAGCTCACTATTGGCAGATGAATGAAACACGTGACCGTGGGCTGTCTATTGTCGTGTTTTGTTACTGTGACATATTTAACATGATTGACGGCTGGCAATGATGCTGTATTGGAGGAAAGGGGTGTTGGTGTTTGTTATGTGGGTTGGGAGTGGTGGGGCGGTAATGGCTAAAACAATTTGACATGACTATTTTTTTTTTAACTTGCTGACTGTGCAAGAGCCTGATGAGACACAAAATGGGTTTTTTGTTTCTTTTTATCATTATGATTGATCAGAATTGTAACAAGCAATAATAATTGTCAAGCATTGAAAGGTAGGGCAAAGCTAGTTTCCCTGGTGCAAATGCATGGCTCTCATAGGAGGAGCTACTGTTAGGTAGAGCTCTTGGGCATTTGCAGTCGTCAGACTGGAGAGTAGTCTTTGAACGGTGGGTGCCAGGCTTGGCGCATAAGAAACACCTTGAGAGCAGGCTTAAAACGTAGATGCTTAGGTCCTGCCCCCGGATTCTGTGGGTCTGGGGAAGCCCAGCGTTACGCAGGTTCACAGACTGGACTGTGAGAAGTGACGACCGGAAATGACGGTAGGGAGAAAGGATTGGTGGAAGGTGAATGCTTGGAAGTAAAAAATGATAGCTTTCAGCAAGGAGGCAGGCCAGTTCCTGAGACAGAAACAGAACGTTTATCTGGCAGCAGCAGACGTGGCCGGCAGTCTCTAGCATTGGAGAGACTGGTGCCGGGACAGACAATAGCAATTGAACCCGTTATCTTAGACCATGGTGGTCTGTACTTAAAATTGAAGGTGGCTTAAGAGTGAGTCTCAGATTTTAAATGAAAATGTCACTCTAGAGAAATTTGTGTCTCAACACGGCAGAGCTGGAACTAAGCTCAGAGAGTAGCTTCCTGTCCTAGTCTGTCATTTACAAGAGGCGAAGCCTCGAAGCCCTGGAGTCAGGGAAAGTAACTTGTGGGAGGGGTCACAGAGCTTTGGCTAAAACTCAGAGCTCTCCGATGAGCGGTCCTTCCACTTATTCGTTCATCAAACGCTTACTAAGCACCTACTATGTGCTCAGTCCTGGGCTAGGGCCCCGGGAGTCTGCTGTAAAAACAAATGATATGGTCCTTACCTTCAGGGAGTTTATAGTCCAGTGAAGATGTCAGTTTGGAAACAAGTACAGGCCTTTCTCTTGTGAGTTCTTTTCCCCACGATGCCAGTTAATTGTAGCAGGTTGTTTTATTAGGAAACGCGCTTCGCGTTATGCAGACCCCTGCCGGTTATAGTTTGATTGAAATGGGGACTTGGGTGCAGGACGAGCCATGCAGCTCTCTGCACAGCGTGCTGGGTGGCAGGGTGTGCGTGGCCCTCAGCTCTTTCACGAAACACTAGCTGCCGTGACTGATCTGGACGGTGCACAGCTGTGTGTCTTGAACTGCGCCGCGCTGTCGCCCCGGAACCTTGTTAACGATGCAGACTCCATGGGTCTAGAGCGGGTCCTGCGTTTCCAACAAACCCCCAGGACGCTGATGCTGCCTGTAGGCGGGGCAAGAGGCTAGAAACCTGGAATGTGAGAGGGTCTTCCGGGGTCCTGATGATCTCCCCCATAATTAGCTTGGTTTTCATTAGTTTTGATCAATGGATTTTTTTTTCATCTTGTAACAGCAAGGTATCCTATAATTACAAAAATACCTTTGCTGTTGAAATTTGTCCAGAAAAACAACTTCACAATTTCAAGTCCTCTCTCCTCACACCCTTTTTTTTAACCTCATTGAAAATGTTATAATATCGTTTTGGCTAGAACAAGATTTCTTGAATTCACCGACCAGCACATTATAGCAGACAGGCTGTAATGGCAGGTGTGACAAATGTTATAAAGGAAAGGGGAGGACAGTAGGGCAGCCCAATTAGGGTATTCTGACTGCAGACATTTGGGTAGAAGCCGTGTTGGTTTCTTGTTCCCCTCCCCCACCCAATCGTATATTAGTGCACAGATATAATAGCATATTCTGGCTCAGGATACCCTGAAGGGCAATAGCATTATTACCTGAAGCTCAGGCAAAACCCAGTGCCGATGGAACTGCACATTCCATATGCTTCTTGAAATACTAGCCCTTTTATTTCCGGTTTATAGTTTGTTTAGAGCAAACAGAAGGAAAAAAAATTATTACTTTCAGATTGCTATAATGCTGGACACCGTTGGGCTTCTTAAAGGTCATAAGTGAACACATTGAGCTTTCCTGTGGGCGTGTTTCTTTTTTTTTTAAATTGCTATGAGGTTAAAAACTTAATTACATAAGATTCTACAGCAAACAGATTTTTTTCTGGCACTTTGGTGGGGTTTTTTTTTAAGAGAGATTTTTTTTTTCCCCATCTTTTGAATGATGGGATCAGAGAATACAAAAAAAACAAAAAAATCACAGGAGGGGCAAGTTCAGTTTGACTTTCTTGATTAATTTCCTTCCATTGTGTGTTGGCCCCCACGTTCAAATTGGAAACTTCCATGGCTGACAACAAGGGCGTTAATCGAGTTGTTATTCCAGGTTCCTTTGCCACTTAGAATTGTGGAATTTGTGACAACCTCTAGAACGCGAAGGGGCCTTACCCAGCCCAGTGGCTGCCTTCTGTGCTGGCTTCCTCCGTGTCTGAGCCACGGTCCGTATCTCCCTTCCCATGGGCTCTTGGGTTCTGTAATCTTCCAGTCGACATTTGTGCATGAGAACTGACTGTTGAGGGCTCTCCTGATTGCCATATGAGATGTGTCGAGTGTCTAAGAAGCAGCAACATAATTATAAATGTTTTCCTTACTGTGGATTTTTTTTGAATGTCCTTTACGTTTGATCTGTGTGAGCACACAGCACTTGTTATGGGTCAGTGTAGAGACAGACAAATGAAATAGATAACACTGAACTTTGTGGTGTCCTCAAAAGGGTAGGACTTAAGGGATCAAGGCATCTTTGGTTTTTTTATCTTGGGACTTTGAAGGCACCACAGTTCTGACTAGAGAAAAAATGGATTGGCCCACATGATACCACCGATGTTGACCTATCAAAGTGTTTTATTTGGTTCTGCCTGCCCGGTTGTGTGAGTTATTCTATGGCTGTCGTGACCTGAACATTCTGATGCCAAGAAGCCCCGTTTGCGCAGTGACTTCAGGTGACAGGCTGGGGCCAGATGCCCAGGTGTGCCTCACAGCTCATCAGCGGTGTAAGGTTGGGAAGATTACTCAACCCCTCCCAACCTCCCCATCATCTGCTGAAAGGTGTGCTGCTCCGATGATGCGATGAGATGATACAGTCATGTCCTTACGTAGCCCATAGGACATGGTCAGCACTTAATAATAAACAATCGAGCGTATGTCGAGCTCTGTAAATGGTAGTTACCATAACGAGGATCATAATACCTCATTAATATCCGTACGTATTTCTAAGCACTTGTGTTACATTTTATATGTCATCTATACCATATAGGTTCTATAGCTTAGAAGTTTAGGAGGGTAGATTAGAGGAAGCGTCACATCGATCCTGTGACTTGGCTAAGCGCTATCTATCTTCATGGAAACCTGTTTTCTCCTTGCAGGGTGGTGGTTGAGATGGGTGGCTGCTGTCTTTGATGTGCTTAGAGAAAGGACATGCTGGTCGCTTACTGACCGAGCACGTCCATCTTTGCTGGTTTCACTTTAAACAGATTGCCTGTTAGTGATCTAGGTTCCTTTCTGTAGGAAAGTTCCTACTGATGGTGGCATTGAGCTAGAGTGTTCATTGTAATGATAGAGAATTGGCAGGTGGCGTTCTCAGATGGCGTGGTGGGCTCTTCTCGGTGCTGTATGAAATGAGTTTGCAGAGACTTGATACGCAGGTGTTTCCCTTCCCTGGTTTTTCTTTAAGGCCCATCCCACCCCCTGCAAATTATCTGCATATTTTATCTGGGTTGGATGATTTGATATAGCTGCATTTTGAATATTAAATCAAATCAAACCTTAAAAAAAACCAAAAAAACAAAACCTCATAAGTTGCAAAATCCCAGGATGGAGAATCTTAAATTTATTAAGCATTCAGGAGTGAGAAGGACGGTTAAGGTTCAGGTTAGTCAAATAAGGGATTGGTTGGTTGATGGTTCAAACTTACCCATCCAGCTATTCCTGATGGCCCATGTCACCCTTTCCAAGGGGAGACAGAACCCCACAAACCCCCCACACTTTGCTTTATAAAACTACCAAGCCTGTTGTTATATAAGTCAGCGGTTACTTCTTGCTGTCCCTGGCAGAGAGAACAGTGTTAGGGGGTTCTGGACGAGCAGAGAGGACAGCTTACCGCACCCATGTTCTGCTCCTTGGTAACACACCTGAAGGCAGAGCAGGCCTGTTAACAGCCCCTCACAACCTTCCTCATCCCCAACCCCGGGCCCAGACAGAGTTTCCATGGCTGAGCCAATCACAGCAGGCCCTCCGGGCAAGCCCCCAGGGCTGAACTGAGCATGCCCAGACCTCTCCAAGCCCGCCAATCACCGAATGGGACTTCCTCCACCGAGAGGAGGGATTGATGGGGCTGGAGAGAGGCTGGGAGTGTCACCCTTGGCCAGACTCCCCTACCCCGGGAAACCTCAGGCAAGAGAATGAAGGTTCCCACCTTGTCCCTGCAAAGATATTGTTTCTGTGAATACCAAGCAATATGTTAGGCAATATGTTAGGTGCCAGAGCAGTTAATTAAACTCGACCTCTGCACCCTGTAACCCTTAGGAGTTAACAGTGTTGACACTGGGATGTAAGCCAACCCCCGCTTCCCACACACCAGACTCAAACGCGGCAGAAACGTATATACCACCTATTTCAGGTACTGGTAAATTTTCAAAATAATGGGCATCAGGACCACTTTGCAGTGACCCAGGTCTGTCCTGAGAGCCCAGCCATGTTGGAGAGGGTTTCTGCTGAGACAGCATTAGCAGGGTGGAGGAGGGGTGTCGAGTGGCCGTTCCTCTTGTGCTCCTAAGCCGTCCACGAGCTTCTCGTCCAAGAGGGCTGCCTGCGTGGATGAAACGCGTCTCCTGGGACGCCGTGGGCTTGCGTCCCAGGGTTAGCTCCCTGCCGGAGGGTGTAAGGTTCCCAGCAAAGGGCTGTTGGTTGTTCCCAGACTAGTGCTGTATTTGTCGGTTCCTTTTACATAATTTTAGGTTGCTCGCCATATTCAATATAAGCCTGGTTTAGGAAAATTGAGCATGGTGGTGGGAGTCTATATCGGGATCCCTCCCTCCACAGTATTAAATGTGTCCGGGACGAAAAGCACCGCCCACCCCATTACAAGTTTTATGTGAAGCAAACGGCTATTTTTGCTTTGTGCAGACTCCACTGGATGAAGTGCTAAAAATAACCAAACGCTCAGAAACCATTTGTGATGCAAAAATGACTTGGGGAGTCGTGTTGTTTCTGCCCAGGTTGTGACTACACTGCATAGGCCAGAAAGCATGCCTGAGAACCAGTTTTGCTGGTTCTGGCCGAGGCTTTTCTGGTGTCAGAGGGACCTGCCGTTTTCCCTGTGGACTTGGAATGTCATCTTGCCCACACAAACTGTTACAGAAACTTAAAATTAGACAGGCTTTTTTTTTTTCTTTTTTGCCTAAAAGAAATGGTCTGTTTGGGTCTTAAAGACTTTTGTGATGTTTTCTAAGACTTCAAAAGAGAAACAGAAATAAACAGACCAGGTTCGCATAACCAAAAGACAAGGCCGTTCTGCCTTTTAATCTCACATTTTCTAATGCTGACCTTTTCTAAACTCAGCTTCCCACGGGACTTAGTACCTCCATGCTGGCCTGTCCTGTTACCAAGAAGTAGACATGCCAATGTTGTAAAACCTCCTCAGAAATGTCGGAGGTTAGACGCCTCTTATTTTTATTATCAAGTGTCCCCCCAGCAAATACGCTACACTCTCGGGTCCAGAAATGCTGGACTGTGCCCAAGGAACATCTGGTTATCTTAATGCCTACGGTCTGCGTTCCTGCTGCGTCTGTAGGAAAAAGCCCCTTCTCCCATCTGATTGACTCCAGGATGAGCTGAGTTGACCCACTTCTCACTGTGCTCTGACTCCTTGCCCTCCACCCCCGCCTCCATGCCCCCCGCCAGCAGATGTGCGTTCAGAAATGGACGTCGTCCTGTGTGCCTCTCTGTATCATTGCGATTGTGTTAGCGTCTCCAAACTTCAAGGGGAAAAACAGATCCAAGATGGTAGGTGGCTGGCGTGCTGCATGGAAAAGAGGCAGACAGAGAGGCCGCAGATCCTGGACTTAAAGGGACTGGAGTGGACCGGACAGTGCATTTCCTCTGGGCCTTGTAACCCTTTGAAGTCACCCCTTCGTGGCTGTGAAGGTTTCTTGCCAACTGTTCGGTTTTTCTGGGAGATGATTAGCTTTCAGAAACCTAAACAATTCGAGGAAAGTGAAAGCAATGCTAGCCTTTCTGGAAACATTTATGGAATGTGCCGTTCCTCTCCCAGCCGGGCCGGGCGCCTCTTCTGCTGGAGAAGCCCTCACCGGGCGGGCGGCGTGTCTGCAGGAGACAGCCCTGCCGAGGCGAAGTCAGAGCCACAGGGAAGGCTTTACCCCCAGCCTTTATTTTGGCAATATTTATTTAAATTCGTCTTGGGCATATAAAAGACTCATGGTGTAAGGGGGCAAAGGAGGAGATTTTTTTAAACCCCAAGCCATTTCTCCTATAAGAGAAATTTGCTAAAACAGGAAACTGGGTCTGGATCTTTTGGAAGCAAAAAAAAACCCCAAAAAACCAAAAAAACCCAAAAAACAGAAAGCCACAAAAAAACGTTTAAACACAAGCAGTCTCAGATATATTTTCATTTTCAAAAACCCCACATTTACTGGGTGACCTCATCTATACTACTCTGTGTTATATCTGAACTTTATAATAGAAAACCATACATATATGATGCTGTTGAAAGAAAATGAGGGTCTGACTCATAGCACTGAATGGCTGCAGTTGGAGTTGAGAGTTTCACAAGAGAAGGGTCAGCAGCTGAGCGGGTCCAAAACCCCCTGGCAGTTGCCGGGTGGACCTGTAGTTACAGCCTCTGCTCAATGGAGGATGGGCTTCCAGTCGTCTCTTTCTATTCTCAGTCCACACGGAGGAACCCGGACGCTCACGGTTCTGCCTTCCAGCTGGCCGGCTTTAGGAGGGAGACAGCCGAGCGGGCTCCTCCTGGGTTTGGAGCTCCCACTTGCCTTATTTGGTAAAGCTGTGGGCTTCGTTGTTCCTGGAAAGGGCTGTTTCACCAGCTTTAAGGACTGTTCCCCACTTGCATCTGGTTCTGTCTGAGTTGCGAACCAGAGCCTGCTTGCAGTTCTGTGCTGTCTGTCAGTTTGGAACTGGGGCAGTTGCTGGGTTGGAATGTCCTTAAGAATTCCCAACGTATGTGCAGCTAGGTCGGCACACCCCCCACCCCGCCACCGTGAGCTGTTTACACAGAATATATGGAGTGCAGTGTAAACTTCCTTTTGACACGAGGGGCTCACGAGCGCTGCTGGCTGCTGTGCCTTGTCCAGCCCAGGACTGGACACGCCCTTCTTGCTTTTCCCAGCATCTCGCCATCTAGGTTGCCTTTCCCCCAATTATTATTTCCGGTTCTGCTTTCTCTGCACTTTTTTGGGGACTCTTTCGCATCCCTTTTTAGGAACGTATTTTTGCACACACGAAAGCCCCACATCCCAAGATTCAAGAGCGCCCACGGTCCATTATTCTCTTCATGCCTCTTTTGATGGCATCTGTAGGAAAACTTACTATTTTCATTCTGTGTGATGTCATGTTCTTAGCACCCCTGTCGCCCCCCACACGCACTTTCCTTAACCAAGTGGAATCTAGAATTCTGATGGCACATCCTTCCTTGGTTTCTAAAAGTAATTGTTTTAAAAGTAATTAGTGTGAGTTTTAGAGAGATGAGGTGTGGCTTATTTCTCAGAGCTTATATTTGTTTTATGTTTTAGCCTTAAAAGGAAGTTTATAGACCCCCTAGTTCTCAGAAAGATAGTTTTATCCTTTCTGATAAAAGATGGGGATAGAGAAGGGGGAGGAGAGGAAGTGAGGTTGATGTAAGCCAATCCCCTGCTCTTTGCCAAAAGTCTTTTTTTTTTTTTTTGGTTTTTGTTTTCTTTAAGTAGAAGGAAGTTGGATTCATTAAAGGTTGGGGGGGAGGGAGGCCAAAGGAAATGTTTTTACCTCCCAGAACGGGGAGACTGCTGCTCAGTCGGAGAGGCAGCAAAGCGCCCGGAACTCACTTTCATTTTCGAGGACCTGTGGGTGGAACGTTTTTTCATCTTTGCTGCATTTCTCTCTCCTAGCTGTGCCTGTCACAGCAAGGCTCCCTGTTCTTCCTCACCTGGAGATTCGTTTCCAGTGTGTGTGAGGTTCAGGGATGCTAGCACCGCAGGACACCCCAAAAGGCTAGCGAGGCATGTGTGTGACATCCAGAAATTTACGGGACCGAAGGCCAGAGGAGGACCACAGAAGGGCAGCCTCTGGACGTTAGTCACCGGAATTAAACTAACCTTGGTCCTGTCAGGATGTTTTACGCACTGACCCAGACCAGTGAGAGGCACACTGGGGTCCCCTATCCGCCTCGGGTACTAACTCTGTGCCATCCCCTGACCTGGCCCTTGTTATGACACCTGGACACCTAGTGCAGGTCTGTCATGTTTGGGCATCTGTGTTTCCTCTTTAGAAAATAACAAAGTTGGCGAAGATTCAAAGTAGTCCGCTAGGTTTGTTTTGGACACGCTGGCCTAAGGCTGGTGAAGCATCTGCACGGGATGCACAGGAATATTCTGATTTAACTTGCGGTGGTCCTGCACTCGAGGTCAACGTCTCTCGGCTGGAGTTCGTTCCTTGATCCTCCTCCTTGCTTATTCTTCTCCATCCTGGGGCCCATAAGGCTGTCTGATAGTGGTGGTTACTGCTGACACACATGGAATGCCTCCAGGGTACCTAGTCTGCACCGAAAGTTGGCCTGTGTTTCACATTTCCTCCTCACTGGGAGGCTGCGCTGGCTATATCTTGGTTTTACTTCTGGGGAAACGGAGGCTTGGAGACCTATCCTGCCCAAAGTAACACAGTCAGCAGGACAACACGGTCTTGCCCACCGTTTTGCTCGCTGCCACCTAACACTACGTACGTCATATCCGGCCGCCCGGAGCCTTGGTGCTTCTCTGTTGAAATGGTGCCTGCAAGTACAAGGCTGGCCTGTTTAAATGCAGGTTCGTTATGTGTTGTGATTGGGTTTCTTCAATGAAGGTCACCCCTTTGTCCAGCTTTGTTGCCATGCTCCCTTTCAAGCTTCACTTCCCTTGTCACCTGGCTGCGCTTTCCTCTGACTCAGGCCCACCTGCCTCTCAGGTGCCTCTCAGACCTGCGGGTCCCCTGAGGCATTGGTTCCCAACCTCGGCAGCACAGCATCACCTGGGAGGACCATGACCCGAGACCGCCAGCCCCATCCCTGCAGCTGGGGTAGGGTGTGGGGATGATATTTTTACTCTTCCCTGGAGATGATGATAACCAGCTAGCTTGGCTTTGAGACAGTGTTTCTCAAAAGCCACCATGTTGGCAGAGCCCATGGTGGTGGCGTTGGGGGGCAGGTTCTGACTGCTGTGTGTCTGCCCAGGGCTCTGCCTTCCTAACAAGCACCCAGGCGATGCCAGACTCGCTGGTTCATGGGCTTCGTTGGGAGTAGCCGGTGCCTGGACTGTGTGTGCCGCCTGTGCCTCCTTTTCTTTCCCACACAATTTCCTGAGTTGTATCTCCTGGTGGTGGGAGTTGTGGCTTCCAACAGCCGCTGGAGGTGATTGCCTCTGTGGTCACGTGAGGGAAAGGGGCAGCATCAAAGGGTATTGCGAGGGAGACTGTCTCCAACTGGGAAGGAGTCGTTAGAAAGGCAGGTACCCCTCGTGAGTAGCTCATGGCCCATCTTTGTCACTGTCACCAAGGGCTGCAGATGAGCTGCTCGGTGCATGGGGGTCCCACACCTCCCAACTGACACTTAACCAGCCTGCTGGAATCTGAAATAGAAGCTGTGTGGGGAGACGCCCCCTGAGATGGCTCAGCCGCCAAGCGTGCTTTGGTGAGTGGTGCTGGGTTTGTGTGTTTGTTCTTGGTATGAAATCAGTCCCATACAAACCTCAGCCCTCTAAGACCTTCAGTTCAATCTGATATTTGATGCTAGAGTGTGTCCGTGAGAGCGTTCCCACCCAGTGACCCCGAGATCTGGCTGCCTCTCAGAGTCGTGCAGGGGCGTAAAACGATGTTTTGTTTCTTTATTTTCTTATTTAAGAAATAGGTACAGTCTCCTTGTAAAACAATAAGGGATTCATGCAAAGGTGTGCCTCCTCTGTGCTCCCATCTTGGCCCTAGCTGGTCCCTGTTATCAGATTGCTTTGTGACTTTCCACACTTTCCCTGCATTCACACACACACGTTAGCGTGTATTACGAGGGTGTATAATATTTTACTATAACAGTGGGTTCCTAAACCTGTCTTCACAGCAACGATGAAGTCCTGTTTTCACTTGGCTTTGCAAGACCCCTGACTGCTGGCTCTCCGGAACCTGCGCCAGGCTCCGTCTTCCTGCCGGCCTCATCCTCTTGTGCACTTCTAAACCTTGGTCTGGTCCACGGCTTGATTCTCAGCCCTCATCTCTTCTCTGTCTATATTTGCTCTCTAGATGACCTCATCCAGTCCTGCGAGGATAAACGTGCTGATGATTAACGAACGTGTTTCTTCAGCCCCCATCCGTCTCCCCAGAGCTAAACACACGCACGTCCAACTTTCTCGGACGCTTCCACTTGAGCCGCTCTCGGAGGCATCTGAAACTTCGCATCTGTCTCAGACTGGCCGGTTCTGGCTGCCCCTCTCAGGGTTTGGTGACTCCTTTCGTGCAGGCCCAGCCTACGCTGTCTGCCTCCTCCATGCCTTGCACATCACAGCTTAGTCCCCTGAGGTCGTCCCTGCCTGCAGCCATATTCTACATCTGCCTAGGTCCCACCACCCCTGTCGGCTACAGGTTAGTGCTTCCCAGACTTCTTTGACGGGACCCCATAGCAAGAAAAACCGAGGTCGGACAATTAAGTTCGCGAACTTTCCACCTTCTGAGTGCACAGTGGAAAGTTCACGAACTTAGTAGTCCGACTTTATATGTTTCTTATTGCAACCCAGAGGACATATGTATATGTATATCTGACTGAAACGAAAGGTTCACAAAAGCAGTACTTACCTTTACTGTTTGTAGTGTACCCTGTTGTTTCATTTTATTTTGTGGGGAAAAACATGTTACTTCAGACCCACTAAATTGATTTCATGACCCCGTTCCTATCACAACCCGCAGTCTGAAACAGGTAGGTCTGGATCCATGTGATTTAAGGCGACCCGAGGAGCCAGCAGCCTTGGCATTGACTGGCAGTGTTTTAGAAACGCAAACCCCAGCCCCTGTCCTGGCCCAGTGAGTCGTAATCTGCACTCAGATCCCAGGGTTTTGCCAGCCTTTGGCTGGCGGGCCGTGCTGGTCTGGGATGACCGCTGTGGTTTCCCAGAGGCCCTTTTCCCAGCCATGCCCCCCTGTGGACCTCTGCACTAAGCACAGAGCTGGGACCAGTGGGTAGGGGAGTCCTGTCAGCCCGCTCCCGTCAGGCCCTTCCCCTGCTTACAGCACTCCATCCCTCACGTAGACTAAAATCCTGCATCAAGCCAGGTTCCCAACCTTGGCCAGCTGCACATGGAGATCTCCTGGGGGATTAAAAAACAAAGAAAAAACAGCATCAACAACCAAAACCCCGTGCCTGGGATGCATCCCAGAAGAATTGGATCAGACTATCTTACACGTAACCCGGATTGAGAGCGGCTGTTTGACGTGACCGGGCCCCTGCCTGCCACCCAGAACTTTAAAATTTGCCTACGTGTGGCTCTTCTGGTCCAGCTCTAACCGTACTGGTTACGTTGTACCTTTCACGTCGTGAGCCAATTCCTGCCCCAGAGCCTTGGTCCAGCCTGGAATTGTCATCTCTATTTGTGCAGGGCTCACGCCGTCTCCTTCTGTGTCTGCACAGATGTCACCAGCTCAGACTCGCCGACCTTCCTGTGTTATCACCTCCATCCCTTTAGCCACTCCCTCCCTTTTTGCCCCTTCTTCATTCTTCTGCATAGCAGTTACTGTATTATTCCCAACATGATGTTTGGCATTGTTTCCTTATTTAGTTTTTCTCGCCCCCCTCTAAAATGTAAGCAGCGTGAGGACCACTGGGTCCCCATAGTGACCCGTCTGGGTCACCATAGTGGCCCTCATTCCTAGAGCAGTGTCTGGTCCAAAGCAGGAGCGGACTGGGCATGTGTGCATGACCGAGAGCCAGTGGGTGAGACGAGGCTGTGGCACGGGGACATCGGGTTTTTTCTGCTGGATCTGCCCTCGCTGTCTCAAGACCCTGAGGCAAGAAGAAGGCTTCCTCCGTCTCCATATATTTTGATTCACAGCAGTGTTTACTTGCTGCTTCCACGGGGAAAAATGTAAAGAGGAAAAGAAAAGAATGGCAGGATGACCTGATTGCGTTTCCGAAGGGACTCGACTGTCTTCAGATCACCGGATCTTTACCTTGAACTGGTTTTGCTTTTTTTCTTAGGGTTTGGAAGACTTTACATTTTTTATTTTGAAGAGGAGCTTCTGATAAATAACAGAAACCTAGAGCACTTAGGACTGGCATCTGAGGGTTTGTCAGGGGTTATTCCGGCTCGGGTTTGGAGTTGGTGTGTTTAAATAATGGCTTACTTCAATGTAATTGATTTTTTTTAAATTCCTCATTTGGAGCAGTGTCAGTTTAACAGTCGGCTCTGACATAACTGTGTTACATAATTAGACTTCTTAAGGGTGCAGATTGGAAAGGCATTGCAACGAGGTGAGAATTTGTATTTCATACACTTGGAGGTATGCCCCTGACCCCGCCTCCTTCAGGGGGTTCATTCAGAGCTGGGTGCTGAGGAATCCTTCCACTACAGAAAGAACAACGTGAGAGAACGTCTGTGTCATCAGGGCAGATTGTGGGTGAGAGCAGGGCCTGCGTCCGCTGGGTCAGGGAGTGTGGCTGGCACCACCTGCCGCACCTGGGAATGCCGGGAAGGTGTGCTCTGCTCACGCTGACGGCCACGCTTCCCGCCCCGCTTCCTGTCCCGTGTGTCATCGCTGTCAGTGTCTGTTACGCACCTTGTTTTTTAGTTTCAACACTCGGGTGCTATTCATTGTACATTTAGTAGTTGCACCGAACTTTGCTCATTGCTTGTAGAATCTATAGTTTTTCATCTGCTGTGAGACCATTCCTGGCTGTTGAAGCAAAGCAATCCTGCTTGCTTTGCCTTCGTTCCCTTCCTGTTAGCCACAACGCTTCGGGTGCGGACAGCTGAAAGCCCCACACGGACGGGAATTTGCTGGCTGTGTAACCGGCAGGAGCCCAGGGGCTGAGACGAGGTGCTGTGTCTTCAGGGGCTGTACACTGCTGCTCTCCCCAAGTTTCGTCTCTGCTTCCCTCTGGTTGGGCCCCCTTCTCAGGCAGGTCCTCCCTGCGTGGTGTCCACACTGGGGTGCAGCTCTGGGTGTGCACGCTCTCAGCCACTCCAGGGTGGATGTCTCCGCCCATTTTCTCCGGCTAGTTAAATCCTGAGCACTCTGGGTTGCAGGCTCTTAGCACTGTGGCCAGGGGACGCGGTCCCCTCTTTGACCAGGGCCGGGCCACGTGCCCATCTTTGGAGCAGGGAGGTTGAGTGAGCCCCACCCAACCCCCATGGGACTCGGGCGTGGCTGGAGGCTGGTTCCCTGAGGAAATGCGAGTGTGCCATTGGAAGGTGAGGGCTTGGGCAGGCATGCTGGGCTTCTCTGGTGGGAGCATTGGAAAGTGACCCGCGGACTCATGACCCAGCACGTGCCATGTGCTGGGACAAGGACGGGCACACAGTCAGGACACCTGAGCTCTCTGACCCTGGCCTTGGCACTTGGTACTGGGTCTGACGACACCTGCTGTTGGTCTTTACCCATCGCTCCCACGTGTGCTGTGTATTTTCAGGTTTGTGAACTTACTACGCTTATCACTTCCCTTCTCTGAGTAATTGTTACAGTTTTTTGTAACCAGGAGGCCTAGACAACGCCACTTTCCGCTCTAACTTTATGATGTCATTTAGGCCATGTCCTCCATTTTCAGAGAAGAAATGTGACACTCCAAGCACCTGAGCTACCTGCGCCAGCGGCAAAGTTCAGGTTGCATTTTGTATTTTCTCCAAGAGCTGAGATTAGAAAGAACTGAACACAATAGCAAGGGGCTGGTGATAGGTTGTTTTTTTTCTTATAGCCTTGAATTTGATTCAGCGATAAACATTGCATAACTGTGTGTAATGTTCTGTTGCTAGCGCCTGGGAGAACAGAGTGAATGAGACGGCCTTGATTCCCTTCGGGCACAGATGGAGGGGGCAGCTGTATTCTGTTACAGGTCTATTGTGAAGCATGAGAAAGTGAATACCCAACAGAGCCCAGAGCGACCGGAAGTATGAGACGTCTTGTTAAAGGTGCCAGACACGGAAATGTGGATTGAGGCCCCTTACCTGGGGTGTGGGCTGAAGGAGCTCAGGCCTTTATTCTTGGCGGTGAGAGTCTGTGAAAATTCCTGGGTAGGGAAGGGTGCCGTCCACAGGCGTTTGAGAAGATCAGCCCTGCCCGAGAGGGGGGAGACGGCAGCCCGAGAGGCTCCCAACAGAGTCCCTGAGAAATGATGGGATTGCAAACCGAGGCAGAGGCAGCACGAGAGGTGGGAAGGCCGTAGGCAGACGGTCGCTTCCTTAGGACTTGCGCACTGGCCCTGGGAGAGGATTCTCGCGTTCCTTCCTGATTTACCGGCCGGGTGGGAGTGCCCGTAATCAAGACAGACGGCTCGGAGAAGGAACGCACTCAGGGTGGGACGGGGCAGAGAAGGGTTGGACACTGGTCCACGTTGCCATGGCCGTGGGACAGATGTCAGCTGCCCGTGTGTATGCTTGAAGAAGCCACACAGGCAGGGACAGATGTGGAGACACAGACCAGGCACGTGGATCCGGGTCTGGGGTTGGAGAGCTGATAGAGGGGGATGTCATCCGTCGGTGTCCTCAGCCAGGAAGCTGCGTCGCTCAGGATTGGGTCTGGCTATCACAACAGAAGTGCAGATCGCGGGGACCGAAACCCGATGGATGTGGCAGTGGCAGCTGCCAGTGCTCTGCCCGGTCCCCTGGGATCCCCGTGTGGGCCTCCCCCGTTCCGTGGGCAGTTACCTCCTACAGCCCGAGCTCCTGGCTCGTCAGCAGAAGCCCACCCTCGGGCCGTGGGAGCCACGGTGGCCGGGCGTCCCTGCCGTTCCCACCCTCACCAGGGACTGACCCATAGCAGAAGAAGGAAAGCCCAGCCACCAGCCTCCGTCGGGAAAACAGGAGGCCTCACTTAAGCTCCAGGGCTCGTCATAGGAGCAGGCTGGCGTCGTTCTCTGAGGAGCGCTGTCAAGTCCACCCTCATGG
The DNA here is from genome assembly GCF_001890085.2 of Hipposideros armiger. Classification (NCBI taxonomy): domain Eukaryota; kingdom Metazoa; phylum Chordata; class Mammalia; order Chiroptera; family Hipposideridae; genus Hipposideros; species Hipposideros armiger. Next base: position 422,592 of record NW_017731833.1, on the reverse strand, counting down.
GCTGTTCTCTCTCCCTGTCCTGGTCCCCCACCTCCTTACAGGTTTATCCCATAACACGTCCTTACACATCACTACACGAAACACTTGGCAGAGACCTGGGTATAATGACTAGATTTGGGCCGTTAGATGCGAGGAGTGGGCCATCGGCTTAGGGATGTTTCAGAGAAGAGGAAGGGGAGAGCGTGAAGACGCCTGAAGAGGGATGTGAGGCAGGGGGAGCGTGGACACTGCAGGGGAGGTGAGTGCCCTGGGGGAGGGTGACAGGCTGTCCGGTGGCGCCAGGATTGGGGAGGGTGAGATCTGAAAAGTCACATGACTAGAGCGTTGAGGTCATTGGTGACCGGTGTGAGAGAAGTTTGGTAGTGGGCTGGGGCACATGTTCTCAGGAAATCAGAAAGGCCGTATAGGACCCTCATTTCACAGACGAAGAACTACGAGAGAGAGAGAGAGTTTGCACTTTGTCTTAAGCACATCCTGCCCTGCCACCCCCCTCCCAGCCACCCCCCTCCCACTGATTACAATGAAACCAGAAATTGAATCCAGAGCCCTGCCTCTGAGGGCCTTGCATAACTGCAGATTTCGCGGCTTAAGTTGGTATCTGTATCTTATGGTAGGTAAGTCTCTACAGTAAAATTCCCCTTTGAGCCAAGAAGTGAGAAAGTCCTGTAGGGTTTGTGTGAAGGGTCTACCTTTAGGGCTGAAAACCAAGTTCATAAACCAACAGATACTCTTTCCACAAGCTCTCTGCTTTCTAAATAATTGTTATAACTGCTCCGTAGTTCATCCTCTTTGGTTCCAAACCCCGGACGTGGCAGCTGAGGAAATGTGTCGTCGTGTGAAGGGAGGTCTGCGCTCTGCTGGTCCCTGTCTCCAGGTGGCAGAGGCGGAACATGGGGCGTATTTGTGGTCCGAAGGGTTTGCTAACTGGTCCCAGGTGGGTTTCAGTTCTCGGAACCAGGCGGTTATTGTAATAAAGGTGTGACGTGTCCCCTTCCCAGTTTGGGGTTATGTGGCTTCAGTGATGCCTCTTGGCTAGAATCCTTTGAATTCTGTCACATGGAGTGTGCTCCCCCTACAGCCAGTCCTGGGCTCAGAGCTCCTCACTAGCAGCTTGGTCTCCCACCGTCACCACAGCCATTGGTGTAAGCCGTCGTGTGCAGACCCGGCACCCACTCCGTGCTTATTACACAGGACAAGACAGAAGCCAGTGGGGGTGGGCAGGGGCTTAGGAAGGTGGCTGTCATTCACATCGAAGCCAGTTGACTTTATATGTTTCTGGGGTCAGTGAAAGCATGTCATCCTAGAGGCTGACAGCCCCTGTGTGTTGCTATGTCGACAGGGCATGAGGGTACTCAGCATGAGTGAGGGCGGAGGGGCAGTGAGTGAGTGTGTCGGCTTGGCGAGGACAAGGGCTAATGAGGAAGTAAGGGTGTCCTGTCTGAAGGGGTCCCCCTCACCTCCCGTGACGTCCGGCCACGCAGAGACATGACCCCAGAGTTGCCAGCCCCTGTCCTTGTTTGTCCATCTGTTCATGGAAAGCCAGAGAGGTAGATTTCATCGTGAAATTTCCTCCTTTTTAAATAGTGGCAATTGCATCTGTCCTTTTAAAACACTGAGCAGGCCAGATCGAGTGCTGTCTGTGAGCTACGTTTGGCCCGAGGCCCACCAGCTGGCACCTTTCACTTAGAATCATGTTTTTAAGTGAAGCTACTATTGGTTCGGTGAATGTGTCCATATGTGCAGAGCAGTGACAGGGCTTTGTGGGGACGACACTGTCCCTGCAGCCCCCATGGAGCTCACAGCACAGTAGACACACGAGACAGTAACCCAGGGCTGTACGTGAGAAGCACGGGGCCAGAGCGGGCAAGAAGTGCCTTGGGATTTCCATGGAGAGGTGACCGCTGGCTGGCGTCGCCCAGGAGCTCTGTTGTGATGGTGCTGGGGCGCGGGGCCGTCATAGGTACTGAGGAGCACGAGGCAAGTGGCAGGAGTGACAGGCAGCAGGCTGCGCTCGGGTCCCTGGCCCGGCGTGGCCAGAGGTCAATTCCTGCTTAGTTTTTATCTGCGGCTCGGACCTGGTGTGGTGATTCTGTTTAGCGGCTGCTTATTGCAGGGCACCCTCCTAGCCTGGTGGCCGCTCCTGGCTGTCAAGCAGGACTCTGAGGAGAGTCACAGTGGCCTTCTGTCATGCGCTCGGTTTTGCAAACGTCTGCAGAAACCTGTGCGCTGGGAGGCTGATCATGTTCGATGACTCTCAGATTCACACAGCTGGTGGATGGGCCATCCTGTAGCTTGTCTGCTGCGGGATTACTGACACCCCACCACCACCACCACCAAATCCTCTTAGCAGAGGGGCTGACGGCATGGCTTTCAGTGCCCATCCGAAGTCCACATGGCCTTGTACAGCTCTGGGGAGCGGGGTGCTGAGCGGGGTGCAGTCCACCTCCCAGTCAAAACATGTGCCCCATGTATCCTTCTCACCTCCCCTGGTGCCAGGGAGGCAAGCCATCCCTCTTTGACCTGTTCTTGCATTGTCTGCACGTGGCTCATGGCAGTCATGTCTTTATCCAGACGTTTGATCCTTGAGGGCTGCAAGGAGGTCTCCCCACTTGCCTCCCTGGCGTGTTTTGGGAAACCCCGGTTACACCAGAGGACTAGAAAATGAAGGTGGAAACGTTTTAGGGAACACAGGTATCGCATCCACCTTTACGATGCTCATAAAGCATGGGAGTTATGTTACAGGCTCTGTCGAGTCCTACAAAAACCAAATCGTTTTAACTTTGTCCAAACGAAGTATGTCTAGAGGTTGGCCCTAGATTTGGGGTGCTTCGGTTCAGGTGGGATCTCATATATATAAGTTGCCTCACTTTCCTCTGAGAACATTATCAAGTCCACTGGGTTCCTGGAACCTCTCTGGCTGTACCCAGCTCACTTATGTCTCCTACAGTGTGGCATCCAAAACGAAGGGTCACCGTCTAGGTGTGGTGTCATAGTTCATGGGAGCGATCGTAGCGTGTTTTCCTTTCCCGGACATTATGTTTTGGGGCCACACGGCACTGACACACCCCCTCCCCTCATCCTTGCTGAGGCGCGTTTTCCTTGTGTCTCACCTTGGGAATGAAGGCCTGCTCTCCGCATGCACAGGTTGCCATGTAAACTCACGTTTCGGTGTGGTGAGTGTTCTGTCCCCTTCCCGTGGCCTGTTGAAGCCTGTGGGCTGTTTCCCAGTGTTCTTATGTCTTACCACTACAAGCTTCATGCCATCTGCAGCTTCAGTGTGAAAGAGAAATCTATTTTCAGAAAAAGTCTTCTGATATGAGGCATGCGCTCATTGGAGAAAAATGTTGCCACTATTTCCTGAGGGATTTTTTCCGTGTGTAAAACATTCCATCTTTACCACAACCCTCAGGACACAGATCCTTTATCGTTAGCCCCATGTTGTGGGGAGAAGTGGGATCTTAGGCTATGAAGCCCCAGAGCGCCCCAGAGCAAGTGGGGGTGGAGCTGGTCTGGAACCCAGAGTCTGTGTTCCCAGCCGCTCTGCCCACAGCTGTAAGCAGCAACCCCCAGGCTGGCTCCCGGTCAAACTTGTGTTTTGTTTAACCTGCGCGGTGTTTTAAAAATTGATTTCATTGGTTCATCATTCAAAATTGCAGACTTTGTACAACACCGTAAGTTTCTGGCTTTTCTTTCCTTAACAATGCTGAAGACCTGGCCACATGGTTTTAGCATTCCCAGAAGACAGCCGCTGTCGGAAACTGAGCAGCAGCCTTTCTTTTTCCAGGCGGCCAGCACCCGACGGTGGCTAACTAACATCCTCCCCTTCCTCTGGCCTCCCCTTCTCACAGCCCTCGAGTGGCTGCTGCAGGCACCTGGGTTTGTGATGTCATCCTTGATTCATGAAAACGGGGGACAAGAGAAGTTATGAACGTGAGAAGTGAAAATTGTTGACTGAGAGTAATTAACTGACGCCCTCCCCCACGAGACAGTGGCAGCGTTCCCGCCAGGCGTTCCCGCCGGGCATTCCCTGGGGTCTTGGCTTCGACGTCCCTGCGCTCGCTCAGTCGGATCTCGTCTGTGCTGAGTCGGCCTCGGACTAGACACTGTCAAGCTCGCGTGTCAGTACACACTGATGGAAGTGGTGCGTGTGGTTTCGTGTTGTTTTTAAATAGCTTTATTGAGATATAATTGGCATACAATGGACTCCGCATTTTAAAAAATGTACAACTGATAAGTTTTGACATGTGTATATACCTGCGAAGCCATCACCAGTTTAGATAATGGAGATACTGGCCACCCCCCGCAGTCTCATCCTGCCCCTTGGTCACCCCTCTTCTCTCCTCCTCATCCCCTGCCCCACCCCAGGAAACCCTGATCTGCAGCACCACTGTGGATAAGTTTGCATTTCCTAGAATTTTATGTTTAAATGGAATCGTCCAGTGTACGCTCTTTTGTCGGACCTTTTTCACATGGTTGACTTACATGATGATTCACTCAGGTTGTCGCTTGTATCCACAGTCTGCTCTTGTTCACTGCCCAGCACAGTTCCATCGCCTACCTCAGCGTGTTGACCCACTCAGGGCAGATTTTTGCATGGTATAGCTCGGTTTCTGGCCAGTCATCATGCTCCCTCCAGCTCCCCCCGGGGTGGAACTGGGGCCCAGGATTTTTAAGGTCTGAAACGATGCTGTGACTCTGAGGAGATGCCAGCCCTGAGTCTGGTTGCGGTGGCCTTGCTGGGGGACATGCAGATGGGCTCTTTGAAGGTTCACAGACTGGGTCTCAGAAAAGATGCCATCTCTGTGGACCTTCCTGTTTTGTGTTTTGGCGAAGAGTTTAAATAGCTTTAATTTTTAGCTTCTAAATTGAGAACGCTTTCCTGGCATTTGTCAAATATATGTGAATGTTTATGTGTCTTCTCCATAAAATGATAGCCTGTGGGCTGTTGAGAAACGGCAATGTGGAGGTTATGGTGTGAAGGGTGGTATTCTGGGAATGTAAAGCTAATGGTGGTAGACACCTTCCTCGAAAGAAGGTCAGGATTGTGGCTGACCAGCTAACTTCTATGGGTGTCCCTCTAAGACTGATTCGGTCCCCAAAGGCGAGCTCTACAAAACACCACCAGCCACCACAGCACAGGAAGGGAGAAATAAAAACTAGGAGCTTCACTTAGTTTCTTGGTTGGATGGTGCAGCTCGTGAACCCACATCATAATTTTGTGGTCTTCAGAGAATCTCATTCAGGGTTACAAGTTGCACTTATTCCTGGAAGAGAGCTTGGTCAAAGCTAACTTCACTAAATATGGTGTCACATTCATTGTTTCAGAAGTCATTGAGAATAAAGAAAAAGTGGTCTGGGAATGTCATCACACACCGTCTTATGTGTCAGCAAGACCCATTTTGAAGACCTTTCTTCCTCTTCCTGTATTTGAAAAGCTGGGTTTTCAGACATAACTGCATCACCTCACATTCTTACATACTAGAGTACATTATAGGTAGTATTTTTTATTCTTGTATGCTATGTTTGTTTAACTTTTAGAGAAGCTAGGTTAATTTTACATTTTCAAATGTCCTCCATTATATTTGTAGTCTTGGTGAGTTTCTAGAACTATTTTTTTGAATAAGTAGTTGAGAAGTTCTTTTTTTTCTTTTGTTGGTAGGGAGGGTTGGGTGGACATTAATTGCCTGATATGATGAGAAGGAAACCCATGATATATAGTTAATTGATTTTTCAACATGGGTTCCAAGACAAGTAAATGGGGAAATAGTCTTGTTAACAAGTGGTGCTGGGACAACTGGATTTCCACACACAAAAGAATGAGATTGGACCCTTACCTCATACCATATATAAAAGTTAATGCAAAATGGATCAGAGATCTAAATCTAAGAGCTAAAACTAGAAACCTCCTAGAAGAAAACAAAGATGTCAATCTTCATGACCTTGGATTAGGCCATCGTTTCTTGATATGACACCAAAAATATAAGCAACAAAAGAAAGAGCTAAATTGGACCTCATCAAACTGAAAACTGCCTGTGCTTCAAAGGACAACAGCAAGAAAGTAAACTCACAGAAAGGAGGAAATATGAGAGACAGGTGTTTACACAATAAAAGCAACTCCACAATAAAAGCAAAACACCCTATTTACAACTCCACAATAAAAGCAAAACACCCTATTTAAAAGTAGGTAACGGATTTAAACAGACATTTCTCCAAAGAAAATACATAAACGGCCAATGAGCACATGAAAAGGTGCTCAGTATCATCAGTCATTAGGGAAATGCAAATGGAAAGCGCAGTGAGATGCCACAGCGATGGCTAGAGTCAAGAAGGTGGGTAATAGTAAGCGTTGGTGAGGATGTGGAGAAATCAGAACCTTCATGCTGCTGGGCTGTAAAATTATACAACCACTTTGTAAAAATAGTTCGGCAGTTCTTCAGAAACTGAATGTAGTTACCATCTGAGCCAGCAATTCCACTCCTAGGTATCTACCCAAAGGAATTGAAAGCATGTCTGTGCACAAACTGTACACAGATGTTCATGGCAGCATTATTCATAATCACTACAAAGTGGAAACAATTGAATGTGCATCAACTGAAGAATCGATTAAACATGGTCCGTCGACACATGGGATATTGCTCAGGCCTAAGGAGTGACGTGCAGACACACGCTATGACATGGACAAACCTTAGAAATGTGATGCTAGTTGAAAGAAGCCCATCCCCAAAGGCCATGTGTCATATGATTCCATTTATGGGAAATGTCCAGAATCCAGAGGCAGAAAGTAGATTAGTAGTGGCTAGGTGCTGAGGAGCGGGGGGCTGGGGAGGGACTGCAAAAGGGTGTGGGGCTGCTTTTTTAGGATGATGCAAATGTTCTGGAATCAGATAGTGGCGATAGTTACACCAACTCTGAATTTTCTTTAAAAAAAAACTGAATTGTATACTTAAAAGTGTGAATTATGTTGGAGATGAATGCTATCTTTATTAAAAAAGGCTACATGTAAAAAGGTTCAAGCTCCCTGGTAAACAGCATGTGAGAATAAGACAGACATTAAATATCAACTTTTGACTAAAAAAACAAGTGAAAAAAGAAGTAAAGGGGAAGGAAATAGGGCACCACCTCCTTCCTGGTTGATCGTTTTTTAATGAGTCTGAGGATTCCTTCTAGGTGGGAGATACGTTATAATTCATTTGATGAGGGGGACTGAAGGCTTCTGTGCTGGCCTGGCCCTTTGGAGCAGTGAGGGTTGAGAGCCAGGACCCGCGTTCGCGTTCATGGGTGGGCATTCACCGAGTGATGGGCATGGGAGGAGGTCAGGTCAGGGAGGGAGGGTGTAAGTCAGACGTCCCTGGGGAGGCACCAGGACTCAAGGGACAGCCAGGGTGTTTATAAAGACGTTAACTGGCTCCTTGGCGAGCTGGGCCTGTGTCTCCTCTGCTTGGGGAGGGGGCACGGGGGTGTGATTCGCACCACGGAATGTCTGGGGGCTGAGGGGGCTGCCTAGCTGCATGGACAGCAGAGCAAAAGAGCATTTCTCCTCCACTGGCACCAGGTTGTCCAGGCAAAGAACTCGCGATTTTTCCATTGGGCACATTTGGGCCACGTGTGACGAAGCTGTTGTGGGCTTGTCTTAGCCAAAAAGGGGAGGACCTAGGGACCCAGTGCGGACCCTCAGCGGTGGAGCCGGACTGTGATTTCCAGAGCAGAGGATTTCCCCTGAGGAAGGAAAGCAGAGGGCCCTCTCGCAGGGCCAGGCTGATCTCCACGGTGCCCATGAAAGCGCCAAGGAGAGCGAATGGGCTCCGGGCACCTCCAGGGTCTGATGCCCTGAGGAGGACACCGTGTCCCATATGCCGTGTTCCAGCTGGAACCGAACCAGGAGGAAACATCGGACAAACCCCAAATGAGGAACATTCTAGTTTCAAAAATGGGCGACTGTAGTCTTTAAAAAAAAAAAAGTCCTAAAGACAAACAGCTGTGGTAACATTGCAGCTAAATGCAATCCCTGACCCTAAACCGGATCTTGGACTGGAGAGGGGAAGGTGCTAGAAAGGACGTTATTGGGTCAAATGGCAAAATGGGAATGCAGACCACAGGTTGGATAAAAGCGTAGGATCAGTGTTCAGTTTGCTGAAGTTGATAACTATGCTCTGGTCATGTTAGAGAATTTTCTTAGGACATGGTCCCTGACATAGTGTAAAGGCCAAAGTGTATGCAGCTTGCTCCCACATGGCTCCGGAAGTGACTCCAGATATATGTGTCTCACATACGAAACGTTATATGGGGTCTATGTACTATAAAGAGAGTACGAACGATGCTGTACATGGGCAAAATGGTAACAGTGGATGACTTTGGGTGAAGAGTAGTCTTATGTCCTATTACTCTTGCAACTGTTCTTGTGTTTCCAATTATTTGTAAATAAAAACCTAAGAAAAAGAGCTCATGAATGAAGAAGTCAGCTTCCACACCTGTCCTCTAGGGCTGGAGCACAAAGCCGGCTTGGCACCTCCAGCCTCACTGTCCCCTTGTCCCTCCTCTGCCCCCACCCCCCTGCTTCCACCCAGGCGGGAGCCGAAAGTGAAGCAGGCAGGGTGGGAGTAGAGTGGGTGGAGGTACAGGGCAGGAACGGGGAGCTTTGGCCTTACGTGTGTCTAGATACTTTCGATTTCTCAGTTGGCAGCGTTCACAGCTTAGGGTAGACAATTGTCTGGCTGTTGCCAGAGTCTTGCCCATTTTTTTTTCATCGGGGGCAGAGGAAAGACCCTTCTCCACTGAATGCGCTTTAGAACATCAGACAGATGTTTTCCGATTAAATTTCCTGGGTCCCTAGTGGCCAACATGGCCATTTCATCCCATTGCACTGACAGATCCTAAGGGCGTCCCAGCACGGAGGCACTGTCCGGGGTCTTGGAGGGGCAAGACGGCTGTGTGGTACTCTGGGGGACACGGAGCTCAGCTTTGGGGTGAGCAGGAGAGATGGAGAGTGGCCTGAACACAACACGGTGATGGTGCTGCTCGCGGGGGGCGGCCTGGGGATACGAGTTCTGACAGAGGGAACCACTTGGGAAAGAGCTGGAAGGATGACATGTTTGTCGTTTGTGAGAACTGTCAGCAGTTTGGGGTGGTTGGAGCAGGGCGCTGCTGGAAGAGCGTTGTGAAGGAGGAACCCGGAGAGGCGGATGCGCCCAGTGAAGGAGCACGCACGAGACCAGGTGCCGCCCGTCCCACCGCACCTGAGCATTTGCGCCGCGGGAACATTCCGCTGCTCAGCTCTTGGCGATGCACACAGGGCTTGGGAACCACGGTGCTGGCAGTGACGTGAGTCTGTTAGAGCCCTGCTGAGCGGTGTGGTCCCCAGACCACCATCTTCCACGTCACCTGGGAGCTTGTTGGGATGGCAGACTCCCCGACCCCTCCCCAGACCCGCTGAGTCAGTGTCCGCCTTGTAACCAGTCCCTCCGGTGCCTTCTGCATGGGAAAGCCGTAGAGGTGCTGTTTTTAGAGGCCATGTATTCTAGGTCAGTGTGGGTCAGGGTCCTTCACATTAGAACCACTGGGAGAACTTGTTAAAAATGAGGATTCCTGGGTCCCCGCCCCCACCCCCGCTCCACCCAGGCATCTGTGTTTTAATAAAAACCCCTGGCCATTATGGGAGACCCCTGAGTTTGAGCGCTGTGAAGTCAAATCCTCGAGGAGTGCCTCTCAGCGGAAGAGTCCCTGAGGGAGGGCCCAGAGCACTGTATTATTTTAAAAGCTCCCCATGTGACTTGGATTGCGACCGTGAGGCGTAGCCACGGCTGAGAATCACAGTGCTACAGGATTTCAGGCAGGAAAGCCAGGTTTAGAAAGAGGGTTCCAGGGCCGGCCGAGTGGCGCGATGGTTAAGAACTGGCTTGGGACGCCAGAGGGCCCCGGTTCGGATCCCACATATGAGGGCCAGTGACACTGCTCTCCACAGCTAAGATGCTGAACAACAGCTCAACCTGGAGCTGGGCTGCCGTGAGTCGCTGGCGATGGCGTGGGCTGCAGCCCCTGCTGCAGTGGATTGCCATGGGCTACCGTGTGTAGCCAGCAGCCAGCGTGAGCGGCCAGCAGCCGCAGTGAGCGGCCGTCCAGAAGCCGGCAACTGATCTGCCTCGCCCGGGAAGAGCGCAATGATGGTGCCAACTTGGGCCAGTGAAGCAACATCCTCCACAACTAGACTGAAGAACAAAAGGACAGCAACTTGTCTGTTCCCCTTCCCCCAATTCCCCAGCACTGTTCCCATCCCCCCAATTCCCCAATAAAAATCTTTAAAAAAAAAAAAAAGAGGGTTCCAGCCATCAGGTGGAATTTCAAGCACAGCAAACCATAACTCAGGAGGGTCCAGAAGGCTTTTGCCCCTCTCTGCCATCTTCATCTGTCCACCTTGTCATATTTGGTCAGTTTAGGGCATTGACTCTCAAGAAGGATGGAGAGGAAGGTTTAATTCTGTGGGGGGAGGGGTAAATTTTGCCCTCTGAGGACATTTGGCAACATCGGGAGACATTTTTTATTATAGGAACTGGGTGGGGGGGGGCGGGGTGCTACTGACACCTGAAGGGTAGAGGCCAGGGTGCTGCTAAGCCTCCCACAGTGGCCAGGACAGCGCTCTCCCACCCCCCGCCTTGCACAGAATTACAGGTGATGCCCACCGTGTGGAAGGTGGTGCTGAGAACCCGGGTACAGTCACCTTATTAGGGAGGAGACGCTGGGAAGTATCTTCCCGGGGAATCGGTGCAAACAAACTACTCCCTTGAGTGGGAATGTGTCGTGTCGTTCAGGCCGGTGTTCCTGGAGGAGAGGAACAGCTTGATAATCTCTGTTCTTGAGAGAGCTTTTGACTTAAAAGGCCGTTTGGCGGTGGGCTGTGTTTGCTAGGATAAAAATAAAGTGTCAGTGAAGGGAACATAAGTCACGCAGTGAATTAAGAATACGGCTTCTCTCTCAATGGAGGGTACACATGTGCCGTCTTTGAGTGCCTCCTGATTTGTTTGTTTGTTCCTTTTCGCCGGGTTAGGGTTGGTGAAAGGGCCTCTGTGAAAGGGGTCTGTTCATGGAGCGTTTAGTTCATATGTAAAAAGTCAACACCACGTTGAGGAGAAGGGCCCAGCTCACGCGTGCTGGGGCCTGGCTGATGGCTCGGAGTTGGGTCACTAGGTCTTCAGTGGCGACCAGGAAACAGAGGACAGAGCCAGCAAATGGGCCGTGTCTTCCTTTGGTCACTGCTGTCCACCTGCCCTCTTGTTTTTCCCTGGAGAAATGGGCCCATCCAGCAATGACGGCTTTGCTAAGCCGGCCACGTTGCCATGAACAGCGCGTGGACAATGTGTTGAGGTCAAAGGGTGATACCCTTCCCTCCCCCACACCCCCCCAGGTCGGGGAGGGAGCAGGGACAACAGGGTGGCCCTGTTCATTTTCCCCAATAGGGGGTCTGGCCCATTCACAGAAAAGTATGTTATTCTCAGGCTGATGTGCGCCTGTCGTTCACCAGATGTCTCCGGCCTCTCCTCCTCCCTGTGCTGTCCGTGCCTCTTCCTGCCCTGCCCAGGGCTTGAATGGCAGGCCTGCAAAGCTCCATCAAGGAGGCCTTGTGGCCTCCCCATCTCTCTCCAGGTGCGGTCAGGGAGCTCCCTGCTGGCTCCTCTGAGGACCAGGTTTGACTATCTCTAAGACACAAGTGTGTAATAAATGTTTGTTGAACGAAGAAGTTGAATTTCTTCGAGACACAGCCTGCGTTTGCGCTGTGTAATGGACTTTCTGGGATAAGTATTTTTCCAGGAGGATTCCGGGCTGACCCACCCAGTCGCTTATGTAACTCCTTGCAGCTCAGCCGTTCCAGGCCCGACGGTGCGTTTGTGGAACGTGTGGCACAGCCTCAGAAGTCCCCAAGTGCTGGGATTGTTGAAATAGCCAGAGCCGCACATGGGAAGCTTCTCTTGCCTTGAACTCGGAGAGGGGCTGAGAGTGTGGAGTTCTGTGCAGTGAGGCTTCCCGCCCAAAGCCCATGGACTGTTTGCTGTTCACAGATCCAACGAGAGCTGGGCTCCCTGTCTCCCTTTCTGCGCACTTCTGTCTACTGTACACTTTTTATTTGACAATTCCATCCAGCTATTTCCTCCTAGCCAGAATATATTGGCTTTCTGGTAGGTTGGCAAGTGAGACCGGCCTACCTATATACAATAGCCTGCCTCCCTCCCTCCGTTTTTCCCTCCTTAAATGGGGACTTAAAGAAAAAGAACCTTGCTTTGAACTTGGTGAATACTTTTTGGGTTTTGTAAAAATCTCATACTTGAAAATAAATGTCATAGATGATTTTGAAGATGACTTCTTATACGGAAAATGCAAGCCTGTGCACAAGCCGAGAGGGTAACAGTGTCATGAACCGTCATGTGCCCTGCGCCCACCTTTAACAGTGACCAGCCCATGGCCAATCTCATTTCATCTGTATCCCCCACCCCTGCCCAGTCCCCTCGCCCTGACTATTTTGAAGCAAAAAAATCAGACATCAGAGCATTTCATGACAGCGTACATTTTTAATGGCTGCCTGTTCGTGGTGTCAGTCTACTTGGGGAGAACGGGATGAGCAGGAAAGACCGCCCTCCGCCCCAGTCCCTCTGGGCCTCAGGCCAGGGGTGCTCACTGCCCGGAGTGTCCCGGGGTCAGCGCAAGCAGCCCAGGCCGTTTGAGGAGCCGCTGATGTCACCTCTCGCCCACCTTCCCTCCTCTCCATTATAACCCAGCAAACGCCCAACCCAAACCCTGACAAAACAAAGCATGTTTTCCCAGCTACGGAAATCAGACACTGCTGTTAACCTTTTACATGAAGGAAAATTTGCTTCATCCTCCTTTTTGTGAGAACAGCTGCTATTTCATTTTCATCTTTTATTGGGGTGACACCACACACACACACACACACACACACACACACACCTTAAGTGCTCCATGAGGTGTTACATACATATATACCTCTGTGCCCCCACCTAGACTGGGCACATTTCCAGCACTCCAGAAAGAGCCCCATCCCAGGGAAACCCCCCCCCCCAACAAAGGTAACCACCGCCCTGACTCGATCTCTGTGGACTAGCTGTGCCTGGGCTTGAGTGTCATGTCGATGGATTCATTCAGAAGAAATGACCCCTGTCCCTGCCTTGGCTCCGTTCACGCAGCGTCACCCCTGAGCTGCGTTCGTGTTGCTGGGCACAGCGAGAGCTTGTTTTCAGCTGCATGCAGCGTGCACACACAGTCGTTCACCAGCTCTGTCATCGTGCCTAGTGTGTACGGTGTGATTACTGTGCTGGGGTCTGTACAGTGCGCTGTAAGTCAAGTAATTTAATCTTTTAAATTAGTTTTTGAGTTAGCCCTTGTGGCTACTGCCCTGTCACAGGCAAGAAACAAAAACTTACAGGGATGATTCTTTTCCCAGAGATACGTAACATGGGATAGAGCGGAGGTTTAAACCCAGCCAGCCAGGCGACAGGTCCACACGCAGAGTCAGCGCTCGCACACCGGGGTTTCCTGAGGGTCACCTGGCATGGGGTGTGTGCTTCCACAGACTCCAGGTGGTCCCTTAGAAAAGATCCATTTTCTAGACGAAGACACGGGAAAGCAGAGTTGCAGTAACCTGGCGAGGGCGGAACCGGGCTTCCAGGCTCCATCGCCTGTGTCTGGGGCATTCTCTTTGGTGATGGTGGAAGCCTTTGTTTATTTCCGTTGCCAGGAGAGTGCAATGTTTATCAGTCTACACATCAGCCTGAACTCTTGGTTGCAAACAGAGACTGACTAACATGAGCCAAAGAGGAAACCGCTGGCAGAAGATCGGATTGCTCCCAGGACCAGGCGCAGGCGCGAGGGAAGGCATGGTGGCGCTGCCAGGTTCCTGCTTAGAACCTTTGAAAGGGCACCGCCTCTGTCCCGGGAACTGTCGCCCCTCGTTGGCACACTGTCCACGTTGCCCCTGGCTATCGGCCCTGATGCCACAAGTAACCTTTAACTGATGCTGGGTCTCTGCATCCATCTGTCCAGGACAGAGCCTCCCGCTGTCCGAGCAAAGGCAGGTGGCCTCCAGCCCCTTCTTTGCTTCACAATGGGAAGACACCTTGCCGTTCCAGCTGGTCTTTTACTGTCCGTCTCTGGGGTAAAGCTGATCCGTATTCAATAATCCTTGCAAATAGGTAAATAAAAATATAGTTGGCTGAGCTAAAGTGGATCAAAAAGGCTGTTTCTACCTGCACATACAGTCCATTTGTGTGTTGGTGAAGGATGGTCCTGCAGGCGGGAGACGCAGAGCAGCCCTGGATGTTGTCCGCTTCGGATTTCTTCTTTTCTTAAATGTTTGTTCTTTAATTGACATACAGCTGACATGCAACACTGTATAAACTGAAGGTGTGCAACATGTTAATTTGATACATTTATATATTGTAATATGATTGCCATTGTAGCAATAATTCACACCTCTATCACGTTACATAATTACCTTTTTTTACTGGTTAGAATAATTAAGGTCTAGTCTCAGCAAGTTTGATTATAGTGCAATATTGCTGTCTGTATTCTCTACATGCTGCATTAGATCTCTAGGGCTATTTACTACTCTGTCAATTTGTTCCCTTAAAATGACATCTGTCCTGAGTTTTCTACTCAGAAAAAGCATCTAGTCGCCTAAGTGGGAAAAAATTGCCTCATTGTCCATTGTCTGTTAATAACAATGTCTGTGTTTGTGTGCAGACAGGTAATGGAAGGTTTATTTGCTGTCCCAATTGGAAAATGTCACTTAACTTCTTGTTAATGTCACATGACTTGGGAAATGCGATTAACGTGCAGCAGACACACCAGCGTGTTGTAGCGGCTTCCTCTTTGGTGAACTGGAGTTAATGACTTGTTCCCGGAAGGCTTTTGTTGGGAATAGGTGTAGGTCTTCCTGTTGTGCATTGCTGTTTTAGAGGGTTCTTCCGCCTCGAGTACCCATTCATTCATTCGCTGGCCCCCTAGTCCCTGGGGCAGAACGATGCATGAGGCAGATAAGACCAGCCCTGTGACACTTTCAGTCTAGCAAGTTTGAGTTGGGAGAGTTCCTAAAATATGGATTATTCTGTATTCCCCTTTCATTACTTCTTGTTAAATCTTAGCTTCCTTGGTGGGGATGTAATTAATAGCCCCCCTTCTCTTTGTTAATGATATTTTCTGTTTCTTCTGAAATTTGCATTCTGTTGCCTCTTAGACTTTTCAAAAGAAGGCAAGATATGAACAGTGAGCACTTAAATTTTTCCTAAGTGTTGCTCATGTAAGTCTCCCCTGGATTTCTCCCTGTATAAAATTGCATATATATATATATATATATATATATATATATATATATATATACACACATACACACACACACTGGCTAAATGAAGAATTTTTAAAAAGATGGTAGCCTGTTGATTGTTGGTCTTTTCGGTCACTGAGGTGGGCCTAAGAGCTGTGTGAGAGGGGTCTGTTTGTCTAGTGAACGGCCACACCACGTGGGTAAGAGTGAGTGGACGCTTGGCACCCTGTCAGGGCTGCAGCTGAGGTTGGCTGGGCACGCAGCTAACTCCTTTCTTCCTCCTGGGCGATGAGCTGGACCACCTTGCTTAGCTCCTTGGCAGCATGGTGGGGTCGTGTGACGGGTTTCACTGATGGCCTGGGAGACATGTCTTAGCCGGCCAGTGCCGCTAAGAGCAGGTGTGACTTCTCGTGGCTTTCCTCCCGCCTGTGGACGTGTGAGACCCGAGGACCCGCGAGGGGCTTCTTTGCAGCGTGTGCCCAGCAGCACAGCGGCTGGCTTATCGCGTGCACTGAGCTTGGCTGGTGGCAGGGCCCTGTCCACAGCAGCCGCCCAGCCTGCGTGCCGTCAGCGGAAGGGTCCCCGTAGCCCCACTGACCCCAGCAGTTCCCAGCTTGTTGCCTTTGTCACTCTGTGGTTGTCCAGCCACAGCTCAGTGAAAACAGTGATTGCGCCCAAAGGGGTCGTTTAAGAAAGTTCAGTATTTTCGCTGATACGTGCACACCCTTTAAAAAGTGAAATTTTGGGGACTGTGGGGAGCTGCTTCCTCGGTCCAGCGCTTCCTTGCGAGGTGATGAAAATGCTCTGGAGATACACAGAGGTGGGGGGTGCACAACACTACGAATGTATGAAATGCCACTGAACTGTCTGCTTTAAAACGGTTAACTTTATGTTATGTGAATTTCACCGTAATAAAAAAGGTCAAATATTGATCAAATGCAGAATAAAAATAGCGGTCCCGTGTCTGAGACCGCATGCCTTCCCGCTTTCCAGCGGCAACAATTTAAACTAACATTTTCTTCTGGTATTTACTGTGTTCCTAGATGATGTGTGCCTTCCAACGTCTGTAGATTAATCCATTTTAAATATCACCCTTTGACTTCCTGTTACTACTGATGCGTTTGGCTCGCTGACACTTGCCTCTCTCTCCTCCATCCTTCCATTGGATGTGATACCACGTGTTTTTTTTTTCTGGCTGAAGTAACATTCAGCCTTAGACTGTTTTGATTGTGTAAATCCCTGTAGGACATACTAGATTTTAATGTGCAGTTGTCCCCTGGAGTTAGCACTGACCCTGTTTTCCTTTATTTGCTCAGCTCTTCCGTAGCATTTACCATCTTCTCTCCCTCTGAGGGCCTCAGTATGTCTCCGTGTCGCGGACGGATAGTGTGTGTGACCTGTCATCCGATCCTCACTAGCATCCTCAGCCCCTGGAGCCCTGTGTCCCTGCTCCAGGTGGGGCAGCGACGTGCCCTGCGCAGTGTCATTGTGGGTTCCTGAGCCTTGTCGGGGTCCACGGGGCAAATCGGCCCGCTTCTCACAGGCACCCCCTCTGCAGGTGCACAGGTTCACGTCCCTCCGTCTGTCCAGTCTCACCCCGCCTTCCTCGCCCCATCTTCATTTACTGCAACTTGGGAAGATGGAGTTTAATTTCTTAGACGACGGAGTTGGGCTTTTTTGTTTTCAGTTTTCCTTGTGTTGGCTTGGTGGTTGTTTTTTTGTGTGGGGGGGGGAAGGGTCTTTATTCTCCCCTGTGAAAACTTTGAATCAAGTTCAAGCTTTTGTCAGCCTCCATGAACATATTCTCTAGCTTTGGATAGATCTGTCTGGTGGCAGATGGGAGCTACACTGTATTTGTGATGCTGACTTCCTCCACCCTCCTCCCCTCTCCAGCACCCCCGTCCTTCCTCTTCCATCTCCCCCTCACCTCCTTAAATAGCTGACTGCTCTGGGGAGCCAGCGTGCTGGTTGATGGAGGGCCCACTCGACGTTTCAGCTGGGGTGCTGCACGGGCATTTGAAGCTAAGCATAGCTGAAATGAAATTCTGCGTTTTTACTCCTCTCGCCCACACCGCCCCTCCCCAGCCTCCCCTTTCTTAGCAGGCACCGTCCGCCAAAGAAAGCTCCCTGGGCACACAGGGCAGCCCAGGTTCTCTGCTCCAGGCCCTGGTCGCTGCCCAGCGCTGACCCCACAGGAGGCAAGCCGCCTCTCCCCAAGCTCACGTGTGCGCACTACGCTTCAGCCATCGTCTCTTGTTTTTAACCATGTCAAGGTTTCCTTCCAGCCCCGGGCCTTTCTGCTTGCTACTCCCTCTGCCTGGAAGGCTTCGCCCCAGAGGTGTCTCAGGGCTGGCCCCTCCTCCTCCTCCCAGCCCCCCTTCGGATGCCAGTCCT
Organism: Hipposideros armiger; assembly: GCF_001890085.2. Lineage (NCBI taxonomy): Eukaryota > Metazoa > Chordata > Mammalia > Chiroptera > Hipposideridae > Hipposideros > Hipposideros armiger. Next base: position 404,876 of record NW_017731833.1, on the reverse strand, counting down.
GGCCATGCCTTTCCCGAGGAGCCGGGGTAAAATGCCGCCCCCCCTCACACACACACACCAGCTACATCGTGTCACCATGGAGTCCCTGCCGCCTAGTACTTCTCACTCGCTGTAATTCAACTTGAGTGTTGAGCTAGTTTTTTGCGGTTGCTGGGACGTAATTAGGAAACTTGTGCCTGGTTCCCTGTTTATTTCCAGTACCCGGTACTGTGCTTAGCACACAATAGGCACTTGAACAAATCGCAGTGGAATGTGCGAATGGTCTCCTGAGGGCTTAGAGCTGGCAGTGGCTCCAGTGGACATACGTGCCCTCACCTCTGGGGCCCCAGGGATTACACCGTGTTTAAATGATTCACTCACCGACCAGCACTGCGCCCCCCTCTTCCCCTAGACCAGAGGGTACAAAACAGGCGAACATGCCCACCCTCAGGGTCCTTATGCTCTAGAGCTCACCTTCCTAGGGACGTGGAGATGGTGGGCTTCGGGCTGTTCTCCCGGCAGGCAGCCTTCGCTCTGTGACTTAGTCCCTGCGCGGCTCCCCTCTGAGGTCACCGTCTTAGCTTTCTCACTGCCCTTGGGACCTGCAGACGGCTCCAAGCACACCTGTGGCTCCTCACTTCCGTCTTCTCTCACCTGCACACCGCAGTGCCTGTCATGGTTCCTGCATGCACCGAGCCACTGAGCGCTCTCCCTCCAGCCGCGTTCTGAATGCCTTTTAAAATGTGGACGGTCACCCATGGCCACCCTTTCCGGTGTCACCCCACTCAGCTTCGTAACACTTAACCCCTCTTTTCAGCAAACTTCTGTGCTGGCCCGATGTGGCATCTGCTAAAGCTCAGGAATATTCCAAAGTAGTTTTTTGAAAGCTTAGTTTTTAGCTTATTCTTCAAAGGCCTTGAAATAACACTTGTCACATTAGATCTTCGTGGCATTTCTTTGGAGAGAGATCAAACCACAGTGCGTGTGTACATGCACACATATATATATGCACACACACACACACCCTTCCCCAAATGGGCATTGTGTCTACTCTTCTACTGGATTTCCTGGATTTCTATGTTGCTATACTTGACCCAGTATGAGGGTCCAATGTGACTGTAATTCCGCCCTGCGCTGTGCCATCCAGATAGAAAGGGGCAATGCAGAGCTGCTGAATCGTAACTTCACCATCACATTTGAATTGCTTAATTTAATTTTCGCCTTGAATCAGTTGCTAAGCAACCAGGAAACAAGACCAAATCGGCAAGGCTAAGCTGGTGCTGGTTCAAGTATGTTAGCATCTCTTCCGTGTCCATAGGCGTTTGGTTGTAAATGTATTGATGCACACTACAATGCTCTGTGCTGCCCAAGGAAAATAGTTGGCGTGGAAGTTATAGCAAGGATTTTGGTGGGATTAGCAGTGCTTAAGTTCAGTCTCCCCGTAGGTGAATGTCCAGTTATCTGAAGTTTTGAGCCTGTGGGGGGGCCCTTCTGTGTGTTCAGGAGGGTGCTCGACTCGACTGCACCTTGAGCCGTCTGCGGGATGGTACTTCCCACAGCACGTTAGTCCCCGGGCATCATGGATATAGCCTGACTGTCCCCCACACGAGCTTAAATCCAGTTGGGTTTTGGAATGCATGCCATTTAGCTGCCATCATATGACGTGTGTCTTATTATTGATGAGATTTGAAGTTGTTAATCCCATTTGGTCCATCGAGTACGTCCTGTGTCACATATTAACACTGGTGACGTAAATGTTTTGAAGGCTCTTTGTAAGTCATGTGATTATCAAGGAAGCCCTCCGTGCTCAGCCCGGGTGCCCCCCTTTGTCCTGTCAGTGATAAGACGTTTAACGCAGGCCAGTGGCCTCATGGTTGTGTGTGAGTGTTCACGGGGTCAGTGGGGACTTCACACATACATCAAACTGCTAGAAAGCCATGTCTCTCAGTGATGGCATTAAGTCACCAGGGATGTAGTCAATGACAGTGGCTGTGGCTTTCACAAGAGGTGGGAGAGCAGTCCTGTCTTTAAATAGGTTTCCTGCTATGTCCTTTGTTCTCTAAAGAATAGATAGTCTTGTTCACATGCACTAAATCATTCAGCAGATGGATTCTGTTTTTGACAAAGATGGATATCAGTGGTCTTATATTTACCTTATAACTGCTTGTGACTAGGTAAAAATATGTAGTGAGGAAGGATGTTATAGAAAGGAGAAAAGCACCTTTTAGTTCTACAATTAAACAACCTTTTATTTTTTTCTGAACAATGTCAGTATTTGTGCAGTACTGTACTTGGTAAAAATTTATTCCAACTAGAAGAAAGGGTGATTCCATTTAGAGGGAAGGCCCAGTGTCCATGTGCTTAACAAGACAGGAAATTGTATTATTACTGAGATAGTTATTTGGCTAAGACAGGGGTCGGCAAACTGCGGCTCACGAGACACATGCGGCTCTTTGGGTAGGTTCCATCTCAAAAGTTTGCCGAGCCCTGGAAGAGCCAATCCTGTCCCTCACAATAATTTAAAAATTATTCGAGAGCCATGATTTTATTTTTACAAATAAGGAAAATTTAAAGTAATATTATAAACGAAACTATGATAGTTTTATTTTCATTTTCAATTTTACTTCAGAGCCAAATGTACGTACCCAAAGAGCCGCAGTTTGCTGACCCCTGGTGGCTCTTCTGTCTCAAAGCTTGCTGACCCCTGGGCTAAGACAGTAACTAGATGTTCACCTGTTCAGGGTCCTTTAAGGGGATGTTTTAAAGACCAGAGAGTCCAGTTAGTAGATGGAATTTCCGTAAAGTTAGTTCTGATCTATGTTCAGGGTGCAATTTTTCAAATCTGGGTATTCATTTGAAATTTATTAGTTTTACTGTATAAATATTTACCATTGGAAAACCCACTATGTTGAAATGTAAACGTCTCAGGGAGTGCCAATTTTAATATTAGTTTCTTAGAGCAGTTATTTCTAAACTTTTTGGATGACATATCCCTATGAAAGAATTAGACAAATATACCCCTAAACTGTGTGTGTGTATGTGTGTGTATTTAAAAGTTATATACACATAACTATATGTATGTAGTGTTACTGTATTAATAATATATTGTAGACCTTATAAAAACAAGCAAGCAAGTAGACGTTGGTGAAAAAGATTAACATTAAACAATAACGTAGCATCCTGTTAATCAGGATTGCCATGTTACCACTAGTACCTTACGGCACACACGTGTTTTAGGGTAAGGTTCATCATTAGCGACAAGTTTTAAAATGGTTTTGTTTATGATTTTTAATATCTGGGTGACTTTGAAACCACTAGTCCATTTTGTGAGGGTTGGTTCTACGTAGGACAGTGTCTAAAGTCCCATGAGCCCGGAGGGTGTCACGGAGCACTGAGACTGAGAGGCAAGGGCACTCTGATCAGGTCCAGGTATTTTTGCTCTGCTCCCAGAGAACCATCTTGTACACGAGTCTCCAGAGACCACTGTTCTAGCAGGTCCCCCCAAATAAGCAGCTGCAGTAGTTTGTTAAATGTAGTTGGGTTGAAGAGGGTTGGGTTTACATACGAAAGGGTGTGGATGTATCATTGCACAGTGAGAACGTTCGTCCTGTTTGTCCAGCACAAAGGAAAGGCGACAACTGTGGAGCAGTGAGTCCCAGCTCTGCCACTAACCGGCTGTGTGACAACTGACTGAGTTTCCAGAAACCTCAGTTTCCTCACCTATAACCTCACATGGTGGTGCTCAGAATTCAAGGTCAAAGGGGAGGTTTGAGAAGGGTCCTGTGCTTTGTGCATTATGCTCACACGCAATTGATAACAGCCCATAAGCATCACAGGAAGGTTTTCCAATCACAGGGCTATGTCCTTCCTCCGTAACACGCTTTGTTCCTTTCACCCCTAGATTGCCTCTTCAAGCTGTGTCCCATGAACCGTTACTCTGCCCAGAAGCAGTTTTGGAAAGCAGCCAAGCCAGGGGCCAACAGCACCACAGATGCCGTGCTGCTCAACAAACTGCACGTACGTACCGGGCGGGGTGGGGCCGCGGGGACTGGGCTGCGGGATTCGTTTCTCAGCCTCCACATCTGGGGACCGGCCTTCGTCTGTTCTTGAATGAAGGGATAAAAGGCAGCTGACCCTAAGGAGAGAGGGGTCCTCGTCGCCACTCACGGTGCTCCAGGTTCGATGACATGTACACACAGGAACAGACCAGGTTCCGACCCTCAGGGAGCTTTTCGTCAGGTGTCAGCACGCACACGCGGCCACCCCCACTGCACTGCCTTCCGGGCTCTGCTCCGCTGGACCCTGCTGTCCCCTCGGGGCATCCTGAAGTGTTCTGCCTACACTCCAGCCACACGGGCTCTGTTGCATTTAGTTCATTTGTTGGGAGCATCACAGCGGTTTAGAATGTTGAGAGCATTTCCCCCAACTCTTCCTAAGCTAAGACCGTCTCCTCCTCTGTATCTCAGTGTGAGTGGCAGCTCAGTGAGGTCTTGCCCCGCCTCCTCATCTCGGAGCTGGCCTGCTGCTTTCTTCCATCACAGAGCTCGGAGTATCATTTTCTCAGCACTGATCAGTCTGCAGTTGTATTTATTATATTGGGTTGTCGGAAAAGTCATGAACGCATTTTTTCTATGTTTTTCGTTGCAAAAATGTATCATGACTTTTCCGACTACCCAGTAGTAGTTTCCTAAATTATCATCTGTCACTCATCAGAATGGCAGCCCCATTAGGTGAGAGACAGTGTCTGTCTTGTTTACCACAGCATCTCAGTGCCTGTGATAGTGTCTGGCACATAGTAGGTGCTCAAGAAGCACTTGTTGACGGAATGAGCACTGTGATGGTGATAAAACTGTGACAGCATCTCAACCCTCTGGAAGCTGAATAACCAATAATAACAAAGGGAAAATAAATGAAGGCAGAGTGGCAAGTGCTATTACAGGGCCAAGTACCAAGTCTGTGCGAGCACCTAGAAAGGGCACCCATCTCCTATGTGGATAAGGGTATGTGATGTGGCCATGGAGCGCTTCCTGGAGGAAGAGGAAGTGACAAGCCTCAGTCTGAGGCATCTGTGGGCATCACAGAGTAAGAGGAGAAGATACAATGGAAAAAGACTGCTTTAAAGACTTCAGGAGTTGCATCATTATTTTAATGGTTTTAGGGCAGAAGTCTTCCACCTCACCGGGCCAGCTGCAAATATTACCGTTTTTCCCCATGTATAAGATGCACTCTTCTTCAAAAAATTTGGGGTCTAAAAACTGGGTGCGTCGTAAAAAAACTACAAGGAGCGCAAAAACAAGTGCGAAAAAGTGGGAAGTGCAAGTAAAAAAAATCTACAACCATTGTATAAGACACACCCAGTTTTTAGACCCAGAATTTTTCGAAAAAGGGTGCGTCTTATACATGGGGAAATATGGTATGTAAATATACAAACAGGAAATAAAATTCATAAATAGTATAACCTCCCAAGTTACTACATTAAAACATGAATTATCAAGGAGAAATAAAAGTAGTAAATTATATGGTTTTGTAAGTCGGTGCTCAAGCACGACCACTCTAGACACCATAGGAAGTAAATGCTTGTACTGTGTGTGTGAACCCCAGGAATAAGGCCGCGAAGACTGGGACTCGTAGGCGTGGGGAACTGGCGACCCACAAAGCGTGTTTTCTGTAATGTCATTTTGCAAAATGGTCAGCAGCTCTGGGTAATGTTATCAAGAAAGCAAAGTACATGCTTCCCTTGATTAAATAGCACTTGCATTTTCTCAAAATGTATTAACAATAGTATTAATTAAACCTTGCAGAGCCGTGGAGTTAGGGGTCTGCTCAGAAATTGCACACGGCTTTTTAACCTCAGTTAACCTGTATGAATGTCCAAGCAGACATAAAATTGTGCGGACGAGCGTACGTGTACTTTGGGGCATCCGGCGTCCCTGGCTGCTGTCCATTGCATATCAGCAGCGCCCCCCTCCCCTGTCCTCACTCCCACAATCACTGCACCGGTCAGAATGCCCCGGAAGTGTGTGCTGAGCAGGAGGGTCCAGCGGAATGGCTGCGCAGGCCTGCTGGGAGAACTTTCCATGTGTGTGCCTGCCTGTGGGGCCACCTCGGTGGAAGGACCTTTCAGTAGCGCTGCTTTTCCTTTTCTGGTCTGAAAATTACTCTGTTCAGTTGAGATCTTATTAGTACAAACCCTTGCTGCTCCTGCGTTTTTTACAGCAGGGGTTATAAATTCACATTCCCCGTGGCCACGCAGGAAGCCAGCTGGAATGGAGGGGACTTGGTGGGCCAGGTTGCTAAGTGGAGAGCGCGTGTGTGGGCCCTGGGGGGGCCGCTCCACCCCCCTGCTGTGGCTGTGGGGGCAGGTGAGCTGAGAGCTGCTGCCAGGGCCCTGCTCTTTCAAGAGAAGCTAAAACTCCAGGCTGATGTGTCATATCTCAATTAAAAAAAACAACCCAGCAACGGATTCAGTTAAAATGTAAAACATGCACTCGACACTGACGGCAGTGGCTTGGGCTGGATGGCGTTTGTTAAGTTTCATCAGCCATCCATTTCCACGAATGAAGTGGGGGGAAAACCTACATGATTGGTAAAATGCCGCCCTAAAGGTGTTCAAGAACTTTGAACTCCTTATGGAAAAAAAAAAAGAGACCAGTCTCTCTTGCATGCTGTTTGTGGTTTTCAAAACATTCAGACGGAAAGCAGTCTGTTATTCTGATTTGATTACTGCTGTGACTTTTGGGTCCTGGATGTTGACCTTGTGTGGTTCCGACTTTCCTGCCTGTTGGGACCTTTCCCCCGGTGTCTGGAAGTCTACATGCTTCAGTGCCGTCACTGAGATGCTGTATTTCAGGCAGCCGCTCGCCTCCGAGGGCTGGTGGCCAGTCTCCAGTGGGTTCTCAGTTTTATTTTGGTCAACTTCTGTGCAGGACCCCAAATAAAGGTCAGATTATTTTAAATTAATGCCATTTAAGGAATTACTTGTCTAGACCACTTGACTTCCTTTTGACTGGAATATGCAACATGTAAACAGCACCCAGAAGGACAATGACACCTAGTGGCCGGTTGCTGTGTGTGTCCCTTCCCTCTGCCGGAGGGACAGGTCCTGCTGCCTTCTGACGCCTGCTCTGCTTGTCTCTGCCAGCTTTCATTTAGCGTCACGGGGCAAATTCAGAGATTGCTGATCGGAAGTAAATAACTCTTCCCTGTCGTTCCGGTGACTTTTCTGTAGTAATTTAATCACGGTTTTTCTATTGCTGACATAAAATAACTGGTGACTATTTGGGGGGTGACCTTGATGCTGCTTAGGGAGCATGGGGGAATATCCGTGTTGAATGATGGGGGTGGGGACGATAGCATAGGGTGCAGTTGTGCCCTTAGAAATTAAAAAGAGTCCACAACCCATCGTGTAAGGCCGCGGTTCTCAACCTTCCTAATGCCGTGACCCCTTAATACAGTTCTTCATGTTGTGGTGACCCCCAACCATAAAATTATTTTCGTTGCTACTCTATAACTGTAATTTTGCTACTGTTATGAATCGTCATGTAAATAGCTTTTTGTTTTCCAATAGCCTTAGGCGACCCCTGTGAAAGGGTCGTTCGACCCCCAAAGGGGTCGCGACCCACAGGTTGAGAACTGCTGGTGTAAGGGGAAAGAGTAATAAGCACACAAGCACTATAATTTTATCTGGCCAGCCCTTGTGGCAGTGGGCGGTATTCAAGATCCTGACAATTTGGGGCATTCTGGACAAAAAAAAAAAAAAAAAGTTGTTGCAGCCTCGTGTACGTGCCAGATTATCTTCTTAGGAGAAGCTCCTGGAAATGGAATTGCTGAGTCAAAGTTACGCCCATTGAAAAACTTAGTGGTGGATATTGCCAGGTTATCCTTCAAGGAGATTGTACCAGCTCCTGGTCTTACAGAGTGCCCCCCTACACCCTCACCCCTTTAGAAAGCACTTGTGGGATTTAATGAACCATGTATCCTTTCCAAGGGTGGGAGCTGCTTTGATCAGTGGGCCCAGGTGGACTTCAAACCTTATTTCCTTTTTAACTACCTTTTGTCTCACCTGTTGAACCTAAAAATCAGGATGGATGTTTTTGTTTAAAAGTTGAATTTTTGTTTAAAAGCTGTATGTCAATTGAGAGCTCAATAAAACTGGAGGGAAAAGCCCGACTGGTTTTGTGGAGGGAGTCACCTAAGGGTTGCTGTGTGAACTCCAACGAACACGTATATAGTATTCGCACATTTAGTAAAAGGTGAAATGATTTGGAGAGTTTTCTCCTTAAACAGAGAGCTTATAGGAAAAGGGAATTCTTAGAATGATGTATAAGCTTAATACATTGAATATTAAATGTTCACTCAGTAGTTACGTGAAGGTTTGGTCCTCAGTAAACCTTTTATCAGTTTCAGATGTGATTTGATATTTTGAGACAAGATAGTAGATATTTATCCTCCAATTTTGTTGTCTTTTCTGTTCTAATTTTACCTTTTGCGTGTTTTTGGACAAATGCCCGTCATTTGTAGAGCTGCTGGTATTTAGTCTTTAATATAGAATGCCTTCTTGGTGACTCATTTGACATTTCTTTTTAGATGTGCCAGTAACTGTTGACTTGCCACTTTTATACTTAGTCTAAGCGTAGGTAGGAACTTCATATTTTAGGTTACTCTTTCTGAAACTGAGGCCCCTGGCGGTTCTTGAGAGGAAGAATGTCCATGAGAATTTTCCCTCTTAAACAAGGGCCCTTGTACCACTTGCATCCGAGAAATGCTACTCTATGATTCTTTACAGGTGACTCCTTGCAGTGTGATGTTTTGAGCAGAGAAAATCTATATTGGTTTGTTGGAAAACATTGTGTTATTTTCCCCCTGTTGAGGTTTTTCCTTGAATTTCCTGTCTGGTAGCTGAGAACTGTAAGAACAAATGGCTGTCTGCAAATTAGACCCCTTCTTCTGGTGGAGTCCATCCAGGGTTGTTTGGAAAACGACCTGCAGACTTGTGAGCATGAGAGAGGTCCCCGGAGAGGGCAGGGCACAGGCACAGAAACAGCAGGATGGGAGATGGGAGTGCATTTACGGGGGCGTTTATGGAGTGGGGAGAGCTCGGGGGGACGGTGCGATGCGGAGCGCAGCTTGGAGGCCAAGGGTTGCCCTGTCTGCATGGGGGTTACTTCCGGATGTGTTGGGAGCCCAACGGCCTTTATTCTTTTGCAGCTGAGCACAGCAGACTGGTAACTGACTCCCAAAAAGAGAGGGGAAGCCTGTAACTGGACCACTGTTTTATGGGGCAGAGGCAGGTGCCGTCACGCGGGATGGTCCCACGGAGGCACACTCTTCGCCTCCTGTAATGCGGCTGCTTTTTGGTTTAGGATTCCTTCCTACAGTGTGTTTTTCTCGAATGCTCTACCTTCCTAAAAATACCTACGCTCCAGGTGGAGGTGGAGCGGATGCTGAATTTTTCTCTAATCTTCGCCACAGCCCTAAAAGGCTTGCATTGTCCCCGTTTTGTGGATGGGGATACGCAGCGAGGCTTGGCGAGGGTGAGTGGCCTGGGCCAGCAGGGTAAAGCTGGTATGTGGTGGAACCAAGAGCAAGTCGACGGGTCCTGTGAACATGCAGACGTGTTCCCTGGGAAAGAGGCCCGCTGACCCACTGGCACCTGGTCGTCTCTCACCTCAAGGAAAGGGGAGACCTGGAACCAGCTGAGACATGTGCAAGTGGTCGTCAGGTTTAGCATCCGTGAGATTCGATACCGAGTTTCCTCCCTGGGACTTGACTTCTGTTTCCCTCAGTCTAGGTTTGGGAGATGGAGTGGGCCAATAGTTTCCCCATTGCCTGGGGTGAAACCAGTCCCCCTTGAGCACTGTTATGATATACTGACAATACTGTCACAATTATACAGGTAAATGAGTGAAAAGTGGCCATTCAGGTCAGTGGCCCTGGAAGAATATTCTGGAAGCTCTCTTCAACTTGACCATTTCTCCTAGCCTGCCACATTTGTACTGGTCGTAGCTCCCAGCCTCATTAGTCACTGTATATAGACCTGGAGTTAACCCACATGTGGGTTTGCTTAATAGGTGTGTGACGTTTGAAAAGGGACATTGTTAAGCAAAATTTCAAATATACACAGAAGTAGAGAAAACAGTTATAACAAAGCCCTTTTGTACCCATCATCCAACCAGCTATGCAACGTTGACTTCTTAATATCTCTGAGCCTGTTTCTTCTTTTTTAAAATTGGGACAATGACCTTCTCCACAAAGGAAAACTATGAAAATGAAATAAATGATAATTAAGGTCCAACGAGAGTAACTCTCCATCAGTGCTACAGTGACATGTGCTGTGCTCTGTGACTCCTGAGGTGTGGGTACTGTCTGCACCCTCTTGTGACAAAAGAGGAAACTGACGTGCACAGCTGCTCAGTAACATGCCAGGTCACAAAAGCAGAAACCACCCAAACCGCCATTTAAATTCAGAGTTATTTTATGCCAAAGCATTAAAAGAGAACTTTTACAAATTCCCTTCCGCCCCTACCCTATTTTCTTTAAAAATACATAAGCTTTTGACTTAGTCTTACCCTAAACTGATATGTCCATGAATTCCTTCAAGAAAAAAAAAAAAGCATTTTAAAACCAAGAAAGCAAGGGGCAGGGTGGGTTGGATTCTTGGGCCCCTAGGGGCTCCCTCCGCTTAGCCTTGGGGCACTCAGCTCTTGGCTTCTTCCTGGGGTTCTTGTACGGACCGGCCACATTGGCCCTGCATCGCCGCAGGGAACTGTAACCCCTTGTTCCCGCTTCGTGACCAGCCTTCTTTCTGCCCGCACAGCACGCTGCGGACTTGGAGAAGAAGCAGAATGAGACAGAAAACAGGAAACTGCTGGGGACCGTCATCCAGTATGGCAACGTGATCCAGGTAGGTCAGGGCCGCGGGCCCTTCCTGGCATTGGAGCATCACGGGGGGCAAAACCGGGAACCACACGCAGGAGACGGGGTTGGGGCCAGCCTGTCGGCAGGACTCCATGGAGACAGCGCGTCTGTCCAGGTCTAGTGGCTCTTCTCACGTGGGCTGGACTCGGGCTTCTAGGTGGTCCTTTCTCAGGGGTCAGAATTCAAATACCTCTCTCCACTGCAGCTGATAACTTAAGATCTGTCCAAATGCTGTAAATAGGAAGCTTCCCGCCTGAAAAGGAGTCTGGCTGTTGCCGTTTGGCGTAACTCGTGTTGCTTGAAAGCTCTTAGTATTCGGTGGAAATTGGCTTCTCTGTAACTTTGCTCCCTTGGTCAAGAACGGGCCGCCAGAGGGAGTAGGAGCCATGCTGTGCCTTCGGCTGGAGTATCTGATGTTGGGTCTCACGGGCGGCGAGGTTTCCATGTTAATCTCTTGCACCTTTAAGTTCGACTCGGGGATAAAACACAACCTAGGAAACAGTGACGGCGGCGTTTGCCCCGAAAACCCACCTGGGTCCGTCCTCACAGAAAACAGTGTGCGAGGAAGTCCAGAGCCAAATATGGCCGCTCTCGATTTGCGCGGTTTCCAGGTGGTTTGGGCCCAGCACAAAGGGCCGAAGTAGTTCCCAGCTTTTGAGGACCCGACCCGTTTCATTATCTGGCTTCACGTTTTCCCTTTTTGAAAGATTTTGCTTACTTGACTAATGTAAATGTAAACTTCACTAATTACAAGTGAATCCCTCCCCATTTTTATTCCTGTCAGCTACCGAGCAGGGCTCATCAGGAATATGAGACAACCAGAATTGCCAGATTGGGGAAAGCAGCCTTGTATGTCTAACTGGATTATTACCCTCAGGCCTTCGGACACGGCGCAAGCAGCTTCCAGAATCTGTTTGAAGATTAGGTCCTGCCAGTGCCTCTCGTCCTCCCTTGCAGGTTCTAGCCAGTTGAGAATGGACACAAGGGGCCAGGTGGGCTCCAGGTTCAGTGTCAGCTTCATTACTGGGCCAGGCCAGTGCCATGGAACTCCGAGAGCAAGACGCCTGAGTTAGACAGGGGAGTGTGGCTTGAACTGAAGACGGAAGAGGGCCTAGGGGCCCAGAACATAAACTCTTACATGCATTCCAGTTCAGATTTTGCAACTTGCTGACGATGAGGTTTTGGGCAAGAAATCTTGCCATACCTCAATTTACTCACTAGTAAAATGAGAATACTAGTAGTATCTGCTTCCCGGGGCGGGGGGGTGGGGGGTTGAGGAGCACCTGTCCCAGAGTGAGCTCTGAACACATACTTGCTAATATTACTTGTTATTACTCCTCCCAAACCTGGAGCTTGGGTTCCACCTCCAGGTAATGTGGGTTTATAAACCAGCTGAGCCCAGCACCTCGACAGGTGTGTGTCTCTCATGCCCAGGGGATGTCAGGGGCTCGCAAGTCAGACAGGTTACTCCTCCACCCCCATCGACCCTGAGAGAAGATTTGTGGACCGACTAGGACTGTTTGAGAAACTCTGGCTGTTAACATGAAAGGGGGGATGTTGGCGGTTGGCAGTGGAGCCACGTGCTGGCCTCACCATCTCCCCAGTTTCGGCCAGTTTTCCATCTTCCCTTCCGTCTTCTCTTGTAGCCTGTTGAGTCAGGAATGCTTGCTGGTCTAGACCTACCATGACACAAGTGGTTTTCCATCTCGATCTTTGGTTTTTCCATCCCCTTCATGTAATAATTACCCAGGAATTAAGAATAACGTGCTTAGAAATTCAAGATGGAAATCCATTGCAGCCATGTTCTTCCAAATGAAATGACTGCCCCCTCACAAGGTCCCCCATTCAATTGAACTGTTTCTTGCGCTCAAAAGTGTCCTTCCTCAGCTCCCCACTTGTCAGGGTTGTTGAGTCCGCAGTCCCTCGGCGCCAGCTTCTGTGCAGGGTGTCGGGCTCCTTCCCAGCGGCAGATGGCAGAGCGCCGGTGGTGCCCTCGGCCTGAGCACCTTCCTCCCGCCTTATCCCAGGCCGTGCCGGGAAAAAAAGAAAATCTTCTGCTTCCCTCCACTTCTGCTGCCTTGGCGCTTCCTTCTTTTGTAACCACGCCCTGCCTTAGGCGTGCCTGTGGTTCTTTGGCTTCACGGCCAGCTCAGTGGAGGGAGGAATGTTTGATACATATTTTATAGGACTGAGAGAGAAGTGGTGGAGATTCAAAGGCTTGCTCACACTCCCCTAATTCTCTTGGTGGCTTTTCAGCTCCTGCACTTGAAAAGTAATAAATACCTAACTGTGAATAAGAGGCTTCCGGCTCTGCTGGAGAAGAACGCCATGAGAGTGACCTTGGACGAGGCCGGGAATGAAGGGTCCTGGTTTTACATACAGCCGTTCTACAAGCTGCGGTCCATCGGAGACAGCGTGAGTGCACCCACGGCCGGGGGACGGCTCCCTGCCAGCCCCCACCCAGAGCTGCGCATCAGTGACCACGAGGAGAATTTTAAAGTTGGAGCCAGAGGCATATCCTGGATGAGGAGAAGCAGGGAGTTGCTATGGAAACCAGTGTTTGGGAAACAGGGAAATTGGGAGAGAAGTGTGACCTAAATCCAAGTAGCTATGTTTTTCCTTCCGGCTCCTGAAAAAATTGTATGAATAGCTCGTTACCTCAGTAACTTTACCATGAAAACAGCTGCCCTATATTAATGTCTTGGAGAGGGCCCCTGTCACCCTAGATCGTCCGTGGAATACAAATGCCTCTCTCATTTGGAAATTAAGTTAGTAAAGAAGGACGATGGGAGACCAGTGGACGTGGCAGGGAAGGACAGAGCCCTGTCGGGTTACGGTCACTTATCTCCTCGCCCGTCAGCCTGCAGGCCCTGCATCCTGCTCAGAGACTGCTTCGGTCCTGAGCTGGCCCCTCTCCTGAGAGGTCGTTAGGATCGAAGTCACAGAAAACCTTCTTGGTGTGACTTGGAGCAGTGCCGATACCTGCTAGGGACATTCGTAAGTCGTTACATTCTCAACGCTGTTTAAATACTATCAGCCATACTTCTGACCTTATTAAGACTCCAAAATAGTTGTTTTTCACTAAAAAGAAATATATGTCTTCAACAGCAGGAAATCTTGTCAAAATGCTCAACTAGCCTCACATAAAACTGGGTTTTGCCATTTTTCAGTATTGCCATTTAAGTTTACAAGCTTTGGGCAACTTGAAATACCAGGGGTGCCAAAAAAATGTATACAAGTGGACACTTTGGTCAGCGTTGCTCAAGCAGTAGTTCGCCGTCATCAGAAGTGTCTGGACGCTGATGGCAATCACTTGGAGCACCTCTTGTAATTGCAGAAGTCAAACGTGACTTGTATTCATCTTCTGTTATCGGTATATATTATTGCAATTGAATACAATTTTCCTTCTTAAAACGCATATACATTTTTTTGGCACCCTCTGTGTGTGTGTGTGTGTGTGGGGGGTGATACAATATGCTAGACGTATCCAGCAGCAGCCCAGCCCATCCCAGTCGGTGGGTGTGCAGCAAACACTGACCCTCTACTGAGAAGAGAAGGACAAGTCCAGTAAAGCTGAGACTCCACCAAAAGCACTAGATTTTTGGACGTACTTATATTCATTGCAGTTAGAGAAAATGTAATTGTATATGCCACCCCCCTACCCCAATGTATCAAACTGCGAATAGATGAACTTAACACCTTAGGAAGCCATTATTTCCATCTCCCTTCCCCCATCTCCATAATGAAAGACAAGGGTGCTTGGGTTTTGAGTTTCATTTTCAGCACGGCCTGAGCTTTCCTGCCCTGTAAACTTACCTGTTTAGCGGTGCCTTAGTGGAGAAGGTAAGATGGACTGAATAGGCATTCTTGTAGAAGAGAGTTTTTTAAATGACAGGTGTTCATCTATTCGTGGGCCATGGGATCAATTTAGGGGCCCGTGACTGTCATTTTTGAAAGTGGAGTAGAACAGAAAGCATCAGGCTGTATTTAACGTAATGAGGATAAGGGTTGGTGTGGGGTAACTTTGTTGCAGACGCGTATAGCTATCTCTGTACACACAGACATAGGATACACGTGCACCTAAGCGTGCCTGACTGGGTCATAACAGAAAACGTGCTGCTTATCGTGGCTTGCACTCAAAACAGCACAGAAGTCATGGCTGTAGGTGTATAAAATCATGGCTCTGTCCCTGCAGAGATAAAACTTCCTGCAGATAGTAATCTGCTCCTAAAACTGAGTTCAGCTTATTTACATTTCTCTGTTAACATGAAATGGGGGACATTGGCAGGTGACAGTGACGTCCTATGCTGGTCTTGCCATTTCTCAGGGGTTGGCCAGGAATTGCTGGATGCCACAAGATGGCCTGCACGGCTAAGTGTCCGGCTGTGCTGGCCGGGCACACGCCAGGGGGTGGTCTGAGGATGCCCAGCTGCCTTCCACCAGGGACATCTGACCTGTTTTGGTCCTTTCCTTTCCAGGTGGTCATAGGTGACAAGGTTGTCCTGAACCCCGTCAATGCTGGTCAGCCCCTGCACGCCAGCAGCCACCAGCTGGTAGACAACCCAGGCTGCAATGAGGTAAGGGGGCCGAGTTACGGCCTGCAGGTGAGCAGAGGCTGCAGGCACAGGCCTTGGGGCGGGCATGTGTGTGTGACAGGGACTTCAGCAGTGACGTATGGTCATGTGCCCATCCTGCATATCAGGAAACCGAGGCCCCAGTCAGTGCTGCCGCCTGAGTTTGCACAAAGCTGAGATTGTTGCCGCAGGGCGCAGTTTATGAGCCTTAGCTCATTGGGGGAGGGGGAGGTTGTTTTCTAATTTAAGCCAGAGAAGACCCCCTTACAGAATTTTTCTGGCCAAAGGGGCACCTTTTTCTAACTATCTCCCTAAAAAGAGTGTCTTTTGCTAATTGCTAAGAAGGGGACACCAGGCCAGCCGTCAGCAGCCCTGAGAGAGTGACACCTTGCTTTTGGCAACACATCTGCTTAGCCTCTAAAGTGGCAGATAGAGGGCGCAAGGACAGTAACTTGACGGTGACATCAATCCTTGTCTAATGGTTGAGGACACAGGCTCTGGAGTCCGATAGACGTGGCTGCAAATCCCATCCTGCCGTTCCTGAGCTCTGACTGGGGGCTGGTTCCGTGCATCAGGGCTCCTGTCTCTAAAATGGGCGTGACGGTCATTCCTCGTCTCAGGGTGTCGCCGAGGACTAGATGTGCTCATGGGCGTCAGCCCTTAGCCCAGGCAGGGCCTGGCAGAGACTCAGTGTCCGGACAGCGGCACTGCTGTGCGTGCCGTTAGCATTTCCGAATGTACACGCTGGACGCTTTCTCACCTCTGTAGTCCATCCCATTTTACAAGTACTTTGGCTGTTACTTTCCAGCTACAGAACAAGAGACTCGGAGAAAAAGGAAGCGGTCGTTCCAGAGGGCAGGAAGCTTGCTTCCTGTCGTCAGCTGGCGCACGCACAGGGATTGGGCCACAGGACCCTTTTCCCACCACGGGCCTCTGACAGGCCAGTTGAATTTGCAGGCCCTGTGATCTTCAGGCTGTCGGTCTCAGTTAGGGTTTGGGGGCTAGAAGACACAATTGTTATGAGGGGGATGTGAAACAATAAAAAACTGTCCTTTGCTTTCCAGGTCAATTCTGTCAACTGCAATACAAGCTGGAAAATCGTGCTTTTCATGAAGTGGAGTGATAACAAAGATGACATATTGAAGGGGGTGAGCTGGGTGCCTGGTGGGCCGGGTGGCGCGCGGCCCTTCCCAGCAGCAGCTCAGTTCTCTTTTAAACTCCACTTTCCTTGATTGCTCCGTGTGTTGACTCCTAGGGCGACGTGGTGAGGCTGTTCCACGCTGAGCAGGAGAAGTTTCTCACGTGTGACGAGCACAGGAAGAAGCAGCACGTCTTCCTGAGAACCACGGGCCGCCAGTCGGCCACGTCTGCCACCAGCTCCAAAGCCCTGTGGGAGGTGGAGGTAAGGCCGTGGTGGGGAGGCGGGCCTCGTGGGCTGATGGCAGTAAATCCCAGCCACCCGCCTTGTGCCGTGGGGCGGCATCACGCCGCGTCAGAAGGGTGCTGGGTGCGCCTGTGGAGGACGCAGCATCTCCTTGGGAAGCAAACTCACAACCGAAACTGGAAATTTCTGTCTCCAGGCCACCTAATCACCTCTCCCTTCTGTTTTTCTCTCCCTTGTTCATGTATCTGACACAGTATGTAACCACGTGCCCACCCAACATGGTGCAAAGGGACTCGCACCCTGGGGATAGGATGACACGACACCCACTCAGAGAGCTAGGTGGTAAGGTGACGAGAGGCCGGCCTGCTGTCCGGGCTGTGTAGATGTGGCTGGTGGAGGGAGCACTTCAGGTGGGGTGAGCGATGCAGGAAGGCTGCCTGGGGGCGGAAGCGCCTGAGCTGGCACTTACAGGACCATCTGTACTTGGGAAGGAGGAGGCGCACAGGGTCAGCCCCTTCACGTGAGATGGTGGCGTGGACTCGGAAATGTGAGGCGGCCTCGGGATCGAAGTCAGTGACCACTTGGGTGGAGAGCAGAGGCTCCGCGTGGGGAGAGAGACAAACTGGTTTTGGGGACCAGCGCCTGGGAAAGGATCTTTCTGTTTGTGTGTGACTATCTTTAATTTTGCCTTTGTTTTTTTTTTTAAAAAATCTGTTTATTTTCCTTTTTAAAATTATTTTTCTTTTTTAAAATAGTAGCTTTATTGTGATACAGTTCATATGCCACACAATTCAAAGTGTACAATTCAGTGACTTTTAGTAGGTCCAGAGTTGTGCAGCCGTCACCACAGTTGATTTTAAAACTTTTTTTTTCGTCGCTGTAGAAGAAACCCTGTCCCCATAGCAGCCTCACCTCATTTCTCCTCCAACCTTCCTACCCGCTCCGCCCGGTAACCACGCATCTTCCCGTCTGCATAGATTTCCTCTGCTGGACATTTCCCACGTGGTCCTTCAGATCTGACTTCTTTCACCTGGCCTGAGGTTTTCCAGGTTCATCCATATGGCCCCATGTGTCAGTACTTCATTTTTCATTGCCAAATAATATTCCCCATATATGGGGAGACCGTGTTTTGTCATTCAATGCCATTTGGGTTGTTTCCACTTGGGGGCTTTTCTGAATGATGACCATTCATGTACAAGTTTTTGTGAGAGGACATGTTTTCAGTGTCCTTGGGAGTGGAATTGTGGGTCATATGGTAACTCAAGGTTAGTTTCTGTTCCCAAATGTGGTGTGTTAAGGTCCTAATTTCTCCATGTGGCCTTCATGTGTGAAGGATATTTTTGTTGGCTATAGAATCCTGGGTAGACAGTTTCTTCTCTGTGCTTGAAAGATGTTCATCCATTGTCATCTTGTGTGCATTGCTGCTTTGATGTGAATTCAGCGGTTGTCACCTTTGTACCTACATGTAGTGTCTTCTTTTTCATAGCTGCTTTTAAGGTCTTCTGATTTCTGCTTTGCATTAACCTAATTATGATGATGTTTGTATGCACACGCATGTGTATATCCTACTTTGAGTTCACTGAGTTTCTTGAATCTGTGGGTATATATCAAAATTGAAGAACTTGGAGTCATTATTTCTCAAATATTTTTCCTGCCCCCACACAGACATGCCGGATCATTGAATGCTGCCTGACAGGGCACTGATTGGATGGGTCACGTTCTCCTGCTGCTTGCCTCTCCATTGCTTTATGGCTACATGCTGAACATTGTGAAGGGTATTTTTGCAGGATATAGAATTCTAGACAGACAGTATGTGCTACTTTGTAGAGTGCCTGGATTCTGTGGCCTTCCCTTAAAGAGTATTGCATTTTGTTTTGTCAGACAGTAGAGTTACTTGTGAATCTGTTTGATCATTTGGAGGCCCGTTTCAAAGCTTCGCTAGGTCAGCTGTATTGTAGTCTTCTTTCAGGGCTGGGTGCGTCCTGTGACTAAGGTGTGACCCTTCTGGCATCTCTACTGAATGCCCAGGTGTGTGATGGAGTCTCTCCGCTGGCTCATCAGAACTGGGCACCGGCCAGCCCTGCGTGAGCTCTGGGAATGCTGCACTCACAGCTTCCCCTTGTTCTTCATTTGTGGGGTCTCGCCTTACACACCTGCAGCTTGGTATCCAGCCAAAGCGTCAAGCAGACCTTTGTATAGATTTCTGGAGCTTTTTGTCTGGGTAGCTCTGTGTTCTGCCCCCACCATTCCAGCCACTTGCATCTCCCTAAATTCTGGGATGTCCTCTGACACCAGAGTCCCCTGCTTGGTTCCCCCTTCCCCATGCTGCCCATCCCAAGAGGACCTTTAGGAGAAAGCTGCAGTAGTCACAGCAGATGTCACCTCGTTTCCTTCTCTCAGAGATCACACTGTGCACAGCCCATTGTCCAACAGCTGAGAGGCACTTCATGTATTTTACCCAATTTTCTTGTTGTCTGTGGCAAGTGCAGTTTTTGGTGTAATGTCCAATTGCTTCCAGCACCAACAACCAGTGCCAGGTATGGAGTCACGACCAGAGCTGAAGTGACGTTTGTTTTGATGGTGAATCGGTCCAGGCTTCCAGGTTGCACAGCACAGGCCTGTGTGTGTTTTTCAGCACGGCAGTTCCACGTGTGGAGGGCTTTCACAGTTTCCCATGAAGCATGTTTTAAATTTCATGCCTCTTGTGGATGGAACTCAGAATCTTAAATTCTGCTTCGGGATGATTAAGGCAAACAATCTGAAAATGGTGGAGTGTTTCACTACCATAATTTCATGTTAACTGGGAGACTTTCTTCTTTGGAGAAACTTAGCACTTCCGTATGTTTAAGCTCTGGCATTACACGTGACGCTCGCAGTGGGTTTGTTGGAAGATACCGATTTTTTTTCCAGCTAGTCAGTCTCCCTCCTGAACTTTGGCTTCTGGGCGATGTCTCAGATTCGGAGCTGCCCTGCTGTGGGCTGACACTTCTCCACTCCTGTTGACCGTTCGTCCCTCCCCTTGCAGGTCGTCCAGCATGACCCGTGCCGGGGAGGAGCCGGATACTGGAACAGCCTTTTTCGTTTCAAGCATCTCGCTACAGGGCATTACTTAGCAGCAGAGGTGAGTAGCAACCTGCCCGAGTTTCCCCCTTTCGAGGCGGACGCGTTCCTTTTGCCTCCCTCACCTGTAACCATCGGGTAGTTAGAGGCGTAGGGTGATGCCCAGTCACCTCGCTTGTCCTTCTGCTTTTCTGTTTCCTTCTGCCTCCTTTCCCTGCTGATAGGCAGGAAAAGGTAACAGTGGTTATCACATTTTCGTACCTCACAGGGATCTCCATCAAGATGTGGGGAGACCATCAGTTAGAAAGTGATGCTGCCCGGAGGTGGGATGCACGGTGGGGCGACTGTAGTTAATAATACTGTATTGTGTACTTGAAAGTTGCTGAAACACTGGGTCTTCAAGAAGAAAAGATCGCTGATCTGGGTTTTAGGATTATCCTAGTTTCGCTCGTGCACGCTGCTCTCCCCACATCTTACCTACCAACCCTGCTCCTAACAAGAATGGCTGACACTTAGCTGTCAGGAAACGCGGTGTGAAAGCCGGCAGCGTGACGGCACACACAGCACGAGACAACGTTCCGCAGCGTGATGGCTCTCAGAGCACCCGTGGAGTAGACCAAGTCTAATCATTTACTGGTAGGACTATCAAAAGTCAAAGGAATGAACTTCACCCTGAATGCCTGCTAAGGGTTTCTGAGGACAGGCAAGACTCGGTGATGAAGGGCGGGGGCGGGGGAGGGAGTATCTTTGAGATTTTGTGTCAAATTAAGGAGCCACCCTACCATGCGACAGATGTTGAGTTTTACTCTGATCCATTGGGATACGATGCGTATTTACATCAGATTCTCCTCAGACATCAGATGACACTCCTGTTGTCTGGTGCCACTGGTGAGACTGCTCAGAGATTTTCAAGGTGACGCGTGGGTGACAGCACTGCTCCTGCAAGCTGACCCCGGGAAGCCTGACACTTACATGAACTGATGAGTTCGAAATATGCAAGAACCGAAGAGCAAAGCTAAGCTGAAATTTAAAGTGGAGCCAGAGGGGACCTAGCGAACCAGCTGTGAGGAATGTTGGCTCCGTGGTTTGCCAAAGACCAGTGGTGGTCGTGCTGTCGGCTGCGTGCTGAGACGACTGTAGCTCTTGTCAGAGGCACAAATTTTTTATTTCTAACTAAAAATAAGCAGGATTATCAATGACGGGGTACTGATCTTTCATGTACCTCAGGCTTTTAACTGTTGCTCTGCTGGTGACTTCATCGTGTTCCTCTGTCTACACTTGCGAGCCGTCTCTTGGTGACTGGGAGATTGTCCCGTGTGTGTTGTACTCATGTGGCACGTGTCGTCATTGTGGCATGCTGGTTTCGTGAGCACAGGGAAGGGACGAGTTCTTAGCTGTTCAGAGATGCTCGCAGGCCTTGACGTCTCCTGCAGGTGGGGCCGCGCCCTTGAGAAAGCAATGGATTTAATTTCCTAATGATTCTTTTCCATCAGGTAGACCCTGACTTTGAGGAAGAGTGCCTGGAGTTTCAGCCCTCAGTAAGTATGGACAGGAACCTCTGGTCTTCATCTCGTAGGGTGACACCAAATGTCCTGAACCCCACGTAAGAAACTCTCTGTGATCACTGAGTGCTGGGGACGGGAAGGCTTTCGGCTGCCTTAGAAGGGGGTTTTCTGTGCTTCCCCTGAGGGCAGTCATATCTCCTGTGTCCTGATTGGTTCAAGAGCCTGTCAGTCATGACGCTCCTTCTGTGTGTTTAGTCAAGGGGTCCCACCTCTGAGTTGCAGAAGTTCGCAGTGTCTCTTCGCCTATCCTAGGCTGGAGACAGCCATGGCCCCTGTAGAAGCCGGCCTTTTACAAACGAGTGTCCTGTGGCTGTTGACCTCAACCTGTGACTCATTCAGAATTTTCAAGGAAGGAGCGTGTGAGGGATGGTGTCATTTAGACTGTGGCGTTAGCACAGGAGGCGCGGGGCACCGGACATCTGATTGGACACTCCATTGTCTAACCATCTGCCCTTGCTCTCAGCAAAGTCAGAGGTAGAGTTCATAATGTGGTTTGGAATTGTAACGCTGACTGGATCTTCCTTTGGAGGCCTTTATGGCCAATTAGTGCTGGAGGCACCTGGGGGTTCAGGTGTGCGCAGTGGTGGGGTGAAGAGGGCAGAGGTTGCGCTACATGGAAATGACATGCATGAACAAGGCCGTTCCCATGGAGCGCTTCTCTAGGAGCACAAAAAAAAAAAAAAATCTCAGTTGCCGTTCTGTTTGACATTGTGTGTCCGTGGGATCATCTCAGGGGTGGCTATGGTAGATGGTATTGAAGGTATTTTTCTCTCTTTTTTCCCTAAAATTTTGAAAGAATTGGAGGGACTTGAATGTGGTGGGCACATTCACCAAGGGAATGGAGTAGAGAGAGTAGAGAACGCCACTGTCTTTGGACAGTGTGACTCCCGTGTCACGTGTCTTCGAGTTTTGTTAGCTTTGGAAGAAGCGCAGAGGGTTCTAGCGGAGGGCGCCCACCGTTAGTTCCTGGGCTGGCTTGGGGGAGTTCATCTCCCCTTTCCCGGGGGTTCTGTTCTTCCTTTGTCCTCCTCACCCTTACTTCTGGAGCCCATTTGAAAGCTGACCTGACACAGTTAATGGGAGGTAGAAAACACCTGGTCCCTCTTTCTGCCCATGAGCGAGGCGGTCTTGATGCGTCTCCGCAGAGGGTTTGTTGTGCTCAGCACTCCTGGATGTGGATGGGCCAGGGCGTTGTTTTTCCTAAGGCAGTTGTCATCCTTGCACCTTCTTTATTGTGAGAGAAAGAATTGCGTTTGTGTGACGTGCATCCATGGTCTTACTGCTGCCTTCTGAGGTGACAGAGTAAGTGTCCCCTCTGAGGTCACTCTGAAGAAGAGCCGTGACGTCTTGCAGTGAGAGCTGATGTTTGAGTGAACCTTGCGCTCTAGGGAGCGAGTGTGAAGTGGTCGGTGTGTGAGGAAAAGGCCGGTATTCTTAGTGCAGGAGGAAGAACAGCGACCAGCAGCAGGGCGGGGAGCAGACAGACTGGGTTCAAAGAGCGGGCGCCCCCTACTCATGAGCTGTGTGACTCCGGCCAAGCTACAGTCCCTCTCTGAGCCTCCATGCCCTCATCTGTAGACGTGGTGGGTGCTCTTGCTGTAAAGGACAAAGTGAGATGTGCGGAAGAAGTGACCCCTAGTAGGTGCAAATGAAATGTCCCATAGTAGGTGCAGATGAAGTGGCCCATAGTAGGTGCTCAGTAAGTGGCACGTTTAGAAGTTGCACAGGATCATTGGCATGCCAGTGCCCTGATGTCACCAGTTCATCTGGGTTGTACGTTAGCTCCCCGAAATGACTTAATGACTTAAGGTCTCCTGATCTTCGTTTGACAAACGAGAAAGCAGAGAGTGGTCCCGACTCGCACCATGTCTCGGGGCCTCTCGGAGCTCCATCATCTTTCTACGCTGTCATGCTTCTCTGTGCCAGGGTGGCAGGGGTGCCAACGTGGGGGCAGGTCTGACTGTGTTGCTCCGGCTACTCTGGCTGTGGCTTGGGTGGTGGCCCTCATGTGGAGGAGGGGTCTGTGGGGGGCACACCCTGCACCACGAGGCCAGCAGTGCGGGCAGGTATCCGCATTGGGAGGGTCTGGCCCCCAGCACGCTCCTCTTGGCCGGAGAAGCCCTAGGGCATCTGTCTGGGAGAGGAAACCTCCCTGTTCGGCTCTGCTCGCGGCTTCACCTCTCCCGAGACCGGCAGCAGGGCCTGTGGGCTCTGCCTGCGACCCCCACCCAGCTTTCTCGCTCTCGTCCTTCTGAACGCAGAGGCACCCAGAGCCACGTGCTCCCTGCCAAGGGGAGAAAACGGAGACGCCGAGGCTGGCTCCCGTCTGATGGCCTTTGCCCATGTGCCTCCCCTCCCACTAGGTGGCAAGCGCCGACTGCACTCGACAGGGTGTGGGGACGCCGTCTGCCAGCCTCGTTTCCAGACACAGTGACCTTAATGCCGTTTTCGTTTTTCTCTAGACTCCTGCAGGTCTCAGGTTTCATCGTCAGCCTGCAGTGGCCCCGTGGCCCCACCAGCTTCGGGGAGGGTTTCTCTTGAGTGTGGCGTGTGGGACACTGTGCAGGTCACAGCCGTTAGAAGAGGAGTCTGTGCAAGTTCTTCCTCCCGAGCTGAGCTTGTAGGGATGTTGTGGGCCCTCCAGGCGATTCTCACTCTCGTGGACGTGGAATAAGAGTGGAGGTTGTCTGGGGAGAGCCACGTGGTTTTAGAGGCGGGCGCTGCAGAGAGAGGAGACAGAGGTCTGGGGTATAAAAGAAGCTTTTCTTTTCCTTTTTTTCTTTGTTACACAGTCGGGGCTGCAGAGGAACTGCTAAAGCAGACTGTTGCCCGCAGCCCTCGACCTCAGGCCCCTTGGACATCAGTTCCCCCGTGCGCTCTGCTTTGACTGTTCATTTCCTTTCTCCACTCCCCATCTGGAAAGGAGGCTGTGCCTCAGCCCGAGGGAAACAGCCTAGTGACAAGGAAAAGGTGGTTTTCCCGGTAGACACAGGCGGATGCCGTCATCCTGCAGGGTGATAAACATGGAAAATGGGCCTGTGTAGTCCCAGCGCCGGGAGGGAGCTCATGACACAGGTCGGAGCGGGCACCGCTCTGGGCACCTGCTTAGATGGCCTCGGGCAGGTGGGCACTGGCGCCCAGACTGTGTCTTTAGTTTCTCAGGGACGCTTTCATCATTATTCTTCAGCCTTCACGGAAGCTTTCCTGCAGCCCCAGCCAGGCCCCCAAGGCAGCAGGAGAGCCCCCTTTTCCTGCCTGTTGGCAGCAGCCCTGCTTGATTAACGATGAACGTTTTTTCCAGGGCTAGTCTGACTTTCAGACATTCATTCCCCTTGGCCACACGGGATTCACTGCTCACCAACACTTGGATCCAGGCTGCTGCTTTATGTTTCCTCCTGGGGAGTAGCGGTGGCCTGTGACGGCCAGACCGTTTCGCTGTAGGTCACCACCCATAACACATCCGCAGGAGGGCTTTCTCTGAGTGCTTCTCCTCCCGCAACTGCCGCTGTTGGCTGCGGCTCTGTGGAGCTCTGTCCCCAGCGCCTTCTCCCATAGACCTCTGTTACTGGAACCCCATCGTTTATGCATTTGTATCGCACCACAAGAAGGTGGAGGGTACCTATTTCTGGTGTGGATGGCCGGTGAGACTCTTGTGATTGCCCTGAAACCGGTGCTTTCCCGCCGACTGCTGACACCCCTGTTTCTCCCCCGGCCTGTGGACTGTGCAGTGGCCCTAGTGAGTGCAGGTTCTCGCACACAGCGTCCTTGACCCGGTGACCTTTCCTCCTCAGGTGGACCCGGATCAGGACGCCTCTCGAAGCAGGTTGCGCAACGTCCAGGAAAAGATGGTGTACTCCCTGGTCTCGGTCCCCGAAGGCAGCGACATCTCCTCCATTTTCGAGCTGGACCCCACCACTCTCCGCGGAGGTGATAGCCTTGTCCCCAGGTATGATTCCGGGCAGGTCAGCCCAGGTGAGTCAGGCTTGGTGTGTGTGGCCTGGCTGGGCGTCTGGGAACCCAAGTCATCAGGGCCTTCCTGGAAGTTTTTATACAGGGTTTGTTCCGGCTGCCTATTGGAAAGGGCGTCTGGGTTTTTTTTTGTGGGGTGGGGGTGGGGGCAGGGGTGGAGGTCTCATCAATTGCAAGTTCTCAGTGGTTGGATAAGAAGTGCTGTTTTTAGGTAAGCAAGCCAAACCTTAAGCTCAAGTCGCTGAATATTTCTAGTTTCCTTTCTTCCTTCTTCCTAAACCTTGAGCAATCGCCTGATCAATTGAGTAAACACTTGAAAAGAAATTCTAGAAAATGGAGTACTTGAAATTCACTGAATACAAAGTAAATTTCATTTGAAGTATTGGGAAGTCAGAC
Source organism: Hipposideros armiger (assembly GCF_001890085.2). Classification (NCBI taxonomy): domain Eukaryota; kingdom Metazoa; phylum Chordata; class Mammalia; order Chiroptera; family Hipposideridae; genus Hipposideros; species Hipposideros armiger. Next base: position 379,032 of record NW_017731833.1, on the reverse strand, counting down.
CAATCTTCTTTGATTATTTTATGAAATTTAACTCAGTTTTGTTGCATAAGAATGCCTTTGTGGGGGCGGGAATAACCAGACTAGAGGTGGGACAAAGCTCACGCTGGCAAACAAAATAGCAGCGTTACTGAGAGTGGCTCACATTTATTAAGTGCTGACTGTGTGCCGTGTACAATGCTGAGTGCTTTACTCGTGTCCTGTCATTTCATCTTCACAGCAACCTCTGTCAGGTGAGTATCATCACTGGCCCCTTCTTAGAAACTGAGGCTCAGAGAATTTAAGCCACTGATCACAAGTCATCAGGTCACATTGCCGAGCCCCAAATCTTAAATGTTTCAGACAAATAGGCTTGTTCAGGCAGTTCTGACTCTTCCGGAGTGCTGGTTTGGGCCGCTCTCACCTGCGTTTGGAGGTTGTCCACACGGCCCCGTCTCTCAGTATTGCTTCGCATTTCGTTATTCACGTGTATCATTGCGGCTCAGCCTGAGCCCGGCTGTGAAACTGGTACCTGCAGCTTGGGCGCCGTCAGAATCAGAGAAGAGCCTTCTCTTGTGCTGGCCGCTGTTCCTGTCCCCCCGCGTGACACACATGGGGCAGTGTCCACATAGAGGGGAGCCTTACACGCAGCAAGGCCTTCCGTTGCCATTCAGTAAACTGACTGCTGCTGTTACGCTCTGCTGGGTCAGGAGCCCCTTGAAAGTTTGGGGAAAGCTAGAGATGTTCTAGGAAACCCCAGCTGTGTGCACACCTGTGCACACTCCAGGTTTGCCCTGCCTTGGCGTGCCTTTTAAATAACAGACTTAGCGAGAGAGAGTTTATACGAATACTGTACATTGCGCCTACTAAAGTGCTGATTTCAGGGGTTTTTAGTAGATGAGCAGAGCTGAGCAGTCATTACCACAATCGATTTTAGAGCAGTTTCATCCCCCCACAGGGAACACTGTAACCCGTTAACAGTCATTCTCATTTCCTCAAAGCCCCACCTCCCTCCTCAGACCCATCTACTTCCTGTCTCTGCTGCGCGCCTCGCTTGGATGTTTCACTTAACAGAATCACACGTGGTCTTTTGTGACTGGCTCCTTTCACTTGGTGGTTTTAAGCCTCATCCATGTCGTAGCGTGTGTCAGTGCTTCATTTTGTTAATCGCCGAATAATACTCCATTATGTGGTTATACCACATTGTATTTATCCACTTACTAGTTGATGGCTGTTGGGGCTGTTTGACCCTTGGGCTGCTGTGAACATTCATGGACGCATGTTTGTGTAGACATCTGTTTTCTTTCTCTTGCGTCTGTACCTCGGAGTGGAAGGACTGGGTCCCAGGTAACTCGGGGTCTAACCTTTTGAGGAACTAACTGCCAGACGGTTGTTCAATGTGGAGGCACCATTTTATATCCCCACCAGCTGTACATGAGGGTTCCAGTTTCTCTACTTTTCTCTCCAGAACTTATTGTTTTGCTTTCTCTCATTGTTTGTTTTTGAGCCATCCTAGTTAAATGTGAGGTGGTATCTCGTGGTTTTGATTTGCATTTCTCTGCTGACTAATGATGCCTACCATCTTTTCCTGCATTTGTATATCGGCTCTGGAGAAATATCTCGTCAGCTCTTTCACCCATTATTTTTGCCCATTTACATAACTCAGTTATTTGTCTTTTTTTTTCAATTGACTTTTAAGTGTTCTTTGTTCTAGATACAAATGCAGTCGCCTGTTCTGTAGACGGTCTTTTTACTTTCTTGAAGCACAAAAGTTTTTCATTTGTCAATGTCCAATTTATTTATTGTTTTCTTTGATTGCTTATGCTTTTGGTTTCTTAACTGAAGTAACCCACTGCCTAATGCAAGGTCACAAAGTCTTATGCTCACGTTTTCTTCTGAGTGTTTTAGTTTTGCTTTTCACACTTTGATCCATTTCGAGATCGTTTGTTAACAGTGTGTAGTAGAGCAGATTGACTGCCTGCTTGTTGCCCAGGTAGCTGCAGGTCTGCAGAACCCACTGGCATTTCAGTTGAAATAATTTTCCAGATGGTGTGCACTCTCGTCTGGAAGAAATTTAATGAATTTTCTTAGGTTTCCAGAAGACAAGGGAATGACATTTATAGGATAGGCTAAATGTTTTAGTTTGTTTGGGACAACAAAGCACAGAACCTTGTGATTTAAAATGTCACATGGTTCCATCAGAAGATGCCTCACGGCCGTCCCGTGGTAAAGAGTGAGGCACTAGCGGGCCATGTTGCCTAAGGGTTGGAAACCCCCATGATCCTGTGCAGAGGGGAAGTTTAAGCTTCCAGGTCATCTGGCCAAGCAGCTTTGGCTGGTTCGAGAGCCCTGCACCTGTAGACCCTCCATTCCTTACGTTTTCTTTGTTGAAAACTTTCTTGTGGGCGGTTGTTCATAGGTAGGCTGATTCTACACTCACTAGCAAGGGGATGCCTTGTGTTCACCATGGAAAAAGTGTGGCATGGCCTGCCACGTGTTCACTACCAGTTAGGATCTTGGACTGGGTCTTAGCTTTGTAAATTTTGGTCCATTCTTGCCCTTGACCACCAAGCTCAGAGCTAGATGTGAACGGACCTCTTACGCATTCATCTTGCAGAGTCATAAAGGTCCTTGGTTAGGACAGCACTTCACTCATTTCCCTCCATCTCAACATTATGCTAAATTTTGTTTAAAGATCCAAAAGCCTGGAGTAGATATATGAATGTCCCTGAAATGTTGCCCGCAATCCTTTGGCAGCGTGGCTTTTGAGTTAAGCCTTGGGAGTGGGCTTTCAGATGAATTGACACAGCGCCCTTTGTGCCTAAATGTAATTTGGATGTCGAACTCTATAGAATGTAGTCATCCAATTAAAGGCTAAGCTCCAAGCCTTGGTTATACTTCGAAAATAAGAAGGTGAGTCCAAGTCACTCAGAAGAAAAAAATTGCACATCTCTCAGGGTCCTTATGTTGTTTAATGTATATTCATGCTAGTGAAAGGAAGTGTCACTATGGTTGCCCTCACTTGTCATGGTCAGGATGGTTACAGTGAAGGAAGGGAGAAGGCAGAGGATCTACTGATGAGATATGCCTGGTTTGACGCCATTGCTCTAAATTCCTCTTCATGTAAATGACTTCTGAGCTCTCCTGTCTGCCCCAGCCCCGCAATGTTTAAAGTTCCAACTCAAGTTTTCTGTAACAGGAAACTTCTGTGACTCTGAAGCCGCCTGGATCCCCTCCCCAAAAGCCCTTCAATACTTACCTTGACTGTCTTCCAACTGAAAGCTTTTTAATGTGCATTTTCTGTTTCTTGCTATTGCTTGGAGTGCGTTCCCCTTGTCTCACTAATGGGAAGGTAGATTCCTAATTAACAAGAATTATGCTGTTCTTTCTACTGCTTCTTTGAAAGGAAAGCAGAATTGAAAAACATCATCTCACCATCCCTGGTCCCTATAAAAGGAAACAACAAAAATGTTTTAAAACACCATGGAGAGCAAAGAAACAAGTAAAAATCACATAAAATTCAATCACTCAGAGATCACCACTGTCAACGTTTTGGTTCATGTAGTTTCAGACAGGTCTCAGAACACACAGATAACCTGTATATAATTGATCATAAATAGGATCATAAACTATTTTTAATAATTTTTCACTGAGCAATATGTTCTGTACGTATTTCTAAGTAAATGAATATCAACTGTCATCATTTTGAATAACCGTAGTATTCTGTATGTACTATCATTAGTCCACTATTGAGACATTGGATTATCATTTTTTTACTACTGTAAACTGTGCTTTGTTGAACATCTTTAAGCCTCAGTTTGTATCTGTGCTGTTACCTCTTAATGGAAAAAAAAATCTAAAAATGGGATTGCTGGGTAAAAAGATAGGTGCATTTTAGCAGTTACCCAAAGTACCAGACTCCCTTCCAGAGTTTGACCTGTTCACATTCTCACCGCAAGTGTGCAGAACTCATGTCTCTGAGCTGTTGTGGACACTTAGGTTATATCCCTCTGGAAGACCTTTGGTATATGATACAATGCAGTGTTATATTGTTCTGATTTGTGTAAATTGTATCCAAAGGAGGCTGAATGCATACTTCCCAGTGTACTGGCCGTTTACATTGCTTTATTAAATCCCTGGACTGTATCCTTGTCCATATGGGGATTAACAACCTTTTTATGAGATCTGTTACTCTTATTTTCCCAGCTGGTCATTTTTGGTTCAACTTTGTCCATAGTTTTTTGTTTGCTGTACAGAAGATATAAAATATAAACTTTGTAATAAGATTTATACATCATCTACTTTTAAAATTTAGGGATCTTGTATTTTGTTTCACTCTTCAAAAGGCTTTCTCTACCACAAGATGATTAAATATTTACGCATGTTTTTTTTCCCCCCAGGAATTTTATGATTTTACTTTTTGCTTTATTGATCCATATGAAAATTTTAGTTATTGCTTAATCATCTCTCCCATGAGCACTAATATATACTCAGTCAATACTTCTTGTTCTTCTGTCTCATGCTCCATTTGGAGATCTTCATTCATGGGATATAATCTTAACACATTGTGGACAGTGCATTTATTGTAAATTGTTTAAATGCATGTTCCCGGGGTTTAAACCATTTAAATCAACTTTTATACTGTATTCTTTAAAATTTATAACAAATTCACTAACTATTTTTGTGAACTGAAATTTTCAGGAAATAGTCACCAAAGACCCTAATAGCGCTTTGAGGGTGTGATACCTCTGGAAACATTCCCCCTTGTGGAGTGGCACTAAGCAGAACTTGCAGATGTACCGAGTTTCACTTCTTTTTTTGTGGGCAGCGCAAACATGGCACCTCCTAGCAGGATATTTTCTTTTACCCTGTTCACTTCCAACAATTTTCTCTAGCACATGTTTGTGCGTGTCGCCCGAAAGTCTCCCAGGGGGGTCCTCATGAGACACACCAGGGGTTTGGGTTGATGTTCCTGGGCGTGCTGCGTGTGCGTCTGTGTCTGAGTCTGTGTCCATCTTATCTGTAGCCCAGTCTTTTGCCACTTGTATCAGAATTTTTTTGTATCTCACTTTTGATGTAGGGTTTAGTTTTTGATAGATTCGAAAAGAATTGGAAAATGCACAATTTATAAGCCAAAATGCAACTTTCTTTGGCCACTTCACTGTTTTTCTCAAGAGAGAATAGTAAGACAAGTACTGATCTGCCCTATCAACACCCTTCATGAACATATTATACTGAAAAATACAAATGGGCTTTTTCTTCTTCATTTCTCCGTGGAACATCAGCCATTGATGAATCTTGAATTGTGGAAATCATGTTGACAACATGAGTATCCCTCCAGGATTGAAGAAGAATTTCACCCTTTCTCCTGAATGTGGTTTTGCGACGTTTCAGAGACTGATTTGTTTTTATTTCTGGAGGAAGACCCCTGTTCACTCGGATTGTTCCACGTGCTCTAACTTGTTTTGAGAGTTCCAGCAATTTTCACATGATTGTAATAGTTGTCTTGATAGACATGGTAATTTTGATCCAGATAAGGTTCCAAACGTGTGAAAATAGTTTCCTGTAATTTTCTTCCTTCAGCATAAATTTCTAAATTCAAGATATAGCCTGAGATGCTTTCAGTGAATGTACAAACAAGTAGGCCATACTTTATAAGTTTCCCCGGGTTATATGTTCGTATACGAAGCCTACCCCTCCAAGGAATCATTGCGTTATCTAAGGCAAGTTGTTGATTTGGCTTATAAATAGTCTGAAATCTTTCAAGGAAAAAATCCAGTAAGGGTTGAATTTTGAAAAGCCTGATTGTTGCAGAAGTTCATTGTTGTTGAAATGTGAACACCACCAAATTTGTTCAAATCTATTACAGATCATAAGTTTCCTGAAAATCGGAGTATCTAAAAATGGATCCGTAGACCAATAATCCTTTAGTTTACCTTTCCTGACTTGCCCCATTAGAATGATTATTGAAAAATTTTCTTTCATTTCTGCTACAATGACATCTGACCATTTCAACCCCTTAGAACCAGTAACATACTTTTCCTGATTTTGTAAGAAATATAGATTCGTTCCCTCACACAATATATCAAAGAATCTGTCTCCAAGAAAGGGTCCTGTTACTTGTGATACTTTTGTCGGGTCAGAGGGAATTTGTTTCACCCTTGGGTTTCCAGTAATAGCCTTAAATTTGGTGTTTTATCTGTTTTTACCCACATGGAAACCGCCGAATCTAGTGTGTCATAGTCATCGTCACTTTTGTTTGCGCTTTGTTCACTGTCACTGTAACTCGGTAAAGGGTGCACAATTTTGTTTTGCCTATTTCCAATAACAGAAGAGTCACTGTCATTTTCACTGTCACTATCAGCGTTGTCAGGGACATCAGATAATGTGTCCGCCAACAATTCCGCTGAAATTTCACCTTTTGTAAGATTTTTTTTCCCGTAAGAACTACGTCTTTCCGTCATGGGTGTGAAGTGATTGTAATCTGAATGCTGACTAAATGTAGAGCAGAGCAACAGAGGAAAATACAGAGCTGTTTGTTCCCTGCATTTATCACAGATCATTTTAACTTGGAGTGAGGTGATGTTTCTATAAACATTCGTCAGCAGGACCCTTCAGAGAAAGGCTCCATGTATTGCGTAGTTAAGTGTATAGTGCATGGAAACCAAGCACGTGATAAAAACGCAGATTTGCGCCATTCGTCTTGCACGGCTGTAATGTGTAGACACAAATCTGCGTCTCCGGTCCACAATGTGTTAGGTACAAATACAGCCCATCAATCCTGTGAGCTTCACTGCGAATGATTTGCTATTGTAAATACATCAGAAAGAATCTTGGACCAGAGCCATTGGCTCTTACATTCATATTGTGTAATGCATCTAGCAGGAAACCATGTGGGTATCCTTTTTTATTTTGATAGAATATAGTGTAGGCCGGTGGCAATAGAAAACGCAAATATTCTGGTCCTAAAGGCTTCTTTTGTTCCCCCTCTAGAAACTCCTATGTCCGGCTTAGACACCTGTGTACTAATACGTGGGTCCATAGCACAAACATCCCCATTGACAAGGAAGAAGAAAAACCCGTGATGCTGAAGGCAAGTCCCGGAACCGGCGCCCTCCCCCCGGCCTCCTGCTCCTAATGAAAGGGCTCCTTTGAGGACATGGGGGAGTGTGAGGCTGTGCAGTTGTGTTGCTTTGGCAAGAGTGTGGTCGTGGACAAACTCCAATGTGATCAAAGAATTCTCTCCAAGGGACCCGGCTAAAGCAAGCCCAGGCTTTCGAAATGACCAGAACCTTTTATTTTCTTCCACGACTCCTGCCCTAAGGGTTGAGCAATGGTCTGGGTTTCACGTCTGTCTGAAGGGTGACTTTGCCTGGAGGAATGTTTGCATGGGCCTTGAGGTCCATCAAGTACTGGTTGATTTCTCCCCAGTCTTGATTATTTTTTTTACTTTTCTGTGTACTCAAATGTACACTATTTTTATGTCTCAAAAGTTCTCCCAACCCCTTTAATTTCTCTTTCTGAAGCCCACTTCTCCTTCCTCGCCTTCTCCAGGATCACAGAGCATAAGTACACAAACTTAGGGGTTTTCTTTTTAAAAAATGAAATGATGCCTTTACACAATTTTTTTGGGTGGGGGCGGGGGTGATAGGAGAAGTTACTGGAATTTTTCTTTGACTTTATGAACTTTTTTAGGTATATAGAAAAGTTGAAAGAATGGTACAGTCCATCCTTGTAATACTGTGACTTAAAGTCAAGCATTATTTTACATATTTGCTTTTCCCTGTGTATTTTATAAACATGACTGCATTATAAGTCTCACCTGTAATAAATGAAGCTGCACGTTATAATAGTGCCCCATTTGCTGTCTCACTTCCCACAATCCCAGTCTCCAGAGGTGACAACCATTCACGATGTGGGGTACTTTCTTCCAGATGTTTTCCTATATCTAGTTAATTTGAACTGCAAGCTCTTTGCCTTGCCAAAAGCCCCACAGACAGTGTTTGACGTCTCACGCTCTCAATCCTAGACGGTCCCTCAAAGGCCACCTTGCATTTCAGATTGGCACCTCTCCCGTGAAGGAGGACAAGGAGGCGTTCGCCATCGTCCCTGTCTCCCCCGCAGAGGTGCGGGACCTGGACTTCGCCAACGACGCCAGCAAGGTGCTGGGCTCCATCGCAGGGAAGCTGGAAAAGGGCACCATCACCCAGAATGAAAGGAGGTGAGTGTCCTGCGAGGAGCAGGCGGCTCAGCCCACGCCTGGGGATTTTCAGGCCCCTTCCAGAGAGGGAGAGGATGCTCGGGCAGCTGGGTGTGGCAGCGGCAGGTCCCACTCGTGGGGGGGATCAGCCTGTGGTTTCCAAGAAATGGCTTTCTTTTTTGAAAGTCTCTGAAGTTGTAAAGATCTCTCTCTTTCTCTGTGTCCCACTCGGTCCCTGGAACGCCTCCCTTACTAAATGTCAGGGGTCGAGGTGATGTCCGATGGCTCATGTTTTGTGAAGGTGATCATCCCTTTGTGGGCAAAAATGTGCTGTCTGTGTTTCACTCTGTTTGGTAATGGCCCTCGGCTGTCAATTTCAAGGAAACGGGAGGAATGGGTCTGCTTTTGTTTCACTGGTTCCTTAGGCCCGAGGCTTCCAAGGTGAAGCTTACGGCTTGTGGAACGTGAAAGGGGTCCCCTCTCTAACAACTTCTTTCTCCCTAAGGTCGGTCACCAAGCTGCTGGAAGACCTGGTTTACTTTGTCACTGGTGGAACTAATTCCGGTCAAGATGTCCTTGAAGTGGTCTTCTCCAAGCCCAACAGAGAGCGGCAGAAGCTGATGAGAGAGCAGAATATTCTCAAGCAGGTGGGTGCCAGGTGCTGGGTTGGTAAGAAATCGGCGGGCTCACCGCTCTTAGAAGAGGGATGCGATGGCTGCCCTCGGAAGGCTTCATCGATTGACATAAAAAAAAAAACAGATTTTATTTTTTGGAGCAGCTGTCAGTTCACAGCAATAGTGAAAGTACAGAGTTCACATATACCCCACACGCTCAGACGTGCACAGCCTCCCCCACTGTGAACCTCCCACCAGGTGGCACCTTTGTAACAGTGGATGAACCTCCACTGACATATCCCCCAGAGTCCATAGTCCACATGATGGCTCACTCTTGGTGGTGCACGTTCTCTGGGCTTGGACACGTGTATAATGACATGGAGCCACCATCACAGCGTCACACAGAGCAGTCCCACTTCCTAAACATCCTCGCTGCTCTGCATATTCACCCCTCCTCCTCACACCTCCCGACAAACCCTGATCTTTTTACTGTCTCCATAGTTCTGCCTTTTCCACAGCGTCATCTAGTTGGAATCGCACAGTCTGCAGCCTCTTCAGATTGGCTTCTTTCACTTAGTCATACGCGTTTACGTTTCCTCCCCGTCTCTTCATGGCTCGATAGCTCAGTTCAATTTAAAACACACTTGTTGAGAATTTACCTATTAGGAACTCCAACAAGAGTTCATTTGATAACTTGATTTTCCTCAAAAATCGTATCAAGGGCTCTGTGTCCTTACAAATTATATGTTTAGGACAGTGGTTCTCAACTTGTGGGTCGCGACCCCTTTGGGGGTCGAACGACCCTTTCACGGGTCGCCGGGTACTTGTATGTGGGCGTATCAGCATGTGGGCCTGGAGACGGATAGAAGAGCGGTGTCTCAGTTCCTAAGACCATCAAAAATAAGTGTTTTCCGGTGGTCTTAGGCAACCCCTGTGAAAGGTTGAGAACTGCTGGTTTAGGAGATATGGAGTATGGATGAATTCAGGCCATATAGGTTCTTACGGGGACCTGTTGGTACTGGAACCAACCTCCAAAGGAGGATGGGGCTGAGAGCCTAACGAAAGAGGCTAACCATTGCAGAATTAAAGAGTTGTTTAAGGGATCTTATGGCAAAAGCAGAGTCTTGGGTGATCTCTGTCTCCGAAAGGGGAGGGGGCCTGATACCTACAGGCTCCAGGAGCTCAGGTGGCTTGTAGCCAAGTGGCATGTGCTTGTTAAGAACTGTAAATCCCAAAGCAGCAAACAACTTAATGAGCCTATTTACCTGTGTGAGAACATCCCTTTCAGGGATACAGGCCCACTCCCCGCTGAGGGAAACTGGTGGTCACCAGAGTAGCTTCCTTCTTAAGATGACGTTGGTCCTATCAAGCACTAGAAACCAACTTCCTGACAGGACCCCTGCAAGCCACCATAAATCTCACCGTGAAGAATGAGTAATGGCTTACGGAAATATAGAGATGGTGTTATCTGGTATAAATTTAAATCAGCTGGTGTGAAGTTAAGTTGGAAGACAGTGACAAACCTGGGGTGGATGAGGTGCACAGAAACACACAGCCTGTAGTTTTCTGAAGCTGCTGGAGACGGGGCCGCCAGCGTGGCTTGGAAATTCCTGACCCCTGAAGCCGAAAGGAAAACGCTCCTTACAAGTCCCACAGTTCTCCATTGGAACTCGAACTTTGAGAATCCTTCCTCCTGTCAGCCTGTGATAGACGAAGCTTAGTAACACTCCATCGTGTTTCAACAAGGTTTCCAGCCCGAGAATGGATGGTGTCCAGCTGTTCCATGTGCTGACCCCCAAGTTAGACACCCCATGCTTGTTGCCACCACAGCAAGTCCGCAAGGGACCAGTGGGCTGACTCAGTGGCAGGAGCCTTCACTGAGCGCTGTGCTTATGCAACTGACAGTTATTCTCTCCTTTTGTCCTTACGACACCCTTGGGAGCTAGATGTTCTATTCTTCCATTTTACCGGCAAGAACACTGAGGCTACCTTGACTGATCCAGTCCGCTAGGAAGTAAGAAAGGTGTGTGACCTCAGCCTAGATCCTCCTGATTCCTCTGCTCCAACCATGGCTCGAACCACTGCTCTCTCCAGGGCTTGAGGACCGGTGAAGTCCAGGTGGATTGACTGCAGGGAGGAGCCAGCCCCAGGGGATGGGGCAGAGGCAGGCCTGAGGTTATGGATGTGTTTGGACAGGCAGCCCTCCTGTGTAGTCCAGACAGCTGTGAGATGACATTACTTGCAGATGGAGCGTTAGCCGTTAAACTAGGTGATGACAGCTTTTACTCTTCCTTGTCGCCGCCAGATCTTCAAGCTGTTACAGGCCCCGTTCACGGACTGTGGTGACGGCCCAATGCTGCGGCTAGAGGAGCTTGGGGACCAACGGCACGCCCCGTTCAGACACATCTGCCGGCTCTGCTACCGGGTCCTGAGGCACTCGCAGCAGGACTACAGGAAGAACCAGGTCAGGGTGGGGTTCAGGGTCCATGGGACACGACTGGCGGTTTCCTCCCTGAGGTTCTTACACTTTCCTCATGAGTCTTAATTGTCACATGTGCATTTAGTTACTGGCTAGAGAAGAGTTCATTGTTAAGTTGGCTCTTGGAAAGGAAATGGTGGTTTTGCAAGCCCGGGAAGATGTATTACCGAGTCCTTAAGAGAGATACCCGAGAATTCCCTTCTGCAGCCTCCTTGCAATGAGACTTCTTTACATTGACATTGCTGTTACATTTATAGTGTTTCTTATGGTGCATTCCCTTAAGGCTTAGGGACGTGATTCCATGTGTTTATATTGAAGACAGAGTGGAGTCTTTTCTTCATGCCTCTTCTATGGCCTCCATCTCTGCTGCAAACTTCTCTTTGTTTTGGTTCTGACTCATGTTTTATGATATTCTAAGTCATTATCTATGTCATGACTATATATATATATATATATAGTCATGACATAGATAACATATATATATATATATATATATATGTAAAATTATTTTTTCTCCCCATGAAATAAATATTCTAACATCTTTGGAGCTTCCAAACATTTTGAGAGTGTTGCCCAGGGGACACTGGGCAATGTCCAGAGACTCTTTTGAGTGTCACAAGTGACATCTAGTGGGCAGAGGGCAGGGATGCTATTAAACATCCAGCAATGCACAGGATGGCCCTGCAACAAAGAGTTTTCCAGCCCAGACAGTGGATGGTGCTGAAGCTGAGGAATCCTGTGCTGCATAAAGTGCATCTGCCCCCTCTTATCTGCCGGGGGCACAGTCCAAGATCCCCAGTGGATGCCTAACACCACAGATAGTACCGAGCCATACACACACACACACACACACACACACACACACACAATGTTTTTCCCTATACATACACACCATTGGTAAAATTTACTTTATAAATTAGATACAGTAAGAGATTAACAATAATGACTAACAATAAACTAGAACAATTATGCACTGTACTGTAATAAAAGTCATGTGACCGTGGTTTTGCTCTCTAATAACCGATCTGATAACGGAGCCAGCTACTGAGTGACTAACGGGCAGGGAGCATATACAGGGTGAACACGCCGGACAAATGGACGCATCACGTCCGGAGTGGAACGGCACGAGATTTCATCTTGCTGCTCAGAAACATGCACAATTTAAAACTTATGAATTGTTTATTTCTGGAATTCGCCACTTAATATTTTCCGGCTGCAGTTGACCACAGGCAACTGAAACTGTGGAAAACAAAACCGCAGATAAGGGGGCAGGCGCCCGGATCGGTGCTCAGTGTCACTTTGACTCCAGTCCCTGCTGTTCCAAAGACTTTTGTGTTTCCGCTTTTGACTACCAAGGGAGCTGACTTTTACATTTCAACTGTGTAGTTAGTTTGTTTTGTCGTCATAAAGGTAGTATTGATCTTAAAGCTCTAAAGCATCAGATATAACCTTGTTAGCAAGTGTTTCTAAGCCCTCAGCTTTGCTATGGTTTCAATATGAAGCATCGCATACCTCTGATGCTACGGCCGTTGGTCTGCACAGGTTGTGTGGGGCGCCGTGGTTGCTTTAAGCCCACCCTCCGTGCCCTGACATCATCCCCAGTGGTGCCTGAGAGACTTTATTCTGTTCCTCTCTCCCGCCTCCGACTGTCACGTGCTCTCGGACAGTTTGCTTGTACCTGAGGAGACAAGCCCGTCCCTCTTGACGCACTGATGTCTTGGCCTGGTTGGCTGTGGACCCAGCGCTACCTGCATGAAGGCTGATGAGTCCTCAAACCTGCATCCTCATAGAGTGTGGGCTGAAAAGTGGCCCCTGTCCGCCATGTTCGTCCTGAGTAGTTTCCAGGATTTGGGAATTATAATAATAATAAAAGATCCACTTGAAGTTTGAGCAAGCAAATCATCTATTTTGGTCAGGGAAAATGTCTTTGCATGGAAACTAATATTCATAAGAGGCTTCCTTGAGTTCTCAAGCATTTCTGTGGAATGTGAAGTCCGATCCCCAAAGAGAGAAGCCAGAGACATTGTCATACGTTCTGTGAATGTGATTGGCTGGCTTACATGTTCCTAACTTCTGCTACCCGTCGGCTTTAAAAACGTATTTTCACCCCAGATAAAGGAAATGAAACTGGTACCGTGGTCCTAAAAACCTGTGTTGATTCAGCATTACGGAGCAGGGAGCCACAGCCGAGCCCTCTTGCGTTAGGAGTAGCACCAGAGCCGAAAAGCAGCTTCTGACCTTTTAGAAAAATGTCACGATGATAAAATGTATTATACTGTACACTTAATGAAAGGGACGTTTTGCTGAATTAACGTTTGTGTGGCAGGCTGAGGACTGGGGAGGGCTGGGGGAGGATGTCCCCGTGAGGTCCCTCAGGGCGGGATTCCCGGCGGCCGGATGCTGCCACTTGCCTCCTTGCCGGCGCCCCCACTGACCTCTCCTCTGTCCCTCCAAGGAGTACATAGCCAAGCAGTTCGGCTTCATGCAAAAGCAGATTGGCTACGACGTGCTGGCCGAAGACACCATCACTGCGCTGCTGCACAACAACCGCAAGCTCCTGGAGAAGCACATCACCGCGGCCGAGATCGACACATTCGTCAGCCTGGTGCGCAAGAACCGGGAGCCCAGGTGAGCGGGGATTGGGGTCGCAGCAGGCGTCTGTGAGTCGGGCAGGTGCGCGGGGTCCTGTGCTTTCCCCAGTCCTTTTGTTTGGGGACCTGTTTTGACTGGGCCGCTGTCAGGAGGGCCTTTGACAAGTTGCCGAAAGAAGGTGGTACTGGGATGGGAACCGGCCAACCCAGCTCTGCCGTCTGCCAGCTGGCTGGCCTGGCCTTAGCTCGGGGCTTCAGTTTCCTCACCTGCTAGATGGATAGTTGCAAAAACTAAACGAGGGTCAGTGTGTGAAGGGCCTGGCACCAAGTCGCTAGCTGTCCAGTAAGTGACAGTTACTCTTGGCCCCTCATTTAATTTTTCGCACCCTCAATTACCAGTTAGACGTTTGCCATCAGTAAAGTCGTTTGCAAACTTAGGTGTTCCTTGAGTGTTTTTATCATGCATTATTATATGTAGAGAGAATTCCATCTTTTCTGTCTCACAGCTCTCCCCTCCCCCACTCCCTCCCCTCTTGTCTTCCCCTTCTCATTAAGATCCACACCATTTCATACAAAGTGTGAAATAGTTCACGTTGTGGGGATCACGCAGGGTCTCACTGGAGAGCTCATAGTGTTGTGATAAAAATGACCCCCACCCGTGAAAACATGTTACGAAGCGTTCTCACCTGCCACAGGTGAGCTGAGTAAGCATTTTACAGGGATCACCCCATTTCATCCTCCGAACAGCCCTCTGAGGTTATGCGTTGTCCATTTCCGTAGATGAGAAAGGTGCAGCACCGTGAGGTTAAGCAAGTTCCCCAGATAACAGTGCACATCGGAGCATAGCGGATAAGCATCAGAACCGGGGTTCCAGCCGGGCAGCCAGGCCCTGGCGCTCCCAGCCACACTGGTCCCCCCGCATCCCGCCACGTCCTCCTGATAGAGCCCTTTCCAGCCTCTTTCCGTCTTTGCATTTTTACCTCATCACCTCTTCACATTTCCTCGATTGTTTCTTGCTTCCTTCTCTCTGGTGACCAGGTTTCTGATGGTGCCGTAGAGACCGGCACCAGAGCCTAAAATGTCACTTCTTTTGTGAGAGGCACGCTGGGTCTGTCCACTTGAGGAAGAGTCAGGCTCCGAGAGCCAAACCTCTGCTCTGTGTACAGAACATGTGTTGTTTGGTTCGTCTTTCTCGATAGATTCTTAGATTACCTGTCCGACCTCTGCGTGTCCATGAACAAATCGATTCCAGTGACCCAGGAGCTGATATGTAAAGCTGTGCTGAACCCGACCAACGGCGACATCCTGATCGAGACCAAGTGAGTGGGGGCTGGGGGGTTAGCATAAAGAGGGGGCGGGGCTTAGATGCGAGACGTGCGGGTCAGCGGATGTCTGTGCTTGTGCGAAACGAAACCTAACCCCTGGTTTCTCAGACTCGGCCTGCAGGCGGGCGGCTGGCATTTGATCTTCCTTTTGCAAAGGCCTCTGGTAGGGGAATGAAGTTAGTTAGCTTCGATGTGGCCGCCACGTGCCGGTTGTCACTTCACACACTGGTTTGAAAGGACTGGGAACTCACCTGGGAGCCCTTACACACACCTGGTTTAATTGTAAGAGTTCAGCGTTCTCTGAGTATACTTGTCCATTTTCAGCCTTAAAGTCGGTCATTCAGTGTTGATATTAAGTCAATGTTGGGAAGAGCTTTTTAAATCATTACTATTTAAAAAGTGTTTATTGGTCCACAGAAGTATTGGTTAATAGTTGTGATTTATTTTTAGGAAGGGAGCAGTTTTCCTGAGAAGCATAGTACCAATAATATGGACAATGGTTTTTATAAGACAAACAAACAAAAACTAAATTATGCCCTATACTAGTGATATTTTTTTGTCTCTCATGCATACATTAATGCAGGGTTTCCAAAACTTGGCATTTCAATGTTTGAGGCCAAATAATTCTTTGTCATGGGGACAGTCCCCTGTATCATAAGACATTCACAATGGCTTCTACCCACCAGACGCCAGCAGCACGGTCTCCCACTCAGTGCAGACATTGCACAGTCGCCCTGTGTGAGAACCACTGAGCTGAAACATATGAAGACGTTAATGTCCGGCCCGTCTGTGGTTCGGCCCCAAGGAGAAGCAAAACGGCCCCCTGTGTCTTGACGCTGAAAGTGAAGCTGATTTCAGTCTGTTGCTGTAGGTGATCAGAGGCTGGCAAGGAGTTCAGAACGAATGAGTCTCCCCTCCTCATTTTATTTTCCAGGCTGGTTCTTTCTCGTTTTGAATTTGAAGGTGTTTCTACTGGCGAGAACGCCCTGGAGGCCGGGGAAGACGAGGAGGAGGTGTGGCTGTTCTGGAGGGACAGCAGCAAAGAGGTTCGGAGTAAGAGCGTCAGGGAGCTGGCGCAGGACGCGAAGGAAGGGCAGAAGGAAGACCGGGACGTCCTCAGCTACTACCGGTGAGGCTGGCACCGGGGCTCCGGTGGCTGCTCTGAGAGGGCCCGTGGGAGTTGGCTGCTTGTCTGTTGATCACTCCAAGGAATTGCACGATGTTGTCTGACGGTCTAGCAAAAGGATGTGTGGTCTGGTGTGCCATGAGGGGAGGAGTTTAGTGTAAGATTTCACCCATACGGAGATGGTAAGTTGACGTCTGGCTGTGCCAGGTGGAAGGAAGCACATGTGCCTGTGTCGGCTCGAGCTGCAGGTTGTCCTCAAGCAGCCTGGCACATACCTGCATCTTCTAATAGTTAAGAGTCAGGCCGTGGGGTCATGCTGCATGGGTTCAAATCCTGACCTCTGCCTGTTAGCTTCTTTACTTCGATCAAGTTCTAGATCTCTCTATGCCCCAGTTTCCTTATCTGCAAAATAGAGTCAAGAGTCTCTTAGAACCTGAGTGGACAGAGCTAGGAAATACGTGTGTGCATATATACATGTTATCTGTGTGTCTGTCTCTATCTGTACACGCACGTCTATTTCTATATCGATCTATGCAAACATAATAAAAACCATGAGATCACGTCAGTACTTCCAGTTCCATTCCAACGCCATAGGCTCCTGCTACCCGTCACCCCTCCCAGAGCCAACTCCTTTCCCCGACAGCCTCCTCTGGCCGGCGTGATCCTGGTATATGTACATGTTTGCTGGTCACCTCCTCCATCCCAGAGTCCCAGCTCTATGGCCTGCTGGCCCTGCCACCTCAAGGGAAGGGACGGGAAGGAGAAGAAGGGAAGAGAACCAATAGAGACCCCTAAAGAGGCAGGCAAAGGGGAGGGGACAAAACATGGAAAGGTGCTTAATGCGGTGTTTAGATAAAACAAAGAGAGCTTTGCACGACAGCGCCCCGTTCCTCCCGCACACCCTTCTCACCTCCATTCGTACACGTGCATTGTGTCCTTCCACAGCCGCTGTGCGCTGGTGCTCCCCACATTTCAGTGCGTCCAGAAATAATACACAATATTTTGTCTGCTCTTACAATTTTGTGTAAACGGGACCATACCCTCAGTTCTGTTCTGAAACCTGCCTTGTTTTTTCGGCATTGTCTCTGAAATGTCTTCACAGTCATGGAGGTTGATTCATTTCTTTACGTTACACTGCTGAATGGTGTCCCATGTTGCTAAATACCACATTTTCACGCTCTTTGATACTCAGTGTGTCCACAGGCTTGCACGGCAGGGCACACCCTCGTTCAGATTTGTGCAAGCGTGTGTAAGTGTTGCCATTCCACAGCAGGAATTACGGGATTGGAGGGTGTGCGTGTTTTAAACTTTGCTAAGCAGCCCTGAATGGGATATTTTGATGCACACTCTCAGCCGTTGTACGTGAGAAGTTTAGCTTCTCTTTGTCTTTGCTAACTCTGAATATCGGGAGGCTCTTTTAATTTTGGTCAATCGTGTGTGACATAGACTCATAATTTAATTTGCATTTCACCGCTATCTAGCAAGGTTAAGAATGTTTTCAACTCAAGGTCCTTTGTAACAGGTAGGGCTTTAAAGTCAGAATCCCGCATTGGCGACTGTGGAAGCTACAGCTTTCTTCTGTCACACAACAAGTATGTTTACTCTTTTCTTGCTTGACAAATCTTCTTGCAAAAATGAAGGAGAAATAGTGCCTGAACGGGTCAAGTTCGGAAGCTAACAGGCCACGTATGAGTGGATGAGGACAGCCAAACACATTTGGAGGAGCCCCTACTTTTTTGCACCACGTTTTTCACATGTGTGTGAAAGTCAAGGCGTAGACCTAGGCGAGATAAGATCCTAAAAGTATTAAAACTTTCTAATGAGACTTGTAGGGAACGATAACTTTTACAGTTGCTCTATGGTCTCTGATGAACTCTATGAAAACACAGGTGAAGAAATAGACAACCATTTTCTTCCCCTTTATTCTATAAGATAAACAAGAGCAAAATGGAATCGAGCAGTTGCTAATCCCTCCAGCACAGTGGGGTAGACCCATACTGCTTGGCCTGTTGCTTTCTCCGCTTGGTACGAAAGCCAGAGTCTGAGGACCGGAAGCAGTGTGGGGGGGTGTAAGCTGTATAAGTTCAGATGGCCAGATGTCGCTGCTGTGGGCGTCGGGGCCACCTGGACTCTCCCACTGTGCGTGCCATCCACCTTCCGTGGTTTCGGGGCGTCAGCATCATGTGACCCCCTTTCCTCCAGGTATCAGCTGAACCTCTTTGCTCGGATGTGTCTGGACCGCCAGTACCTGGCCATCAATGAGATCTCAGGCCAGCTGGACGTGGACCTCATCCTGCGCTGCATGTCAGACGAGAACCTGCCCTACGACCTGAGGGCGTCCTTCTGCCGCCTCATGCTTCACATGCACGTGGACCGCGACCCCCAGGAGCAGGTCACACCCGTGAAGTATGCCCGCCTGTGGTCGGAGATCCCCTCCGAGATCGCCATCGACGAGTAAGCCTGCGCCCCTGCTCCTTGCCCCTGTCAGGGCTGCGTGTCGCTCTAGCGCCTCCTGGTCACACTGTTCTGGTTAGCGGCAGACAGGCCACTCGGGGTCTGGTCTAGTCACAGATGAAAGACGGTTAGTTTTTTTACGCTTCACATCAAGTGAATGGCAAAGATTATGTCTTTCTTCAAGACTGTGAAAGATGGTGGCACGGTTGTAGTTTTCAGATCTTGTTTAGCTCTTGTATTTCACAAATGTTGGTGTCTACTGGGTGCCAGGATCAAGGAATCTGTCAGTGGGCAAACCAGACACTGTCTGTACACTAGTGGGGAGAGACAGATAATAAACAGGACAGATGACTAAGACGTGTGTCTCAGTGATA